>NW_012121709.1:742059-798626 GCF_000951035.1 Colobus angolensis palliatus
AACCTCTGCCTCCCGGGTTCAAGCGATTCTCCTGCCTCAGCCTCCCAAATAGCTGGGATTACAGGTGTCTGCTACCACGCCTGGCTAATTTTTGTATTTTTAATAGAGATGTGGTTTTGCCATGTTGGCTAGGCTGGTCTCGAACTCCTGACCTCAAGTGATCCTCAGCCTCCCAAAGTGCTGAGATTGCAGGCCTGAGCCACCGTGCCCAACCTGGATCCATTCTTGAATGTTCATGGCTGAGTTGGAGACTTTTCAAAACGTTTTTGCATCTTAGAACAGAATTCCCAGAGACAATAATACCTTAATTCAAGACAAAATCTTGGGAGAGAAACAGTTTCCAGGCACCAGGCAGTGGGGGGATTAAAAAATAATAGAGGTGTCACTGAAGCTCAGAGAAGTTAAGCAATGTGCTCAGGGCCACACAGCAGGTTAAGTGGTGAAGCTGACATTTGAACCTAAGTCTACTTTTCAAAGGATCTCATGGAACATACTCCTTTCCTTTCCCACCTGATCTCCTAAGTATCCACCCAGAGTGATGGATAGGAGTGATCAGCTGTCAGATGCCGTAAAACCAGTGCCCAAATGCTGATCCAATAGCTGAAATTTGGGAGCCTGCAGCTTCCTGGCAGAGACAAAGGAGACTACAGTCTTTGTCAGCTCAGCTGGGAGAACAGACTTTATCAAGAGCATCCCTTCCTCCCTCGGTAGGTTTGAGAGGCATTTGTAATGCAGATTTTGACTCTGGGCAAGGACCCAGCTCCCCATCCTCACCTCTGGCTGAGCCATTTAAAAAAATACAAGAAGACAATTATTTTCCCTCCTGAGCCCTGAGGTCTGAGGCTGAAGTAGATGAGCTTCCTGCAGCCTGAGCCCTTTCTCTCTCCCTGTTTGAAGCACATCTCTGCTCCCCGTTTGTCCCCTGCTTTCTTTAGGGAGCTAGAGGTGTGTAAGGAATAACACTGGAGACTCTGGGGTCGGAGTTAGCGAATGAGCATTCCTGCTGGTCCCTGCATGTAATTAAGACTTGCAAATCCACGCTGCTGAGGTGTTGGCGGCAGTGTAATTAATCCCAGGTTCCTTGGGGTGGCTCAGCATCCCCAAATGGCCACCCTTGTCATTTAGCCAGTCTCAATAGGATGAGCTTGGACAAAGGCTGGTGGGATTCAGGTTGCTGTGGGCATAGCTGAACTCATTCACTCACTCACTCACCCATTCACTCACTCACCTGTTCATTTATTCCCCGGATATTTACAAAGTACCTTTTATAGGCTCAGTATCAGAGAGAAAAAATGAACAACTTTTGTCCTCCATGGCTCCCAGAACAGTGAATTCTCCTTAAGTGACAAGTGCTGAAATAGCGGAAGGAACAAAGTTTAATTGCAATGCAGAGGAGGAGTTTTTATTTCTGCCTCGGAGACTTCCTAGAGGAAGTGGCACTTGAGTTGTCTTTTTTCTTTCTTCTTTTGAGACAGGTTCTTGCTCTGTTGCGCAGGCTGGAGTGCAGTGACACCATCATGGCTCAATGCAGCCTCGACCCGCTGGTCTCAAGTGATCCTCCTGCTTCAGCCTCCTGAGTAGCTGGGACCACAGGTGCGTGCTACCACGCCCAGCTTGAGTTGTCTTTTTTACTTTTTAAGAACGACAAAATCGTTCATGCTTATTGTGATAAATCTAAACAAGGCAGAAGAGTGTAAAGGAAACAAAAATCTTCTTCCTTGATGTCAGTTCTACCTCTGGGGTAACTGGTGTTGATGCTGTGGCATTCATACTTTTGGAGTACTTTCTACATTTATGTATACACATATCACAGATGTCAGCTTCCAAGTCTTACTGTGATTTGTGATTTTTCCTATGCCAAACCCCATGAGAATCTAGCACGTCTCTGAGTTCTTGCAGAAGAAGTCATCCCATGCATACAACACCAGGGAGCAATGCAGAGCTTATAGAAGCCTTCTTAGAGGAGGCGGAGGAAGAGATTATACTATGAGGCACCCCCAAGGCACTCCCTGCCCTTGGCCTTGTCAGTGCAGGAGCTTCTCCCTCAGTCTCACCTGCTTCTCTTCCTCTCCCAGGTCTCCTCCCTAAATTTCCTGTTGCAATTCTGCAGAGCAATTCCACAGCGCACCAGATCCTGCTTCAATTGCAAGCCCAGTTCATCACAGGCTGCAACTAACAAAGGACCCCCTAGTTAAGAAGACCTTGCCCCTCAGAAGGCAGTTTTGGGATCACGTCTTGCTAGTTGGGCGTGTCTGGGGCTCCCACCGTCTCCAAGTTGCTTACTGAAATGTTTCTTCCTCACAAGTACATTGCCCATGTCAAGAGGAACCCTGGGGAATTAAATAGTCTCCATCTTGTAATGCAGAGACTCACCCATGTAATTGTTTTTTAAATCATATTTATTAATTACCGAAGTAGGATCACACTACACATACGATTTTATAATTTGCCTTTAAAAATAGCTTTATTGAGATATAATTCTTATACCATATAATTTGCACATGTAAAGTGAGCAACTCGATTATTTTAGTATATTCACAGGGTTGTATAACTATCTCCACATCTAATTTTAGAACATTTTGGTCTCTCCTAAAACAAACCCATTAGCAGTAATACACGTTTTCCTTCCCCTTCCCTCAGCCCCTGGCAACCTCTATTTTACTTTCTGTTTCTTTAGATTTGTTTATTCTGGACATTTCATATAAATGGAATAATATAATATCTGTCCTTTTGCGATTGGCTTCTTTCACTTAGCATCATGTTTTCAAGGTTCATCTGTGTTTAGCATGAATCAGTGCTTCCTTCCCTTTTCTGTTTGAATAACATTTCATTAGGTGGGTGTACAACATTTTATTTATCTCTTCCTCAGTCGATAGACATTTGGGTTGTTTCTACTTTTTGGCTATTATAGATAATGCTGCTGATAACACTGGTATTCAAGTTTTTGTGTAGACATATGTTTTTAGTTCTCTTGGGTATATACACAGGAATGGAATCGCCTTTTGGTAATTCTCTGTGTGTGTGTGTGTTTTGAGATGGAGTTTTGCTCTTGTTGCCCAGGCTGGAGTGCAATGGCTCAACCTTGGCCCACTGCAACCTCCACCTCCCGGGTTCAAGTGATTCTCATGCCTCAGCCTCCTGACTAGCTGGGATTACAGGCATGCTACCACGCCCAGCTAATTTGGTATTTTTAGTAGAGACAGGCTTTCACTAAAAGCCTGTAGTGTTGGCCAGGCTGGTCTCGAACTCCTAACCTCAAGTGATCTGCCCACCTTGGCCTACCAAAGTGTTGGGATTACAGGTGTGAGCCACTGCACCCAGCCTCATTCTATGTTACATATTTTGAGAAACTGTGAAATTGTTTTTCAAAACAACTGCACCATTTGATATTTTCACCAGCCCTGTATGAGAGTTCCAACTTCTTCACATCTTTGCCAATCTTTGTTATTGTCTTTTTTTTTTTTTGATTATAGACATCCTAGTGCGTATGAAGTCTGATTTGCTTGTTTTGCTTATTAATAATCATGGACATATTTCTAGATCAACAGGTAGTGATCTACCTAGTTCTTTTTAGTGGTATAATAATATTCTATTGGATAAATATACCCTACTGATTTTATCAATTCCCTTTCTGAATTTGTCAGAATTATTTTTTTCCGAGTTACCAAAACAGTCCAACCCAAACTGGCAAAGCTAAATCGTTCACATAACTAAAAAGTCTAGGACACCTCAAGCTTCAGGTGTGGCTTGATCCAGGTAGCACGTGAAGTCACCAAGATCCTTTCTTCACCTCCAGACTTTGCTTTGTTTGTGTGGGCTTCATTTACAGATAACAAGCTGCCCCTGTGATGGTGCGATGATTGCCAGCAACTTCTACTTCACTGCAACATTCAAATCCTTCTGAAAGTAATGTTTCCCAGTAGTTCCTGCAGTGGTCCTGAGATTCACTCTGATTGGCTTGGCTGAAGTCACCTGCATATCCCTGAACCAACATGTTTTCATGGTGCTGTATGCTTGGAACTGAGCATACAGCCACATGCAGATCACGTGGTCCAAGTAGGGCTGGGGTAGATATCCAAGTGAAAATCAGGGGCAGTTTCTGGAAGAAGAGGTGTGGTTACTGAGCAGGTTAATTACAAATGCTCATTATACTCACTGACTTTTCACTGGGCTTCCAGGACACCACATTCTCCTGGTTTTCCTTCCATCTCTAAATAGTGTCATGTCCTAGGACTGAGTCCTTCCATCCTTCTCCACCTACATTTGACTTAAAGTGCCATCTCAGTGCATATGATTTCAAAATTTGCTGTTTCCAGCCTGGCGGGTCCCCTAAGCTCTAGACCTGCACAGCCAACTGCTTACTCAGCACTGCCACTAGGATGTCTCATAGGAAGTTCAAAGTTAGCATGTTCAAATCCAAACTCCTGATATTCACTGTCTCTCGACACAGACCCTGCTCCTTCCATGGTCTTGCCAATGCCATTGAGTGGCAACTCCATCCTTCCCGTTGCTCAGACCCCAAACCCGGAGTCATCCTTGATTCCTCTCTTTCTTTCCTACTCCACATCCAATTCATCAACCAGTCCTGTCTGCTCCACATTTAAGCCATGTCTAGAATCTGAGCACTTCTTACCACCTCCATTGCCATCACCCGGACCCAACTCACTGCCAGTCATCTCTGGCCCTCCTCAGCCTGTTCTGTTTTAATTCTCATGTATCTTTCTATTTTTTAACATTAATTTCTTCTTTTTTTTTTGTAGAGACAGGGTCTTACTATGTTACCTGGGCTAGTCTTGAACTCCTAGGCTCAACCAATCCTTGTGCCTTGGCCTCCCAAAGCCTTGGGACTATAGACACGAGCCACTGTGCCTGGCCAATTAATTCCTTCAGTGACTGTTTACTGAGCAACTACTTAAAAAATATTTGTATTATGCGTTATACATTTATATTATATTATGATCACATGCAATATATAATTATAATATAACATATGTAATAGTTTTATGTAATATATAGTATTAATTACCTGTGTCATTATGTACTATATATTATATGTAACATAATATAAATTAGTATATATAAATATTTAATAATATTATGATGTGATATGCAGCATAATTGCAATATCATATGATTACATATATAATACATAGGTATAATATACAGTATATATTATATAATGTTATATATTGTGTCAATACTCTTTATGTTTATATCATATAGTATATTTAGTATAGCACTTATTTGTTGTGCCAGACACTCTTCTAGGTGGCAAGAACAAACTAGAGAAAGATCTCTACTCTTCCAGTACTGACATTCTAGTTGGGGAGATGAACATATTATATGGGATGCTGGCAGTGGTAGGTGCTATGGAGAAAAATAAAACTGAGAAAGGAGAAGTAGACTGTGGGTGAGGTGTGGGTATGTTTGCTATTTTAGGGAGGGAGGTCAGGGGAGGCTTCCTTAACAAGGCATATTAGTCCCTTCTCCCATTACTATAAAGAACTACCTGAGACTGGGTAATTTATAAAGAAAAGAGGTTTACTTGGCTCATGGTTCCACAGCCTACATAGGAAGCATGACTGGGGAGGAGGCCCCAGGAAACTTACAATCATGGCGGAAGGCAAAGGGGAAGCAGGAACGTCTTATGTGGCTGGAGCAGGAGCAAGAGATCAAAGAAGGAGGTGCTACACATTTTTAAACAACCAGATCTCGCGAGAACTCACTCCCTATCATGAGAATAGCAAGAGGGAAATTCACCACCACGATCCAATCACCCACCAGGCCCCTCCTCCAACATTGAGGATTGCAATTTGACATGAGATTTGGGCAGGGACACAAATCCAAACCCCTATCACAAGGTGAGATTTGAGCAGAGACCAGGAGAAAGTTTGAGAGTGAGGCATGTTAATAACGAGGGAAGAGTGTTCTGCACAGAGGAACAGCAAGTGCAAAGGCCCTGAGGTTGGAGTCTGCCTGAAACGTTTAAGCAAGGAAGCGAATTTGCATGGTGGTGGAGCAAGTAAGGAGAGGGGAGAGTAATGAGAGACAAAGTCAGTGAAATGGGGCAGATTGGGAAGAGCCCTGGAGCCACTGTGGCACTTTGGTTGTCCCTCTGATTATGAAGGGGACCCATGGCATGCCTATAATCACAGCACTTTGGGAAGCTGGAGTGAGAGGCTTGCTTGAGGTCAGCAGTTTGAGACTAGTCTGGGAAACATTGCAAGACCTGTCTTTCCAAAAAATACAAAAAAAAAAAAAAAAAAATTAGCGGGGTAGGGTGGTGCACACCTGTAGTCCCAGCTACTCAAGGCAGGAGGATCCTTGAGTCCAGGAGTTTGAGGCTGCAGTGAGCTGTGATCATGCAAAGGTGACAGAGTGAGACCCCATCTCTAAAAAAATTAAAAATTAAAAAAAACAAAGAGGAGCCATGAGGAGGTTTTAGAGAAGAGGAGCGATATGATCTGAGTTACATTTGAATGGGATTCCTGTGTCTGCTGCGAGGGGAACTTGCAGCAGTGGGTGAGGGAAAAAGCAGGGAGACCAGGGAAGAGGCTCCCAGTGGTGCCTTGGACCCGGTGGCAGCATGGGTGTGGGTCAAAGGAGTAGCAGTGGATGGTGTGTATCTTTGCTTGATCCAATGGGAGAAAAGCATTTGCCCCATTGTCTCACACTTTCAGAACTTTCTATGCTATTAATTCTTGGTGTTTAGGGATAATGTAAAAACAGTGCCATACAGACCCATCTGCATCTAGCAAACCAGAAATAATGAAAAGAACTAATCACAAACCAGAGAGGGACCTGGAGACACTTATCAATTGGCTGTAGATAAAAAAGGTTGTGAAAATACTCATTGATAAATGCTTCTCCGGAGGCCCCAGGCTCACAGACCTCAGATAGGGTATCGCCCTGTGATGAGATCATTACTTTTTTCTTTCCTCCAATAAATTAACCTGCTTTTTTGTGTCGAGTTTAATTTTACTAAAACAAGAAAAAGCTCGCTTTCTTGAACTTAATCTCTCCCCTTTGAACAATTAGCTACTGGTGTTTGCTTTTTTTTTTTTTTTTTTAACTACCTTTTGCTTGTTTAACTATATTACGACACAACAGGGGAATGCACTTTGCATTTTTGTTTTTTTGAGATGAGGTCTTGCTCTGTCACTCAGGCTGGAGTGCAGTGGCATAATCACAGGATTATAGCTCACTGCAGCCTTGACTTCCTGGGCTCAAGCAATCCTCCTGCCTCAGCCTCATCAGTACCTGGGACTACAGGTCCACACTATTACACCCAGATAATTTAAATTTTTTTTGTAGGGACAAAGTCTCACTATGCTGCCCAGGCTGGCTGAAACTCCTAGCCTCAAGGGATCCTCCCACCTGGGCCTTCCAATGTATTTCACTTTTAATTGGGTCAATAATAATAATAAAAAGGATAATAGTAATAATAATAGTAGATGCTATTTATCAAGCCCTTATGTGCCAGGCACAGTGCTAACATATTTATGTAAACATTAAATCATTGGATTATTATAACAATCTGTAAAGTAGATGTCGTGAATATCCCCCATATTACAAATGAGTAAATTTAGGCTCAGAGGTGTTTGTAGCTTGCCCAAGATCACACAGCTAGAAAGATATAGAGAAAGATTCAGACTCAGGTCCATCTGCTGATCTATTACCACTCCCTTCAATGTAAAGTCAATATGTTTTGCTTTTGTCTTCATAGGGTAACAGATCCTGCTGTCCATCTATCTGCCCAACCACTCATCTACCCATCCATCCATCCATCCACCCACCCACCCACTCATCTACCCATCCATCCATCCAT
Source organism: Colobus angolensis palliatus (assembly GCF_000951035.1). Classification (NCBI taxonomy): domain Eukaryota; kingdom Metazoa; phylum Chordata; class Mammalia; order Primates; family Cercopithecidae; genus Colobus; species Colobus angolensis. The sequence goes on from NW_012121709.1 coordinate 749,888, forward strand.
CCATACATACATCCATCTATTCATCCATCTATCCATCCAAACACCTCCCACCTACTCATTTACCCACCCATCCACGCATTCATCCATCCATCTATCCATCCATCCATCCATCTGTCCATCCATCCATCCATCCATCCATCCATCCAATCATTTCATAAATATTTATTGAATATTAGTATGTATTAGGTAGTATTGAGATGCTTTTCCCATATCTTTTCAACTCCTTGAAACTCACAATGATTTATTCCCATTTTAAGGCTGTCTGAGATTGGAATTCTTGTTTAAGTGATTTATTGAGGGAGAGTTCTCAGAAGAACTGGCATGAGAAAAGCAGGAGAGGGCAGAAAAAATGCTAAGCACAGATGTGGTCTTAGGTGGAGATAACTTCAGCCTGATGCCATGGGGGAACTCTGGAGCATAAATTGCACCATGGAGTTGGTGTCATCTTGAGAGAAGGAGGCCAGCCTTCTGCACCACAGTGTCTATCAATTACTGGCTGCCCTATGGGTAGGTTAGGGCAGAGCCTCCTGGGGAAAGTGGTTTCCATCTGGCTAAGGACAATTCTTTGGAGAAGGGTGGAACTGTGAGTACTTTACAGCAGTTGGGTATAAAGAGATTCTGGGCAGGGCACCAGTAGCCATCCACTCCCTTTGCTTTCTTTATCTCCTGTAATTCAGGTCAATCTAGCACTCATTTGCTCAATACATAGTTGTTAAAGGCTCCTTCTGGGCTGGGCACTGTTCTAGGCACTGAGGACTTTGTGGTGGAATAAGACAGGTACAGTCTTTGCTGCCATTCACTGTCTGTGGGATGGGTTGGTGGGAGCAACATTAAACAGGTGAATATAATAAAGTGGGTTAAGTCCCTGGGGTGGGAGATGATGGCTAACCCTGACACCCAGCTAGCCTAATTAAGAGTCAGAGGGGCAGGTGTGGGGATCAGATGGGCAGGTTGGGGGTGAGGGGAAAATATTCCAGGCAGGGGAAACAGGGTGATATGAGGCTGCATGTCTCACAGCTTGCATCTATCTGTAGAGTTTTTACAGGTGTGCAGTGGGTAACTCAGATGGCAGCCATACCCTTGTCCTGTGGCTTCTGCCTGTGCTCATGTGGTCTCTGCTTTAATCTTGAGACAACCTTGGACACAAAACTTTACACCTCTACAGGGTCCTTAAGAGAATCTGGTCACACAAAAGCACTATTGAGCAATGTGGACTTTGCTGAAGATTTCATAGTGAAATGGAGGCAGGGCTTGTCTCGCACACAAGTGTTTTGACAATTAAAAAAGTCCTCATCAGCAATTTCTGTTGTCCTCCTTGGAGAACAAGGAATGGATGCCCTCTTTGGAACTAGCTGCCACAGAGTTTCTCTTTTTCAATGGGGTAAGCGGTTTAGCCTTTTAATTCCTCCAACTTTTTCTCAGAAGTTCAAATCCACTTTTAACAAAAAAGTATATAAATTTATTTTCTTATTTAAAAATTTTTTTTGAGACAGGCTCTCTCTCTGTCACTGAGACTGGAGTGCAGTGGTGTGATCATGGCATCATGGCTCACTGCAGCCCTGACCTCCCAGGTTCAAGCATCCTCCTGCCTCAGCCTCCTGAGTAGCTGGGACCACAGCTTTGTGCCACTGCACCTGGCTAATTTTTAATTTTTTTTTTGTAGAGATGGGGTCTCCTCATGTTGCCCAGGCTGGTCTTGAACTTCAGAGCTCGAGCAATCCTCCTGCCTCAGCCAAATTGCTGAGATTACAGGCATGAGCCACTACCCCTGGCTAAAAGTGTATAAATGTAAGGGGATACTAATGTAATTTAACTACATGGATATATTGCATATGGTGAAGTCTTGGCTTTTTAGTGTATCTGTTGCTTGAATAATATGCATTGTGCCTGATATGGTTTGGTTGTGTCCCCACTCAAATCTCATCTTGAGTTGTAACTTCCACAATTTCCACATGTCGTGGGAGGAACCTGGTGGAAGACGACTGAATTATGGGGGCGGGTCTTTCCTGCACTGTTCTCATGACAATGAATAAGTCTCATGAAATCTGATGGATTTTAAAAAGAGGAGTTCCCTTGCACAAGCTCTCTCTCTCTGCCTGCTGCCATCCATGTAAGACATGACTTGCTCCTCACTGCCTTCCGCCATGATTGTGAGGCCTCCCCAGGCACGTGGAACTATAAGTCCATTAAACCTCTCTTTCTTTTGTAAATTGCCCAGTCTCAGGTATGTCTTTATCAGCAGTGTGAAAACGGACTCACACAGTGCCCATTAAGTAATTTCTCATCAACCACCCTCCTTCTGTGCTCCTCCATCTTTCTGAGTCTCCAATGTCTAGCATTCCACATTCTCTGTTCATTGCATGCATTATTCAGCTCCCATTTATAAGAGCACTTCCTCACCCTTTCTGATACCAAGAAGTTCCACTCTGTTCCAGCCTGGGTTCAAGTTTGCACACTCCAAGCCCATCTTAGTGAATAAACCACAAGGGGTCCTCCAAGTGACAAACCCACTGTCCTCGGAGGAGAGTGCATATTTAGAATGCTTTCCACAGGGTGTCTTAAGCGATGTACATATCCTTCACTGGGATAAAGAAAAGATACCACAGAGGTGTTTTTGTGTCCCTTCTCCTTCAGGGGACATGTGGTCATGCCTGGAGACATTTTTGATTGTCACAACTGAGGGGGTGGTACGCCTGGCACCTAGTGCACTGGACAGCCCCCTCTAAGTGTCATCCTGTGCGGCTGGAGCATAGTGGAAAAGGGAGAGAAGTGAGAGGTGAAGTCTGAGAGGTGGGCAGGCCCAGCCTTGTGGAACCTTGCAGGCCGTAGTAAGGAGTTTATGTTCAAAAACTGGATTTAGGGGGTTGGGTGTGGTGGCTCATGCCTGTAATCCCAGTACTATAGGAGGCCAAGGCAGGAGGATGACTTGAGTCTAGGAGTTCAAGGCTAGCCTGGGCAACATAGTGAGACTCTGTCTCTATTAAAAAAAAATTAGCTGGGTATGGTGGCACATGCCTGTAGTACCAGTTACTCAGGAGACTGAGGCAGGAGGATCACTTGAGCCCAGGAGTTCACTTGAGCTATGATCATGCTGCTGCACTGTAGCCTGGGCAACAGAGCAAGACCCTGTCTCTAAAAACAACAAGAAGAAACAAAAAAGATAACAATCTATATGAGTCATCCTTCAAAACAGTGATTGTTAGTTGTGTATAATTTTTTGTAAATAATTATTGCTGTGGTTTTAGTGTTTGTCTCCTCCAAAACTCATGGTGAAACTTGATCCCCAGTGTGGCAGTATCGAGAGGTGGGGCCTTTAAGAGGTGATTGGGTCATGAGGGCTCATGAATGGATTAACCTGTTCATGGATTAATGGATTAATGGACTAATGTGTTATCAAGGGACTGAGACTGGAGGCTTTATAAGAAGAAGAAGAGAGACCTGAGCTGACACATTAGCACACCCAGCCCCCTCATTGTGTGATGCCCTGGTCTACCTTGGAACTCTGCAGAGAGTCCCCACCAGCAAGAAGGTCCTCACCAGATGCTGCCCCTCAACCATGAACTTCTCAGTTTCATAACTTTAAGAAATAAAATTTATTTATAAATCACCTAGTTTCAAGTATTCTGTTATAAGCAACAGAAAAATGGAATAAGACAGTCAGGTTTTTGTTAAATGCTGGTAAATCTTTACTTCTTTTGAATTTGGAGACATGTTTCTTGAAGATCAGAATTTATGAATATTTCAAAACCCAGAATGAGACTGAGGTCTGGATCTTGGTTTAGCCAGGTGACCCTGAGCAAGTTATTTAAAATCTCTGTTATCTTCCCCTGCTAGACTTGCAGCACTGCTTGAGGTTATGTCCCTAATTTTCTGACCATGAGATGGCTTTCAAGTTCTAAGTCAAGATGGGAAGCAAACACTATTCTTCCCTAAGAACATGATTCTCAGGGGTGACAGTGAGGCTCTTGTTTAATGCCAATTTAAAAAATAAATGGGTTGGCCAGGCGCAGTGGCTCACACCTGTAAACCCAGAACTTTGGGAGGCTGAGGTAGGTCGATCACAAGGTAAGGAGTTCGAAACCAGCCTGGCCAATATGGTGAAACCCCGTCTCCACTAAAAATACAAAAAGTTAGCCAGATGTGGTGGCAGGGGCCTGTGGTCCCAGCTACTCAGGAGGCTGAGGTGGGAGAAATGCTTGAACCCAGGAGGCAGAGGTTGCAGTGAGCTGAGATCATGCCACTACACTTCAGCCTGAGTGACAGAGTGAGACTCCATCTCAAAAAAAAAAAAAAAAAAAAAAAAGGGTCACTATTTTGAATGGATGACATGTATGTCCATCACTGCTCTTTTGGTGATTCATGTGATAAGTATCTGCTTAAATGCAGGATGTTGTCCCATCTGTAGTATTCCAGATGATTTCTGATGGTACCTGCAACAATTTGGGGGCACAGCATTACGTAATCTCGTGAGTCACATAGAGAAACGTTGATCCTCTTTTCCATCTTTTTCAATCCTCCAGATGAGATCATGAACAAAGTCTCAGCTGGGTGCTTGTGGATCTCTAACACTTGCTCCAGTCCCTCTCTTTAGCAAACAGACAACATCTTAGACTCAGAGCCTGGGAGGAGGTGAAAATATTTAACTAGAATTTTACATTATTTTGTTTCCATTGTTTTTACATTTTTTTCCTCTTCCTTTCAGCAAATATTGGTTTTCCATTTATGGTAGTGATATGAAATTTTCCTTTAAGAGAATTTTATTTGAGTACAATAAGTTAATCTAAGAAAACTAATAAATAATACAGTAGGTCAGGGTTCAGCCGACTTTTTCTGTAAAGCACTAGATAGTAAATATTTTAGGGTTTGCGAGCCATATGGTTTCCGTTTCAACTATGCCACTATAATATGAAAGTAGACAATATGTAACCAAGTGGGTGTGGCTGTGTTTCAATAAAACTTTATTTACAGAAACAGGGTTTGGATTGGCTTATGGGCTGTTGTTTGGTATTCTATGTACTAGGTAATATCCTGGCAATGTAGTTGGTAGTTAACTGCTGGGCTCTGGAGTCAGCATGCTTGGGTTTGAATCTCAGCTTTGCCACTTATAGGCTGTGTATTCTTTACTCTCTTTGCCTCAGTTTCATTATTTGTAAAATGAAGATAATAATTCTAACTCATAGGATCTTCATTAGGATTATATAAGTTCACTTAGAATAGTGCCTGATGTGCAGTTAAATGCCATGTAAATGTAGGTGGTCATTAATGTTATTTTTATACACAGACATGACAAAAAATGCAAGAGAGGTTATGATTGCCTGAATATTGGGAAACACTGAATTTAGTAGAAAATATAATGATGTTTGTTATTGCTCCTATCTCCTACCCCTTTTAGTGATTCCCTGCGGTACTGGCATCTTTGGCGGGTTGGGGAGGGAGGGGAGTAAATGTAAGAAGGACAGAGCTCCATCTACTTGCTGAACACTGGAAAAGTAAGGCCTATGAGGGAATGGACTTTATAGACCTGGCTCTGGGTGCATAAGTTGACTTCTTCTTCTTCTTCCTGTATGACTTGTCTCTCTTTGGCAGCAACAAGGGAAAATATCGGGTGCAGCAGGTGCCACTAATGTTAGTAACCCATGTCAACTTACAAAATCTGCCAGAAGTATGAACTCTGTCATCCTAGGTTGTTATGTCCCAGGTAGAACACTGTAGGTAATATGGATTCACAAACATTTAATTAAAAAAAAATCAGTGTCTTAAACATGATATAAGCTTATTTCTCTCTAATACAGCAATCTGGGTAAATAGTTCAGGGCCAGTAGAGTGACTCCACAGTGGCCAAGCTCTTTTTATCTTGTTGCTTAGCACTTGAAACATTTGACTTTCACCTCATGGTCCAAGATGGCTGTTTTAGCTCCTGCCAAAGGAGGAAGACTAAATGGAGACCACCCACTATCCTTTAAAAACAGCACCCAGAAATCCCACATATCACTTCTACTCACATTTTATTGGCCAGAATTCAGTCACGTGGCCACATCTAACTACATGGAGGGCTAACAATGTAATGTCTGGCTAGGTGAATTTGTGCCCACCCAAACATTTTATATAGAACAGTGTTTCTCAACTGGAGGCAAAATTACCCTCCTAGTAAACATTTAAAAATATGCAGGGGCATTTTTGGTCTTCACGATGACTGGGGAACATTCTTGGAATTTGATGGGTGGGGCCAGGTGTGCTAAATTTCCTAAACTACGTGAGACACTCGCTTGCAATGAAGAATTGTGCCATCCAGCATACCAACAGTGCTTCTGTTGAGAAAGACGGCTATGGAAAAAGTAGAAAACAGAGGTAGGGAGATAATTTGCCATCTGCCATGCTTAGTTTATCTGCAGTGATCACAACTGTGCCAGAGAGCAATGCCTGGGACGTTCTTGAGTGTAGGGGCTTGAGGTAGACCTCAATTTGCCATATAGTCACGTTCTCTGAGGTATACTCAGCCCTTTCACACACTCTACTCTAGACCTTCTCCCAAGAAGACCTCCAAAACACCCACTAGCTCAGGCACTCTGCCCCAGTTACTATATTTTAAAAATCTGTATAGAGCTTACTGTCATTGACATGTGGAGGAGGGACTCCCATCTGGAGGGCAACTGGGAGTAATGCCTGTGGGGCTCAGCCTCCATCAGACTCTCCACCCCACTTTGTTGAACCCCAAATGTAAATTCCTTCTAGCCCCCTCCTCCTCCTCTTCCCATCCTGTATCTCAACTCACTCCTTAATCATTACATTTCATTCCTATTAGCATAATATTCAGAGTATTTCCAAACATATATAACCATTCATAATTACATCTTTAGAATCCTCCAAACCAGTACACTGTATATGTTTACTGCTTATGTGAACATATTTCTCCTTTCTGATACAACAGATTTCCCTTCAGCATAATCCTCCCCAATGTGCTTCTCATTTAAATATATACTTTATGCTTTTTCTATGGGCAATGCCAAACATGTGCAAAAGTAGACAAAATAGTATGAGTCTGTGAGTACCTATCACCCAGCTTCAACAGTGATGAACTCATGACCAATGTCGTTTAATTTTTTCTCCTTCCTACTTCCTCCCAGACATGAATAGGTATTTTGTGGGGAGGATCATGCTGAAGGGAAATCTGTTGTATTAGAAGGGAGAAATACGTTCAGATAAGCAATAAACATACACAATATATTGGTTTGGAGGATTATAAAGGCATAAGTATGAATGGTTATATATGTTTGGAAATACTCTGCAAATTATGCTAATAGGAATAAAATGCAATGAAGGAATGAATTGAGGAGATACAGGATTGAATGCTGAATAAATCAACTTTTCCTGTAGTTCCCATAGCCAGGCCCCTTTCCGTATTATGTTACCTTTTCCATTTTCCCCTCTGCTCCACCATGTCCTCCATTATATCACACAACCCAGGATCAAGAGCAAGAGCAGTGATAGGAGAGCCTGAAGGCTGAAGCTTCTGGGGACCCCTTTCCAGGGGCCCCACCTGGTTCTTTTACATCCTTTGAATTCTTGTCATCTCGTGATATGGACGGTGTTCGCCAGTTGGTACCATAATATTTCCTGGGCAGCTCTAGCTGGTGTTGGTTTCTGCTATAGTTTGGATGTGTGTCCCTTGCAAATTTTATATTGAAATTTGATCCCCAAGGTTGGAGGTGGGGCCTAATGGGAAGTGTTTGGGTCATGGATGTGAACCCCTCATGAAGAGATTAATACCCTCCCTGGGGCAGGGGAGTAAGTGAGTTCCCTGTTCCCACGAAAACTGATTGCCGAAAAAGATCCTGGCACCTCCCCTCTCACCCTTTCTTGCTTCCTCTCTCGCCAGCTGATCTCTGCATACACCAGCTCTCCTTTGCCTTCTACCATGAGTGGAAGTAGCCTGAGGCTTTCACCAGATGCCCATTCTTCCAGCCAACAGAATCATAAGCCAAATAACCCTCTTTCTTTATAAATTACCCAGCCTCAGGTATTCCTGCATAGCAACACAAATGGACTAAGATAGCTACTTGTCACCAGGTGTGTTACTTATACCTATGCGTATCTTATACCAATGGCCATATCCACACACCTTAATTAGATAACCATCTGAGTTAATGAAATCCTACACAGTAAATGAGATGAATACTACATCTCTAATCAACCCTTAATCTAGTATTTGCCAAAGTGTGTTCTATGGAACAGTAGTTTCTACGGGGATCTTGAAAATTAATTCAAAAAGTGTTTTATGGTCAACAGGGTGGTTTTCTGCAGGACTGCACAGAGCCTTTAATATGTTAATGATGTTGTGAGGCTCCCAGAATGGGTTAACAAACCCAGAATTGCCCCCACCTTATTTCAGCTCTTTATTTTTTACACCACCTCTCACAGGACCACTGTTTTGGAGAAAGGTCTCTAGAAATGCTCCCTCAATCGTCTCTTCAAGTATCCTGAGATAGAGAAGGCAGAACATTCTATATGAGATGAGGAAACCTGAGATGGTAGAGAAACTGCAATCATCAGTGGAATAGGAGGAGCCTATGGCTGAGGTCTGCAGGGTTTTCCCTTTCCTTGGTGCCCAGGAAAACTCCCATTGATTGGCGCTTTCTTCCTAAGCATTGACAGGTCATTGGTTTTAGGGAGATCAGATGGTAAGTGATCACAGCCTATGCGACAGATCTTGTTCAACCCCTCCCCTCCTTTATTTCACAGTTGTGTGTATTTGGGCAATTGCCTCAATCCCTCTGAGCCTCTGTCTTCTTTTGGGGTCTCCCAAGAAACTGACTCCAAGGCCAGTGGTTTACGGGTGTATCATTACGCTGGCCTCCAGAGCAGGCAGGGGACTGGTAAGTAGAAGGTGACCTCCTGGGTGGGGCTGGGGGCTGTGTTTACACTCTGGTACTTCCTGTTCTGTTTGCACAGCCAGAGAGGCTTTCATGGTTCTATAAAAAGCCCCACAAAGGAACCCTATGCAGCCATAAAAAGGAACAAGAACATGTCCTTTGCAGGGCTATGGATGGAGCTGGAAGCTGTTATCCTTAGCAACTAACGCAGGAACGGAAAACCAAACACTGCATATTCTCACTCATAAGTGGGAGCTGAACGATGAGAACACACAGACACATGAAAGGATGGAGGTAACACTGGGGCCTGTCAGGGGGAGAGGTGACGGGAGGAAGAGCATCAGGAAGAATAGCTAATGGATCCTGGTTTTAATACCCAGGTGATGGGATGATCTGGGCAGCAAACCACCATGGCACATGTTTACCTATGTAACAAACCTGCTCATGTACCCTGGAACTTATAAAAGTTGAAGGGAGCCTCCCTCCCCCCACAGAGATGCAGATATTGGCAGCTGGAAATGGCTGAAAGACACCAAAGGGCTGAGTCCTGGTCATCTGCTGCAGCTCCTGAACCTGATCTGTACACATCAGACTGACACCTTTATCACAGGGGTAGGTGAGGATAAGACCCCAAAGTGTTCCGCATGACGTCTGGTAACAGAGGTGACATCTACCTGTTGGTGGGTACTGAGTCATGTGCCAAGCACACACTTGGATCCTCACAACAGCTCAAGCAGCTCTGGGCAGTTGTCTCCATGTACAAATGAGAAAAACGGAAGCTCAGAGAGGGTAGGTAACTCATCAAGGGCCACACAGCTGGGGAATAGTGGAGCTGGGGTTCAAAGCAGGGCTCTGACTGGCTGGGCGTGGTAGCTCACGCTTATAATCCCAGCACTTTGGGAGGCCGAGGTAGGTGGATCACCTGAGGTCAGGAGTTCCAAACTAGCCTGACCAACATGGTGAAATCACGTCTCTACTAAAAAAAAAAAAATACAAAAATTAGCTGGGCATGGCGATGCGTGCCTGTAATCCCAGCTACTCTGGAGGCTGAGGCAGGAGGATTGCTTGAACCTAGGAGGCAGAGGTTGCAGTGAGCTGAGATAGTAGCATTGCACTCCAGCCTGGTCAACAAGAGCGAAACTCCAGCTTAAAAAGAAAAAAAAAAAAAGCAGCAGGGCTCTGGCTGTGACCTTAACCACTGTACTACACAGTCTTTAATAACTAGGGGGCTCATTAATGATCCCTCCTTTCCTTTCACCCCCTCTTTTCCCCATCCTTTCATCTGTCCTTTCCCTGTCTTCTTCTCTATACCCACTTCTCTTTTCTTCTTCTCAGGACAGTTACCCTGGAACATTCGATGCCCAGTAAATATTTTTTGAATTGAACAGCATCTCAGTTTGGAGCAATAGATGCTTAGTTCACTAAATTTTGATTGAATCAACTGTCAGAAAAATCTGAGTGCATGGAAGTTCTGCAGAGGTAGGGGATTGTGGCCACAGAATTTAATACCCTTAGCAAATCTCAATAACTTCCTGAAATTCTCTAGGGGGCATGGAGTGGAGGAGTGTGAAGAATGATGAACATGACAAGTGAGAATCCTTTAGTCTCTGATGTCTCCTCCTCAACGCTCTAGATTTTTCTCTCCTTTCTTTGCCAGCTCCCTTCTCCTTCAGCGTCTTCCCTCCTCCCCACTTCCCAGCATAGAAGGTGGGAAAAATAACGGCAGTGGAAATGCAGTCATTCTTAACAGGACATTTGTGTGTCTGGGGCATGGAAAATGGTTGGGTCACATTGAACAGCCAAATATTAAGAAGCTTAGTTAAGAAATTGGGCACAGGTGAATTAGGGTGTGTTTCTGTTTTCTGTGCTTTTAGAATTATGTGGCCATAAATCTCCTAATCAGACATGATAAACATCGGATTGCAGCCATACGCTAGCATTTGCATCACGGAAAGCAAATTTTGAAAAGGTCACCATTTAACTTCTGCTGCTTGCAGTCAGCCTGCTCCTTGGCTCTATTAAATTCAAAGCTCTATAGTAAAATATTGCTTGTTTGCTAATTTTGCTCCATTGAGCCTATCTCAGGATCCTAGCTATTGCTTGGAATGGGATGCTTTAAGTGACCTGGATCAGAAACGGGGTTAAATGTGGTCAGATGTGAAGGTTGGAGTCTTTCCAAAATTTTATTTATTTATTTATTTATTTCAGAGTTTTGCTCTGTCATCCAGGCTGGAATGCAGTGGTGCATTCTTGGCTCACTGCAACTTCCCCATCCCAGGTTCAAGTGATTCTTGTGCCTCAGCCTCTCGAGTAGCTGGGATCACAGGTGCATGCCACCACACCTGGCTAATTTTTGTCTTTTTAATAAAGACAGGGTTTCATCATGTTGGCCAGGTTGGTCTCAAACTCCTGATCTCCAAGTGATCTGTCCACCTTGGCCTCCCAAAGTGGTGGGATTTACAGGCATGAACCACTGCACCCAGCTTAAGGTTGGAATCTTAATCTTAGAGAAGTGCTAGAAATCATAGAGATTTGTAACTATCTTGTTAGTAAAGAGGTAGGTGGACCTTCTATAGATTGAGATGTGGTAAAAGTGTAGCTTCCTTCCTTCCTTCCTTCCTTCCTTCCTTCCTTCCTTCCTTCCTTCCTTCCTTTCTTTGTTCAGTCAGGATTTAGTGAGCACATAACAGGATCATGGCTCTTTTCTAAGCATTTTGTATTAATTATTGACTCACTTAATCTTTGCAACGACCCTACACTGTGGGTTATATTATTTCTATTTTTCAGGCGAGGCACAGAGAGGTTAAGTGACTTGCCCAGAGTTACACAGCTAGTTAAGTGATGGAACTGGGATCTTCAGCCCAGGGTGTTTGGCTCCTGAGTGCAGGCTATTCCTGCAACCTGCTATATGCTGGAGATGCAGCAAAGAACAAGACAGCATTGTTCTCAAGGATCTCACCTTCTTTGTAAATAACAAACATAGCATTTAAAATCCCTGCATATATAATTCTGACAACTACCATTTATTTCCTGCCTACTGTATGCCTGAGGCTAAACTGCATATTTACTATTTTTTTTCCAATTTTTTCAAGAACTCTATGAGGTAGGAAGTTTTATCCCCATTCAGCAGATGAGGAAACTAAAGTGTAGAGAGGTTAAATTGTCCAAAGTCATACATTTATAGGGGTGCCAGATTTAGTGAATAAAAATTCAGGATACCCAGCTAGATTTGAGTTTTCTATAACAAATACATTTTTAGTTTAAGTGTATCCCATGAAATCTTTGGAGACATACTAAACAATTATTTGTTGTCTAACTGAACTTAAATTTAACTGGACATCCTATATTTTATCTGGCAATTCTATACAATCAGTATGTGGCAGTGTTGGGATTCAACCTTGGGTCTTCCTAATTCTAAATTTTTCAGTTGGTCAGTTGCAATCAGAGTCAAAATGGGTGCCTCAAAGTCACTTTTAACCTTGAGTTACACTAGCTCCTTTTGTCTACAATTTATATGTAAATGTTGATAGGGCAGATGATAGTAAATAACAATAATAATAATAATCCACTCAATCAGTATTCATTAAGTACCAGGCACTCTTCTAAGACTTTCAATTGTTTAATTTAATCCTCACATCAATTCCATAAGGTGTGTTCTATTATTATTCCATTTTCTAGCAGTGTTTTTCAATTGGGAGTGATATCTCCCCCAGGGTACCTTTGGAAAGGTCTGGAGATATTTTTTGGTTGTCTCCAATATGGGTGCTACTGGCGTCTAGTGAATAGAGGGCCAGGGATGCTGCTGAATGTACTGCAATGCACAGGACAACGCCCCTCCCCTCCAAGAATTATCTGGCCCAAAATGTCAATATCTTTAAAGGTTGAGAAACCCCGTACTAGAGTAACTAAAGTCAAGAGAGTTTTGGTAACTTGCCCGAACTCACACTGGTAGTCGGTGGCCAAGGTGAGATTTGAATCTAGGCAGCCTGGCTCCTAAATCTGTGCATTTAACCACCACGCTGTACCCAGTTTGCATATGAGGATGAAGAGGTCTGGAAGCTTGGATTACCCACCTGAGGTCCCACAGCCAGTGGGTAGCAAGGATAGAACCATGACTCATGTGTCTTGTTTCCCAATTCATTACTTCCATCCTTCCCTGAATCCTATTATCCTAATTTCCTAACCAGTAGCTCCCAGCTGCTGATGCAGAAGTCAAATCCAGATTAGGTAAATGCTAAGCTAGAGTTAAGCATGTGTGTGTTTGTGTTGTATTTCAATATAATTTAAAGTATTTTGTTCATTCATTTAGCCAACATTTCTGTGTGCCCACCCCTGCTCTGGCAGTGGAGAAATAAAGAGAAGACATAGTTTCTGCTACACCGGGCTTAAAATCCAGCCTCACTTTCATCTCAATGTAAAACTCTATGATTCTAGGCTGTTTGCTTTCATGTTCGTGTTAGCCTGGGTTTCCCCAGAAGCACGTTCTGTGATAAGAATTTGGGTACAGATGGTTTATTTGGCAGGTGATCTCAGAAAACACAGGTCAGAGAGTTGGGAGATGAGACAGGGAGGGGAAGAAAGTCAACAGATTTTGTTCTGCAAAAAATAGAACTACCATTTGATCCAGCAATCCCACTACTGGGTTTCAACCCAAAGGAAAAGAAATCATTAAAGAAAAAAGATACCTGCACTTGTATGTTTATCACAGCACTATTCACAAAAGCTAAGTGTCTATCAACAGATGAATGGATAAAGAAAATGTGGTATATATACCATGGAATACTACTCAGCCATGCAAAGAATGAAAGCATGCCTTTTGCAGCAATGTGGACGGAACTGGAGGCCATTATCTTAAGTGAAATCACTCAGAAATAGAAAGTCAAATACTGCATGTTCTCACTTTTAAGTGGGAGCTAAATAATGTGCACACGTGGGCGTAGAGAGTGGAATAATAAACACTGGAGACTTGGAAGGGTGGGAGTGTGCAAGGGAGCTGAAGTATGAGAGATTATCTAATGGTACAATGTACACTATTCAGATGATGGTTGCACTACAAGCCCAGACTTCACTAGGAAATATATCCATGTAACAAAACTGCATGCGTAGCTTCTAAATCTATAAATAAAATGAAAGGTATTGTTCAGATTGAGCCTGTTTGCACTGTGGGTGATTGGAGTTCAGTCCTGCTGGGGAACGCTGGGAGAGGGTGCAGAACACAAGCTACAGAGTTAACCTACCTGAGGGGAGTTTATCCTTCAGCACTCACCTCTTGTGGACTGGGTTGCTCCTGACGGCATGAATGCCCTGTCACTTCTGATCTACCCTGCAAGTGGGCCAAAAAAACCCACCTGGGGCAGGCAGTCACAGGTGCATGCCATTTGATAAGTACCTAGAAGATACAGTGCAATACCCTCCATCTCTGCTACAGTGAGAAACATTTATTGAGCACCTACTATATGCCAGGTACTTTCATATGTTAGCTCATTCTTTTGATCTCTTGAACTCCACCAAAGATCCTCAAATAACCATCTTTAACAGCTTTGCTCAGTCCTTACTCATCCTCATCTTTAGCTGCCATGTAGATGAGGTCAATATCCACAAGAAACTCACCTGAGTGGGGAAGAAACTCACTTTCCAGTACAATACATAGCTATATAATAAAAGCACAGTGTTATCCTGAATAGCTGCAGCTCATTACATGGAAGGAAACTGAAAATAAAGTCAACACAGAGAAAAGCAGAATCAGGCCCTGGGGAGAGACCAAACTTTGATCACATCATTTGAGTGCCTGGATGCAGCTGTACCAGGCTGCATTTTTGTACCAGAAGCAAAAGACTCCCAGGCATTATGCCAAGGACAATACATTTTCATTTGATTTTTTTAAACTTTAAAAGTTGAGTATTGTTCAGATATAAGCTGGAGAGTTCTGACTGATAAGTCAAACAGATACGGTGAAAGTTGTATAAATAAATAAACTTTATGAATGAGATCCAGAGTTTGAAATGATAGTTACTAGACCAAACCACAAGGCAACATTGATTTTAATATCACACTGTATACCACCCTGGATTTTTTCCCCCTACAACAAAGGGTCATGTTGGCCAACATCATTATGTATGAGTTTTTGCTTTGTTTGGAGTTAGCACACTTGGTCTCGTTAAATGTCTGCCGGTTTCTTTGGTTGTGTCTTTATCTATGTGGCTTTTTTTCTGATTCTCTGGGGTATAAAACATCCAGGCATGTTATGCATCTTCTCAGTTTATTGCCAGGAAAATTTGTTGTTCTCTGAAATGTGTGCTTGAACCACTGGAGCAGAGCACTTACCACTGTGTTTTAAGATTATCACAAGAAAAAAAATTCTGCAAGCAGTGCTTGAACTAAATTAGGATCTTGCTTTTAGAGTGGCAGGTGTAGGGTGTTTCAAAGCAAAGTGAGCTCTCCTTTGCCAATTTCATCTTTCTACTCCATCTGGAGCTTGAATTTCCATCCTTGGTGGTAAATCACATCTGCTTTGGATTTCATAGGATGTCTCTTAAGTATCTTCACAGAACTGTTCAAAGATTGCAATCGCTTCTAGTAGATCTGATTCATAAGTTCGTGGGTGCAGCAGCTGTTCTCTGAATCAATTTGTCAATGTGAGTGGCGTTTTGAATGGGGGCAGAGGTGGGAGCGGACAGCCGGTAGACAGCCATAGGAGGTGGTTTTATAGAAGAGTGGTAAGCCACAAGGGTACCACCCCATGTTCAAATCCCAGCTCTGCCACTAGCTATGGGACTCTGGTTGATTTTCATATTGTTTTGAGCTTCAGTTTTCTCATCTGTAAAATGAGGTTAATAACAGTATCTGCCTCATGGGTTGCACTGGATTAAATCTGAGAAGAAACATACACCATTTAGTCTGGTGGCAGACTAGCAGGTGCCATGTGCTATGGGCACATAGTAAATGTTCATTAAATGGTAGCTATTTGTATGCACCAGGATGCTTTTGATGTGACCAAAAGAAAAAGTATCCTGATTCAATTGGCTTAAACAAGAAAGAAAAAGTTATTATCATATGTAACAGTGACTCCAGGATTAATTCAGTGCTTTGACAACTTCACCAAGACCAACGTTCTTCTTATATTTCTCCTTTGTCATCTTAACGTCAGTAAGTAGCCCTAATGGTGATAAGATAGCTCTCTCAGTTCTATATGTTATTTTCAGATGTAATATAATGTCCATCCATGGAAGAGGTTCCATTTTCGTTTGTGTGCCTCTTTTTAAGAGCAAAAATACCTTTCTGTAAAGACCCTGGCAAATGTCCACTCACATATCACAGGCTGTGGGTCATCAGGGACCCTGGAAAGTGTGGCAGTTGGAGGCTTTCAGCTGCTCACACTCCTCCCAGCCACCTCTCATGACCAGTACATCACCAAACAGGCTTGGGGAGCCTCCCTTTTCTCAGTCTCAAAATGATTATGTGCACAGTGAGGTTGGACAGTTTCCTGTCTACTAGCTGTGTGACTTTGGAAAAGTGGTGTCCCCTCTCTGAGCCTCCATTTTTCCAACCCTAATGTTAATTCCACTTTTCAATACTCACTGTTTGCTGATTGTTTGCCAGATGACACTTGAGGGGCCTGGGACTCAACAGTAAACAAGACACACAGTCCCTGTCCTCATGTTGCTGATGCCTGGTGAGAGTCCCCAACTTACAGGGTTGGTTTGATGACCGACGTGGAGATGACCTTGTAAATGGGCTGGTCCTAACTGCATGGTCTCTTTTGCAGAGACCATGCGTACACTGGAGGGTACGCATCCCATAGTTTTGGGACTGCGTTAATCTTAAAGGCTATGGGGGTACTCTGAAGTGTGAATTTAGCTACAGATTAGCTTAGGTTTTTTTCCAGAGTGCAGAACAGCTAAGAATCAAAGGAGGCTAGCTGTATTACCCTTGCACAAACCAGTTTTTCTTTTCTGGATTGAAGACCCACATTTTATGCTTAATGGACCAAAGTGATGTTTCCCTTGGCCTGTCTTTTTTGGAGATATCTTTAAAAAAATCTGTCCCATCTTTATCAATATCATGACGATTACAACCCCACTTCAAGCCATTTGTTGGTGAAGAATTTGGGTTCTGGAGCCAGACTGTACATTTGAACCCTTGCTCTGCTACTTACTGGCCATGTGACCCTGAGCTAGTCTCTCTATGCCTCAGTTTTATAATCTGTACAATGGGAGAATAAAGGTAACTACTCCCTAGGATGGTTATATTTAGGGGTATATTTAGTTACCTTTTATTGAATATCTACTGTGTGATAGGTGTGTTATTCTTGGTGCTGGAGACAGCAGTGAATAAAACAGAGAGATGTTCTAATGGGGGTAATAGGCAATAAATGAGTAAATTTTGTGCTGCGATCAACAGAATAAGCCATGAAGAAAAATAAACCAGGGTAGTGGGGCTAGAGAGGGGGTGTGTGTGTGTGTGTGTGTGTGTGTGTGTTGCTTTAGGTTGGACGGTCAGGAATGGCCTCTCTAGGGATGTTTCCTTTGAGCAAAGATGTGGAGAAAGTGAGCCATATGGATATACCAAGGAGGGAAGAGGAGGGAAAAGCTCTTCCAGGCAGCGGGAACTGTAGGTGCAAAGGCCCTAAGGCAGCGAACACTTTGGGGAATAGCAAGGAGGGTGGTGGGTGCAGCTGCAACAGAATGAGTGGGAAAAAGCTTAAGTGAGTGAATCAAAGTCAAATGCTTTGAAAAGTGCCTGGCATGTAGTAAATGCTTGATACATGTTAGTTGTTATCATTCTTGTTATTATTCTTGCTATTAGTCTTAGAATATAAGACTCATTTTGAGAAGGCAATTCAGACTATGTTTTTTCCTGACATTATAATATATTAAAAAAATCAATTTGGTTTTCTTCTATGTTGAAAGGAATATGTCTACAATCATTGTAGATCATTTGGAAAATACAGTTGAGGAGACAGATGGAGACAATCACTGTTAATAATGTTTTAGTGTATTTCCCACTGGTATTTTTATATGCTCAGTTTTTAATTTATCACAACTGTGATCACTACATATACTATATGCAATTCTATATTCCATTTTTTTACTTGACCTGATAACATAAATATTTCCCATAAAGGTGTCATACATAATTTGTTATGGTTGAATAATGTTCCACTGAGTGGAATGTACTTATTTCCCAGTTAACGGGTATTTAGGTTGCTTTTCATTTTTCTCAGTATACATACTGTGCAAAATGCTTTTGTTTTCCTTCGACTTAGGGTTGTTTCTGTAGGTGACACTCTCAGAGATAAAATTACTGATTAGGCCAGTTGTAGTGGCTCACTCTCTGGGAATCCCAGCACTTTGGGAGGCTGAGGTGGGAAGATCGCTGAGCCCAGGAGTTTGAGACTAGTCTAGGCAACACAGTGAAACCCCATCTCTACAAAAAAAAAAAAAAAAAAAAAAGAAAAGAAAATTACTGATTTAAAATTCTTGGTGGTTGGTTTTTCCTTTACACGAATTTATTTATTTATTTATTTTGAGACAGAGTCTCACTCTGTCGCCCAGGCTGGAGTGCAGTGGTGCGATCTCGGCTCACTGCAACCTCCACCTCCCAGGTTCAAACAATTCTCGTGCCTCAGCCTTCCGAGTAGCTGGGATTACAGGCATGTGCCACTGCACCCGGCTAATTTTTGTGTTTTTAGTAGAGATGGGGTTTTATCATGTTGGCCAGATTGGTCTCAAACTCCTGGCCTCAAGGCCCACCTCAGCCTTGCAAAGTGCTGAGATTATAGGCGTGGGCCACCACGC
The DNA here is from genome assembly GCF_000951035.1 of Colobus angolensis palliatus. Classification (NCBI taxonomy): domain Eukaryota; kingdom Metazoa; phylum Chordata; class Mammalia; order Primates; family Cercopithecidae; genus Colobus; species Colobus angolensis. The sequence goes on from NW_012121709.1 coordinate 768,555, forward strand.
CAGGCCCCTTTACACAAATTTAAAACCAATAGTATTTATTTGTGTGGTTCTTTGATATAGAATACACCAGATCTCTTGGTAGACTTCAGATAGTGCTACATTCCATTTTATTCCCTTTCAGAGTTGGAAAAGTTCATGTCCATTCATCTTGGAGAGTAATGAGATTTTCTATTTTGTGCCCTGGCACATTTTTATTTTGAATTATTTAAGATAACTCTCTATGCAATGCTTTAGTGAGAATTTATGACTGTTGGTACTACTGGACTAATGTGATGGAGGCAGTAAGAATGAAATTTTTTTCCATAGGTCATCAGTTGGGTCAAAGATGGAGCTACTAGCCAGGACTGAGCTCTGAGGTAAGTCCCACTGTCTCTTTGGGTCTCAGTTTCCCCATCTGTATTAAAGATTGCAGGACTTGTGTATTCTTATCAATTGTTATATATCAGGCCCAGTCCTAAGCAATATGTGCATTCACAGATGTAAGTTCTTATAGTAATTGCATGCTCATACTTTGAAGAATACTGCATTAGACTATAAACTCCATGAAGGCAGACACCTCATTTTGTTTTACTCACCATTTGTATTAGCCTTTTAGGGTTGCCATAACAAAATGCCGCAGACTAGGTGGCTTAAACAGTGGCAATTTATTTCTCACAGTTCTGGAGGCTGAAAGTCCAAGATCATGGTGTCAGCAGGGTTGGTTTCTCCTGAGGCCTCTCTCCCTGGCTTGCAGACGGCTGCCTTCTCACCATGCTCTCACATGGCTTTGCTATGTGTGCACACATCCCTAGCGTCTCTTCCTCTTCTTATTTTTTTTTTTTTGAGACGGAGTCTTGCTCTGTCGCCCAGGCTGGAGTGCAGTGGCCGGATCTCAGCTCACTGCAACCTCCGCCTCCGGGGTTCATGCCATTCTCCTGCCTCAGCCTCCCGAGTAGCTGGGACTACAGGCCCCCGCCACCTCGCCCGGCTAATTTTTTGTATTTTTAGTAGAGACGGGGTTTCACCGTGTTAGCCAGGATGGTCTCGATCTCCTGACCTTGTGATCCGCCCGTCTCGGCCTCCCAAAGTGCTGGGATTACAGGCTTGAGCCACCGCGCCCGGCCTTCTCTTCCGCTTCTTATAAGGGTCCCACCCTATTGGCCTCATTTTGACTTAACCATTTAAAGACCTTATCCAAACACAGTTGCATTCTGAGGTCCTAGGGTTGGGACTTCAACATATGAATTTTGGGAGGTTACAGTCAGTCAATGTAGATCCAGCTTTTAGCACCACCGTTATCATCATATATTAAGCAGCAAATGCAGGTCCACATCCCCTCAGTTCCTGGATGTAGAACAAATGAATGAATGAAGTCTGGGAAAGCTGACATTTCCAGTTCAGTCCCAGCAGCCAGGGCAATTGCATTCTACATTACCTCATCTCTAATTTTATCCCCGTTCTGCAGGTGTGGACATTGAGGTGTAGATGTGTGAAATGACTCAATGAAGGTCACATAGCCACTTATGGAGGAGGTGGGACTTGAGTCCGGGCCTCCCTGATGTCAGGGCCAGAATTTCTAACCTCTCTGCTGCACTGAGAAGATTGGCTTGATCATTGCCAAGCTCCCTTAATCCAATTTTAGAATTTTCTACAAATCTTCCTCTCTTCCTTGAACTAAGGCTTCCTTATAAGATTGGGTAAGAAAAAGCCAAGAAGAAATTCTTGCACAATGAGGGATGATTTGGGGTCCAAAAGTGGAATCTTTCTCATCCCCTTTCATATATCCTTTTTTATTCTTGTGTTTTTTTGTTTGTTTGTTTGTTTTTAACAAAATGTAACTTATGCCAGCTCCATGAAGCAGAAAGTTTTGAGTTTTGACTTTTTTTCCCCAGTGCTGAATCCTAGCTCCTAGAATAGTGTCTGACACATGAAGACAATAAATATTTATTGAAAGAATTAATAGATATGTATGCACATTTACTTTTTTTTTTTTTTTTTTTTTTTTTTTTTTTTTTTTTTTAGATAGGGTCTCGCTCTGTCACCCAGGCTGGAGTGCAGTGGCAGATCGTAGCTCACTGCAACCTCTGCCTCCTGGGCTCAAGCGATCCTTCCGTCTTAGCTTCCTGAGTAGTTGGGACCACAAGCGAGTGACATTACATCTGGCTAATTTTTTAATGGTTTTTTTTTGAGACGGAGTCTTGCTCTGTCGCCCAGGCTAGAGTGCAGTGGCTGGATCTCAGCTCACTGCAAGCTCCGCTTCCCAGGTTTATGCCATTCTCCTGCCTCAGCCTCCGGAGTAGCTGGGACTACAGGCGCCCGCCACCTCGCCTGGCTAGTTTTTTGTATTTTTAGTAGAGACGGGGTTTCACCATGTTAGCCAGGATGGTCTCGATCTCCTGACCTCGTGATCCACCAACCTCAGCCTCCCAAAGTGCTGGGATTACAGGCTTGAGCCACCGCGCCCGGCCAATTTTTTAATGTTTTTGTAGAGACAGGGGTCTCACTGTGTGGCCTAGCTGGTCTGGAACTCCTGACCGCAAGTGATCCTCCCACCTTGGCTTCCCAAAGTGCTGGGATTACAGACATGAGCCATCACTCCTGGCAACATTTAATTTTTAATATAACTGTGTTCATATTATTAATATCATTCAAGGCTGGTGTGGTGGCTGATACCTGTAATTCGAGCACTTTGGGAGGCTGAAACGGGTGGATCGCTTGAGCTCAGGAGTTCCAGACCAGCCTGGGCAACACGGCGAAACTCCGTCTCTACAAAAACAAAATAAAACAAAAATTATCCAGGCGTGGTGCGTGCTTGTAGTCCCTGCTCCTCGGGAGGCTGATGCAGGAGGATGGCTTGAGCCCTGGTGGAGGTGGAGGCTGTAGTGAGCAGAGATTGGACCATTGCACCCCAGCCTGGGCAACAGAGTGAGACCTCGTTACCAAAAGAACTCCCAAAAAACAAACAAACAGACAAACAAAACAAACAAAGAAATAAAAAAATCCCAAACAAAAACCAACCCCCCACCTACAACCAAACCAAAACCATTCAATGTTTTAAAAACTTAACTATATCTTGGTATGTTTGCTTGTGAGTTCTATAGATCTGTCTCACTCTTGCTACAGGAGACTTCAAATGCCATGGAATACATGAACTTTCATTTTTTAATTGTGCTAAATGTAAATAACATAAAACTTACCATTTTCACCATTTTAAAATATACAATTGAGTAGCATTAAGGACATTCACAATGTTGTTCAACCATTACTACTGTCCATTTCCAGAACCTTTTCATCATTCCAAACAGAAACTCTGTACCTGTTAAACAATAATTCCCATCCCCATTCTCTTCTCCCTAGCCCCTGGCAAACATGTTTCTATTTTCTGCTTCTCTGAAATTGCCTGTTCTACATACCTCATGTAAGTGGAATCATACAATATTTGTCCTTTTGTGTTTGGCTTCTTTTACATAGCAAAATGTTTTACAGGTTCCATGTTTTGTAGCATGTTTCAGCATTTCATTCCTTTTTAAAGGCTGAATAATATTTCATTGTATGGCTAGGCCACATTTTGTTTATCCATTTATTCACCTGGTGGAAGAATTGGATTTGTTTCCACATTTTGGCTATTGTGAATAGTACTATGAACATTTATGTACAAATATCCATTTGAGTCTCTGCTTTCAAGTTTTTTGAGTACATACCTAGGAGTGGAATTACTAGATCATGTAGTTTTTGAGAAACTGCCAAGTGGAGACCTTAATTTAAAAAAATCTAGAGCCAGGGTGTGGTGGCTCACACCTGTAATCCCAGTACTTTGAGAGGCTGAGGTGGGAGGATCACTTGAGGCCAGGAATTCGAGACCAACCTGGGCAACATAGTGAGACTCTGTCTGTACAAAGACATAAAAATATTAGCTGGGTGTGATGGCGTTTACCTATAGTCCTAGTTATTTGGGAGGCTGAGGTGGGAGGATTGCTTGTGCCCAGAAACTTGAGGCTGTCATGATCGTGCCACTATACTCCAGCCTGGGTGACAGAGAAAGACCCTGTTTTTCAAAAACAACAAAACTCCAAACCTGTTACTCCCTCCGTTTGTGCTAATAACCATGGGACCAGAGTGGATGGGGACTGGACTGGTGGCTGTTGAGTGACCCAGGAGAGAACGGAGGCTCTGATCTTGGAGAGTGTCACCACCTGGTGTGGTTCCTACACAGTTTATTCTCCTCCTCCTTTCTGTCCTCTCCCCCGTGCAAAAACTCATTCATTCATTTAATGACTCATTCATTCATTTTCAACAATATTCCCTGATTGCTTTTGTCATGTTTCAGGCACAGTTTAGATGCTGGAATGTTTTGGTGAAAACAAGCAGCCAAAACCTCTGCCCTCAAAGAGCAAAACAGTCATGCGTGGCTTAATGATGGAGAGGTGCTCTGAGAAATGCATCCTTAGGTGATTTTGTTCTCATTCAACCGTCATAGAGTATACTTACACCAACCTAGATAGTATAGCCTATTGTACCACTAGGCTGTATAGCGTAGCCTATTGCTCCTAGGCTGCAAATCTGTTCAGCGTGTTACTGTACTAACTACTGTAGGCCGCTATAACACAATTGTAAGTATTTGTGTATCTAAACATATCTAAACAGAAAACATACAATAAAAATACAGTATAAAAGATCAATACAGGCTGAGGCAGGTGGCTTATGCCTGTAATCCCAGCACTTTGGGAGGCTGAGGCAGGCAGATCACTTGAGGTCAGGAGTTCGAGACCAGCCTGGTCAACTGTGAGTATTTGTGTATCTAAACATATCTAAACAGAAAACATACAATAAAAATACAGTATAAAAGATCAATACAGACTGAGGCAGGTGGCTTATGCCTGTAGTCCCAGCACTTTGGGAGGCTGAGGCAGGCAGATCACTTGAGGTCAGGAGTTCGAGACCAGCCTGGTCAACGGTGAAACCCCATCTCTACTAAAAACACAAAAATTAGCCTGTATTCTCAGCTACTCGAGAGGCTGAGGCATGAGAATTGCTTGAACCCGGGAGGCGGAGGTTGTGGTGAGCTGAGATCATGCCACTGCACTCCAACCTGGGCGACACAGCGAGACTCCGTTTAAAAAGAAAAAAGAAAGATAAATATAATTGTACACCTGTGTAGAGAGCTTACCAGGAATGGCGCTTGCAGGACTGGAGGGTGCTCTGGGTGAGGGGTGAGTCAGTGAGTGAGTGGCGAGTGAAGGCGAAGACCTGGGGCATTACTGTGCGCTGCTGTGGACTGTATAAACACTGTCTGCTTAGGCTACACTCAATTTATTTAAAATTTTCTTTCTTCAAAAATAAATTACCTTACTATAACCTTTTTACTTTATATACTTAAAAAAACCTTTTATTTTAGGTTCGGAGGTACGAGTGAAAGTTTGCTATATAGGCAAACGTGTCATGGGGGTTTGTTGTATTAGGTATTAAGCCTAGTACCCAATAGTTATCTTTAATCTTTCAAAATTTTGACTCTTGTGAAAACATAAAGACATTGTTAAATCACAAACACATTGTATAACTATACAAAATATTTTCTTTCCTTATGTCCTTATTCTATAAGCTTTTTTTACTTTAAGAACTTTTTATTTTATGTTTACTTTTTAAACTTTTTTTTTGTTAAAAACAAAAACACGAGCACATACATTAGCCTAGGCCTACACACACAGACATTATTAAACACACACACACTATATTAGCTGTATTAGTATCGCTACCTTCCACTTCACAACTTTTCCACTGGAAGGTCTTCAGGGGCAAGAACTTGCATGGAACTGTCATCTCCTATGATAACAGTCCTTTCTTCTGGAATCCCTCCTGAAGGACCTGGCTGAGGTTCTTGAGGAGATGTCACTCTTTTCAGAAACACGTCCATAGGGGTTTGCTTGGTTTGTTTCCTTTTGTCATCATAAATGTGCTTGTAAGCAGATAATACACCATGAACATTCCACTCTATTGATGAAAGCCTTTCAGTGTTGAGGTCCATATTGTTTTCAAAGTCTTTAAGGAGCTTTTTGAGGTCTGCAGAAACATCTACTAAACCTGTCCTTGTGAATTTTCTTGGGGATTCTTCTTTTCCTTCTTCTACAGTTTTCTTTTATCTTGTCTTTTTTTCACTATGCATTTCTGCTCCAGTTGCAACTTCTCATTAGTTAATTCCTCAGGAACCACCTCTAGGAGCTCCTCAGTGTCATCTTCATCCACACCTGGGTTAAAGTTGTCTGCCGTCTCAACCACAGCTTTGTCGATTTTTTGCAACCTCCTCATTCTTGGCAAATCCTTTGAAATCACGGACAAATTCCTTGAGTATCTTCTTGCAGATTCCATTTGTATACTCCTTGGTGACATCACCCCAAGCCTCAGCAAGGTTCTTGATGTAGTTACAGACGTTGCAGTTCTTTCAGAATTCATCAGTGTCTTCCTCAGTTGCAGCGGTAGGCTGGGCAAAGGTCCTCCTCAGATGGTAGGCCTCACAAGCTGCTATATAACTCCTTGATCCATTGGTTAGTTCAAGGTGGTGGTGTTCAAAGGGAGAAACACCACTTTGATATTGGGGTGAAGATCACCAATAAAAGGAGTATGTGTGGGAGCATTATCAACACTAAGCAAAATCGTGAAAGGCATGTTCTTCTCCTCTATCAGTGTTTCTCCATTTTGCTGGCAGAGCAATTCAGGAGGGCATCTGGGAAGAGGAATGGGTCATCCATGACTTCTTATTCCTCCTCTACTCCTCTGGCATGAGTGCTTATTGATATGCTTGAAGGTCATGGCTTGAAGGCCAGACCACAGAGGGTTTCATTTTGTAGCCTGCAACATTGTCTCAGAACAAGACGGTTATCCTGTCCTTAAAAGCCTTGAAACCTGGCATTGGCTTGGCCTCCATGGATGAAAGTCCTTTCAGGCATCTGTTTCCAGAATAGGGAAGATTTGCTCTGGCAAGTCATTTTCCTCTACAATCAGCTTATCTAGAGTTTCCAAAAATTCTTCAGCTGCCTTCACATCAGCACTCGCAGACGCACCACTCACATTTTCATTATGTAATGAATAATGATTCTTGAATTGTTTAAACCACCCAGCGCTAGCAGTAAACTCAACATCATAGTCGGGTCTAGCCTTTTCTTTCAGCATTGCAAAACCAACTTTTTGCTTAAGCCGTGATCATCCTGGCACTGAGAGGGATCCGCTTGTGTGTCTGGTCTTCAATCCAGGTCAATAGAAGTTTCTTCATGTCTGATTTGGGCCCATCTCAAATTTTTGTTGGTCTTTTTTTTTGGGACAGAGTCTTGCTCTGTCACCCAGGCTGGAGTGGAGTGGCGCGATCTCAGCTCACTGCAACCTCTGCCTCCCAGGTCCCAGCAATTCTGGTGCCTCAGCCTCCCGACTAGCTGGGACTACAGGCACACACCACCGTGCTCGGCTAATTTTTTTGTATTTTTAGTAGCGATTTCGCCATGTTGGCCAGGCTGTTCTTGAACTCCTGACCTCAGGTGATCCACCAGCCTCGGCCTCCCAAATTGCTGGGATTACAGGTGTAAGACACCATGCCCGGCCCCATTTTTGTTAGTCTTGTTGTCTTCAATGAAGTAGATCCTTAAACAACTCCAATCACTTTGTTCTTGTTCAAGATCGTAGCTGTAGGAATGGGACATGCTTGCCTAGTGAGCAACGACCATCACTTTCAATTTCGTTTTTTCATTTCCAGGTCAGTCACTCTACACGGCCTCTTACTGGCAACAATAGCTGTCGATTTTGTGCACTTAGGGGCCATGATGGCAGAACAAGAGCGCAAGAGAAAATGATGCAGCCACGAGTCTTGGTAAACACAGATGTATGAGGCTGCTTCTGGCCTAACATGGCATCCTGCTTTACAGTAAACTTTCTTTCATTATTATGGATTCAGGGGGCACATGTGCAAAGTTGTTTGCCATCTCAACCACACTGTGTTGATTTTTGCAACCTCTTCAACCTTGGCAAATCCTTTGACATCATGGATAAATCTCTTGAGTATCTTCTTGCAGATGCCATTTATATACTCCTTGGTGACATCACCCCAAGCCTAAGCAAGGTTCTTGATGTAGTTATAGATGTTGTAATTCTTCCAGAATTTATCAGTATCTTCTCAGTGTCTTCCTCAGTTGCACTGATGGATATATTGTGTAATGGTGAGGTTTGGCCCTCCATTGTATCCAGAACCCGAATAGTGAACATTGTACCCAATAGGCAGTTTTTCAACACCCAATCCCCTCCCACTCTTCCCCCTTTTGGAGTCCCCAGTGTCTATTATTCCACTCTCTATGTCCACGTGTATCCATCGTTTAGCTCCCACTTATTGGTGAGAATATGCGATATTTGATTTTCTGTTTCTGAGTTATTTCCCACAGGATAACAGCCTCCAATGCCATCCATGTTGCTGCAAAAGACACAATTTCATAATTTTTAATGGCCATATAGTATTCTGTGGTGTATATATATGTCCACAATTTCTTCATCTAATTATTCATTGATGGACACTTAGGTTGATTCCATGACTTTGCTATTGTGAATGGTGATGTGATAAACATATGAGTGAATGTGTCTTTTTTATACAATAATTTATTTTTTGGGGAGTATATATCCAGTAGTGGAATTTCTGGGTTGAATGGTAGCTTATTTTTAATTCTTTGATAAATCTCCGTACTGTTTTCCATAAAGGTTGTACTAATTTACATTCCTACCAGTAGCATTCCCTTTTCTCTGCATCCTTGCCAATATCTATTGACTTTTTAATAATAGCCATTCCGAATGGTGTAAGATGGGATCTCATTGTAGTTTTAATTTGCATTTCTCTGATGATTAGTGATGTTGAGCATTTTTTCATATGATTGTTGGCCACTTGTATGTCTTCTTTTGAGAAATGTTTATGTTCTTTGCCTACTTTTTAATGGGATTATTTGTTCTTTTCTTGTTGAGTTCCTTGTAGATTCTGGATATTAGTCCTTTGTCAGATGCACAAACTTTTCTTTTTATAAGTAGAAAGAACACACTTTAAAATAATGATAAAGTATAGTAGATATATAAATCAGTGAAATAGACAGTTATTATTATTATCAAGTATTATGTACTGAACATAATTGCATGTGCTATACTTTCATACAACTGATGGCATAATAAATTTGATTACACCAACATCACCACAAGCAAATGAGTAATGCGTTATGCTATGATCTTATGATGGCTATGACGTCATTAGGTGATAGGAATTTTCCAACTCCGTTATAACCTTATGGGATCACTATTGTAGGTTTATGTGGTCCATCATTGACCTAAACATTATGTGGTATGTGATTGTATTATGATAATTATGAACAGTCCAAAAAACAAACAAAATGAGTAAATAAATAATACAGAGGCTTTAGAAAGTGAAGATTGCCATGAAAAAATGAAAGGGGAAGTGGGTAGGGAGTGCTGAAATGATGGGTGTTGTGATTTTAAATAGGGGGTCAGAGGAAGCCTCACTGGGAAGGTAACATTTGAGCAATGACCTGAAGAAGGGAGGGAGTTGACTGTGTGGATAAGGGGAAGAGCATTCCAGGCAGAGAGCACAGCCAGTGCAAAGGCCCTGAGGTGGGTGCCTCTCTGCTGTGCTCATGGAACAGTGTAAATGGGGCAGTGTGAGCAAGAGGGAATGTGGGAGGAGATGAGATTGGTGAGATATGGGGCAGACTGCACAGAGCCTTGTAGACCACTGTCAAGTCTATGAAGTATGGCATCTCTGGAAGACTTTGACAGAGGAAGTGGGATCTGATTTTAAAATCTTATTTTCTTTATGTATTTTTTATTTTATTTATTTATTTTGAGATGGAATCTTGCTCTGTCATCCAGGCTGAAGTGTAGTGGTGCAATTTCAGCTCACTGCAACTTCCACCTCCCTGGTTCAAGCGATACTTGTGCCTCAGTCTCCCAAGTAGTTGGGGCTACAGGTGTGCGCCACCATGCCTGGCTAATTTTTGTATTTTTGGTAGAGATGGTGTTTCACCTTGTTGGCCAGGCTGGTCTCTAACTCCTGACCTCAAGTGATCCTGCCCACCTCGGCCTCCCGAAGTGTTGGGATTGCAGGCATGAGCCACAGTGCCTGGCCATCTGATTTTATTTTTAGCAGGACCATTCTGTCTGCTGTGTTGAGGGTAGACTGCAGGGCATTGAGGGCAAAGGCAGGGAAACTCATTAGAAAGCAGTTACAATGATCTGGGTGAGAGAAGATGATGTCTCCTTCCAGGGTGTCAGCTGTGCAGGTGATAAGAGGTGTTGGATACTGGATATATTTTGCAGGTTGAGCCAACAGGATTGCTGATGGATCATATGGCTTGTTTGTCTGTAAAATGCTCTAATGAAAACAAATGTTTTGCTGTATCTGTAGGAACGGCTGCTAAATGTTTGATCTATTGGGACAAGATCAGTTTGTTGATAGGTAATGGTTCCTGTTGGACTGGTGCCCAGATTGCCAGATTAATTGACCTTCCAGACTGACAGTGCCTCATGGTCCATCTACATGGGCTTGGAGGAAGGGGGAAAAGATGCTGATATTAACAGTTAACATTGAGAACTCACTTTACACCAGGCACTGTGCTTAGCACTCACATCTCATGTAGTAGATAGATTATCTTTGTTATGTACTTAGCCATTTTTTTAAACAATCACAAATTTACAGAAAAGTTGTGAGTACAGCACCAAAGTTTTTTTTTTTTTCCCACTGAATCACTTGGGAGTAGATTGCTACCTGCTGCCCCATCACCTAGAAATCCTTTAGTGTTTACATCCTACAAACAAAGATATTCTCCTGCTTAGCCATACTACAACCATCCTAACCAAGAAATGAACGAGAATACATCGCGACCATCTAGCCCCCAGGAAAGTCCTTTGGAGTGAAAGGATCTCACCTAGAATCAGGCATCACATTTACTTGTCATATATCTTTAATCTCCTTCAGTTTGAAATGCTTTCTCAGACTTTCTTTGACTTTCCTAACCTTGACACTTTTTTTTTTTTTTTGGAGTGCAGTGGCCGGATCTCAGCTCACTGCAAGCTCCGCCTCCCGGGTTTACGCCATTCTCCTGCCTCAGCCTCCGGAGTAGCTGGGACTACAGGCGCCCGCCACCTCGCCCGGCTAGTTTTTTGTATTTTTAGTAGAGATGGGGTTTCACCGTGTTAGCCAGGATGGTCTCGATCTCCTGACCTTGTGATCTGCCCGTCTCAGCCTCCCAAAGTGCTGGGATTACAGGCTTGAGCCAGCGTGCCCGGCTACCTTGACACTTTTGAAGATTATGGGCCAGTTTTCTGTTGAACGTCCCTCAGTTTTGATTTATCTGATGTTTTCTGATGATTAAATTCAGGTTGTGCATCTTTAGCAAGAGTATTACAGAAGGGATGCTGGGTTCTCCTTGCATCTTGTTGGGTGGCACATGATTTTGATCTGTCTCATTACTGATGATATTCAATTTGATCACTTGATTAAAGCAGTGTCTGCCAGGCTTCTACAAGTAAACTTATCCTTTTCCTTTTTATAATTGGTATCTATTTTGTGGGAAATACTTTGAGGCTATGTAAAAATCCCATTCCTCATCTAACTTTATCTTTCTGTCAATCAATCTATCTATCTATCAATTGATCACTGTATGGACTCATTGTTGCCAATTTCATTTAATGGGGTTCTAATTAATTATTATCATTGTCCCTGGTTTGGCCAGTAGGAGCTCTTTCACACTGACTCCTAGGTCTTTTTGATCCGTCCACATCATTCTTCAAGTGTCCTTTTGCTTTCTGGTACAGGATATTCCAGTTTCATCTTGCATTTTCCTTGCTCCAGCCCTGCAATCAGTCATTTCTCCAAAAAGCTCTGTCTCTTTTTAGTGGTGGATGGTTTTTAGAAGCTAGGATCTGGGTATGAGGTGTACTCATCAACATTGGGGTATTGCTTTTCCTAGGTCCTCTAAGAGACAGAAGTAGTGAAGATATGGATATGAATATATAAACACATACATATGCAAATATATGCATATTATATGCATTGTAAACAAATATATGCATATTATGCATCTATGCATTGATATATACATCAGTAAGTCTATAGATATGCATAATCATCTATATATATCAATCTATGCCAGTCTATATATTGAAAAGCATAGAACTCTAATTCTAATTCAATGCCACAGGGTTTATTCTAGTTTTCTCCCTTTCTATATTTGTAACTCCCTTATCTAATATTGACTAAAGTGACACACATTATTCTTACTCTAGTTGCTTATTTGATTAATCTTCCTATATATGAACAGTCTGCTTTCTTGGCCACACCCCCTCCCCCATACCAATTCCCTTCTCATCCTACTCCTGACCTCTGCCTGTCTCCTGTGTTGCTCTGTACGACCTAATGGCTGCCAAAGGGAAGCGAAAAGGAAGAGCTATAAAAACTACTTTTTGGTTGGGTGAGGTGGTTCACCTCTGTAATTCCAACACTTTGCGAAGCTGAGGCAGGAGGGTCACTTGAGGCCAGCAGTTTGAGGCTATACTGAGCTATGATTTCACAATTGCACTCCAGCCTGGGTGACAAAGTGGGACCCTGTCTCCAAAACAAACAAACAAAAATCCCAAAACTATTTTTTTAAATCCTATTTTATAGATGGAAAAACTGAGGTCCAGGAAAGATTAAGCAACACGCCCACAGCTAGTGTGCAGTGGAGGAGGGGTTCAAATCTAGGAAGTCTAGGTCCAGCCCTTGCTCTTAATTAACCCTTAGGCCACACTGATCTATGCACAGGGTGATGAATAGATTCTCATGGGATCTGACAGCTGGGCAGTGGAGCCCCAGGAGAATAGACAAGCTCTGGTCATCTACCAGTTGGCTTGGTACCATCTTTAGAACAGGGAAAGGAGTCTGCCTTCATTCCATCACTGGCTCACTTCTGGCCTCTTAGAGGCTTAGTTTCCTCAACTGAAAAATAGAGATAATTATGGTGCCTACCTCAGAGGGTTTGTGTGAAGAGGCAACGTGATTACATATGGAATGCTTCATCCAAGTACACTCTCGGGTCCCTGAGCCTCAGACTCCTGCTGTACCCACTCCTATGGAATACAGAATGGTGACTGGGAGCAGGATGACACCTTCGGTGCCTCATTTAGCTTTTTGGTGCCTCAGTTTCCTCAAGTGCAAAATAGAATTATGGGATTTAAAGTCAGACAGACCTAAGTTCAAATCTTGGATCTACTACTCACTTGATAGATGGCCTTCAGCAAGCCAGAGCCACACCCTAAGCCTTAGTTTTTCCATCTGACAAGGGGGATAACTACAGCCCCTGCTTTCTTAGGCGGGTGTGTAGATTCTGTGGAGGAAACGTGTGTAGAGGACCCAGCAGGTAACTGGCCCGTGGAAAGTGGTTGGTAAATGTGCACCTGGGATTCTTGTTTAGGTTTTAGGAAATAGTGTGTTTTATTTAAAAGGCAAAAATAGCAAGTAGAAACACTATTCGGTCTATACATATGGAAGGGTTCTTCCTGGAAGGAAATAGTTGTCCTCTCATTCTACAGATGAGGTAACTGAACCTTAGAAAGAGTAAGAGGCTGTTGATAGGAAGCAGCTGTGGGGTTCAGAGTTTTGTCTCTTGTTCAGTCTTCAGAATGTTCCCTTAAGAGTGGATGTGCTACCTTCTGTGAGGAATTAAGGAAGTGATTTTGGAAGCAATTTTGCTGCTTAAAATGAAAACACTTTGTTTCTGTGGTAGCATTGAACAAACTCCCCCCAGCCACCACCCACCCCCTAAATAAAAGGACCTAGTGCATTTTGGGTTGCTGGTCATCTGCAGCTGCACCCGAGGTGCAACTGTACACCTGAGGTGTTTGAACATCAAAGCAGGGATCATCCCCTCCTCTCTATACAATGGGGACAAAATTGCTTTCTTCTGACTGAGATATATAATTGCATCGGAATCTCAGTAGGGAGGAGGGAGGACAAAATGCTGAAAGTCATTCTGTACCTCTGCAAAGTTATTTACTCGACACTCATTGAGCAGAGCAGCTTTGCTTTCTCTGGGTTTTGATTAACTTTTCTTTTTTGGTCTACCATGTATTGAGTGCTTACTGCGTGAGTGACTCTGTATAAAGCTCTTTATCTGCTGTAAGGGAGTGTTTCCCTGGTGTGTCTCCCATTTGACTCCAGATTAATCACTTCTCCAATTAAGTCTATCTTCAAAGAAACACAATGCTGGACAAAGAAGTTTTAGCATGAGATATCTTTATGTATCCATCCATCCATCCATCCATCCATCCATCCATCCATCAATCTATCCATCCTGTGAGGAAAGTATTGTTATTTCCTTTTATAGATCAGGAACCCAAAGCTCAGAGAGGTTGTTACGTGCCTAAGGTCACACAATGAGAGGGAGTGCTGGCTTTTGCTATATGCAGAATGGGAGCTCATTCCTCTCCCATGGTCTATGGCAGAGGTCAGCAGGCATTTCTCAGAAGGGGTAAGATAGTAATTATTTTAGGTTTTGCAAGCTACATGGTTTCTATCTCAATTGCTGAATGCTATATGGTTTCTCTCTCAACTGCTGAACTCTGAGTTCAGTACCAAAGCATTGTAGCAGGGAAGCAGCCATAGACAATATGCAGCTGAATGGGTGTGGCTGTATTCCAATAAAACTTTGTTCACAAAAAAACAGGTAGCAGGCCAGTTGACCCATGGGTCATAGTTGGCCAACTCCTGCTTTACAGTCCTGTTAATCATGGTGACCCATTTTTCCCAAACCCCTAGCTATAGGGGTGGGTACATGACCAGGCTGGGGCAATCAGAGGAGACTTCTCTGGGATTGAAAAATTTATGGTGAATAAGTATCCTTTCCACTGGGTTTCTGAGCTAGAAGAATATGAGCATGGAGCTGGAGGTGCCTATCATGTAGAGTGAAGCCAAGCGGAGATGAGGATGGCTAAGTGATTGGTGTGTGTGTGTGTGTGTGTGTGTGTGTGTGTGTGTGTGAGAGAGAGAGAGAGAGAGAGAAAGAGAGAGAGAGAGAAAGAAAGAGAAAGAGAGAGAGAGAGAGAGAGAGAGAGAAAGAGAGAGAGAGAGAAAGAAAGAGAAAGAGAGAGAGAGAGAAAGAAAGAAAGAATTAGTTAAGCTTCTGGATTAAGTCAAGCCTGATCTGAGTCAAACATATACCCTTAGATTCTCCAATAATGTGAGCCCATAAATTCTTTGTTTCAGTGGTGGGGACAGGATCTCGCTTTGTTGCCCAGGTTGGAGTACAGTGGGGCAATCTTGGCTCACTGCAGCCTTGACCTTCTGAGCTCAAGTGATCCTCCCACCTCAGTCTCCTGAGTAGCTGGGACTACAGGTGTGTGTTACCATGCCTGACTAATTTATATATATGTATTTTGTAGAGATGGGTTTTTGCCATGTTGCCCAGGTTGGTCTTGAACTCCTGGACTCAAGCAGTCCTCCCACCTTGGCCTCCCCTTAGCTGGGATCATAGGCACGCACCACCATGCCCAGCTAATTTACTTATTATTATTATTTTTTATAGAGACGGGGTCTCACTATGTTATTCTGGCTGATATTGAACTCCTGGGATCAAGTGATTTTCCTGCCTTGGCCTACCAAAGTGCTGGGATTACAGGCATGAGTCACTGTGCCTGGCCCCATAAATTCTTATTTATTTATTTATTTATTTGCTAAAATGGGTTTGAATTGGGTTTCTGTCATTCAAAACCAGGAGTCCAGACCAATACACCCCCCAGTGCATTGGCCTCATTGTCTCCTGCTATTGTCTCATTTTTACCATACGATGAAAAATGCTCACCTCAAAGCTACAGAATCACATCTTTCCAGCATATAAATCAAGAGAAAGAGGTTGTCTTCCTCACTAATTTTACTAGAACATCCCAAAGAAGATGGCTAAGCTTGGGTCACATGTCTGTTCCTAAAAGCTCACGTTGTTCAGAAGGATGGCAGACTCTGGTTGACTCATTGACTGGGTCTGGATCAAAGGCCTACTCCATGGTTGAGAGTGGGATGGGGAAAGAAGTGTGAGTGGCATGTTCTGAGAAGCTCAAGCCAACAGTTCCCAAGGAGAACAGTTTTTGAGCTGAGTCTTGAAGAATATGTAGGTAAAAGGTCAAAATATTTCAGGACAAGGGAACAGCATGTGCAAAGACTTAGAGAGGGGTACAGGGGAAATGCGGGGAGTTCATGTGGCTTAAGCATGGAGTACATGTGGAGAGGCTGGAGGCAAGAAAGGATGAAGGTCAGCCGGACGCGGTGGCTCACGCCTGTAATCCCAGCACTTTGGGAGGCTGAGGTGGGCGGATCACGAGGTCAGGAGATCGAGACCATCCTGGCTAACACAGTGAAACCCCATCTCTACTGAAAATACAAAAAAATTAGCCGGGCGTAGCGGCAGGCGCCTGTAGTCCCAGCTACTCGGGAGGCTGAGGCGGGAGAATGGCGTAAACCCGGGAGGCGGAGCTTGCAGTGATGCAATGAGCCGAGATCGCGCCACTGCACTCCAGCCTGAGGGCAGAGCGAGACTCCGTCTCAAAAAAAAAAAAAAAAAAAAAAAAAAAAAGAAAGGGTGAAGGTCAGACCAGGAAGGAAGAAGGCAGAAGGCTTTATAAGCCATGGTGAGGAGTTAGGATTGTGTCCTGAAGGAAATGGGGATATATTTGGGGGATTTAAGCAGGAAGTAAACAATCAGGTTCTCTCTCCAGAAAGTAGCTTTTGGTCGAAGTTTGGAGAATGGGCAGGACTGGATGGCAGGGAGACCAGTAAGGAATATTTGTAGTTATCCAGACGGCTGGAAGTAAATGTGGGGTGTGAAACATATCTTCTGGATGTAACAGTTGAAAACAAATCTCCTATATATAGTTTACTAGAGGCCTGGAAGAGGTAAATGGAAAGTGCTGCTGGATTGGCCCCCTGGGGAGTTTGGTTCCAGTGAATTGTCCTTGTCTTCATTATAAGGGAAAGAGAGAGAGCGGCTGAGACCTAGGGCTGTGGGGGGCAACTTCAAGTTTTGAATGGAAGGTAGCAAGAGAGGTCACCCTCTGGTATCTGTTGGAGATGATTTTTGTGTTTTGCGTCACATCCCCTCCGCGCAACCTGATTTCAGCACTGAGAGGATGGACAGCACCACGACCCCGTGTCTTCCGATGCACAGCGCACCGACTATACGGCCTCTTATGTTTTTCTGTTTCAGAGATTCTTCTGTATCGCAGAAGGCTCCTCAGTCTGTGGCTGGAAGAGCTGGGGAGTTAACACTCTCAGAAGTCTCTCTCATTCCATGGTGGGGGTTGGGGGAGATAAGACTTTGTGGATAAATATCCCAGGTTGTCCTTCAAAGGGACATTGTGACGCACATTACACATGGTCCATTGGAGGCTCCCCAGCAAGGTTAAGCCATAGTTGCCCACAGAGGTAACCAGCTCACTAACACAGCTTTAATGGATTTTCTTCCCTTTTCATCTCACTCTCCTATTGCCTCATCCCTGTACCCAGGATCACCTCCCAAATAAATGATCTGTACCCAAGTCCATATCTCAGGCTTTGCTTTTGAGGGAGTCCAGATCAAGATGGCCTCCAACTTGGAATCCAGGAACAAATGCCTCAGCTCATGTGAAACAGAGCTGTGACTCCGTAGGACTTGTAAACACAGGGAATGTCAGCAACAAAAGGGGACTCAGAAACAATCCAACCCTATCTCATTATTGAACTTCGTGTGTCAGAAGGGCCATATTGTCCTACTGACTTTCAGGACTCAGACTATCCAGGCTTGAATGCTGGCTGTTCTACTTACTAGAAATCGACTAATCACTTAACCTCTTTCTGCCTCAGTTTCCTCATCTGTAAAGTAGAGATAATAATTGTCCTTATCTTAGAGGTTAAATTTTGTGAAGATTAAATAAGTAAATCTAGGTAAAGGGCTGAGAACAGTGCCTGGCAGAAGGTCAGCTATTCTATATGTTTTAATTGTTGTTATTATTTAGTTGCTGCTGTTTGTTTAAATTTGAATGTTTGCTTGATTTGGGCTATTATCAGGCTTTCCTCAAATTTCTTTTATCTTTTCTTCCCCAATCTCAGGCTCTCCTGTCAGAGTTTTGGTCTATCTCCTTAATTGCATAGGAGATTAGGCTTATTTTAGGAAAACCAGTTGTGAATTCATTTGATGAAAAGGAAGCATTGTCTTGTGATGTGAATGACCTCCCATAACTGTTTCATAAACTCAGATTTTAGAAACATCAGATTTCCTGAAAGTTACTTTGCCACTGCAAAGCCTTCCTGAGCCACATACAGCCTTTGTAGCAGGCACGGTTATTTCAAAAGCACAAAGCCACTGGTTGATCAGGTGAATCTAAGTGACCTTAGGGTGAAAAGCATGAAGTTCAAGACTAGCAGGTCAACTCCCTTGCTACTTACTCGACACATGCATTGATGTATCAGACAACTCCAACTGCTTGCCTTTACCTGAGCCGGGAGTCAGTTTCTGCAGATTCAGCCGTGGCTGCAGCCACAATGTAGGTCACTGATGGGAAATTATCTTGCTGCTGTTTCAGACAGAAATGGAACTTAATAGCTGATGTCATTTTTCCTCTGCTGTGTGGTGCCAGGGGCATTTTAGTGGTTCAGGGAAGGTAGGGGATATGTCTAAAAGCCTTGCCTTTTAGGGTCCTATTTCATCCATCAGATGTGACTACATTCTGGATTTTCTTCCCTGGCCAGTCTTTGGTCCTCATTGCCATCAATTCTCCTTGCCTTTGGAACCAGCCCGTGCCTCCCAGCTCTGACACTTACAGCTGCTGTGGGCTTCACCTGCAACTTCTCATATTTAACTGCTACAATCCAGCTGGGCAGTTGATGATGTGAAAATAGGACTGCTTTAGTTCCCCCCTTCACACTTGGAACTTGGGGAAATAAGCGGCAGGAAGACTTCTTTTTTCAGCTGCAAGTTTTTTTCTGGTCAAAGCAAACTGAATTAAAAAGCAGTAGTTGAAGTGACAAAGATGCACAAATCAGAGAGCTTGGTGGGGAAGAGATGTCTGCACCTGTGAAGTAGGTTCTTAAAGGTAAAATGGGGAAAGGGAAGGGTCTCTCAGTGCTCCTCCCAGCACATCTACTTTGCTCCAAAGCAAAAGTCCTGAGAAACTGGGTAAACCACATTTCTGGAGCCCAATTCTTAATGTCATTGTTACCATATGTTCAAATGGGTTTTATTTTCATCATGACTGATTTCTGGTCAGCAGGGACTTAGTTTTAATTCATTCTCCTTCACCATTTAGAATCATTGATCTGATCCTGTGTACCTACAACATTTCAATGGCTTCCAAGGCTCTTAAGATAAAGACCTGAATCCTCACCATGGGGACCTTACTTCGCCTCTGCAACCTCATCTCAAGCCACTCTCTGGTTCTCTGCTCCAGCAACAAAGGCTTTTTCCAAGTTCCTTAAAAGCAGAGTGCCTCACCTCTTCTACTGCAGAACCTGTGCACATGTTATTTTTCTCTGCTTCGTCTCTCTTCCTTTCTAGGCAATCTCATTCAGTCTTAAGGTTTTAAATGCTATGGATGTGCAGGCAACTCCCAGATACATATCTCTAGCCCCAACCTCTACCCCGCAGTGGTGTATATACCTAGGAATTGTATATATACTCACATCTTCACTTGAATGTTCATTAGGAAGCTCAACTAATATGTCAAAAGTAGCTTTTAATTCTTCCTCCCACCCTGGACCCTTTTTTCTCCAAGTGTTCATCTTGGCAAATGGTACAACTCTCCACCTAATTGCTCAGGCAGAAAATGCAGGAGTAATTTGTGATTTTTTTTTCTCTATAAGTCAGGGTCCCAGTGGGAAACATGGCACACTGAAATCAGGATAATTTAAGGACAAGTTATTTATAAAGGGACTGATTAAAAAGATGTGAATGAAGAGAACACCTAGGGACAGTGCAGGGACCCAGGACTAGAAGCAAAAGAGCTGTTACCATTCCTGGGCTGAGATGAATGGAGAGAGAGAGAGAGAGAGAGAGAGAGAATAAATACTGGAACACAGAAGGACAGAATTGTTTAGAGCAGGTCACCTTGGAGGATCACTGAGTTCAGGGGACACAGTCATCCTGAGGCAACTTTGCAAAGAAGGACTTGGGGACAAATATCTTGACTTCATTCTCCTGCTTCATCTGATCTCTTGCTCCCCATTGGAACAGTGGATGGCCTGAGAAGGAACTAATAAAATGTTGTTGAATGAATGGATGGCAAGTTCTCCCCTTCTGTCTTTACCTAGTTAAGCCCACTATGTTCTTCAGACCTTAGATCAAATGTCTCTTCCTCCAGGAAGTCTTCTCTGACTTCCCTAGACAAGACCACCTCCCTATTATACACTTCCATGGCTTCATTCATAGCCCCATTGCATATTGTAATTATGCATTTGTGTGATTATTTAATTGATTTATCTCTTGGTGGCCCAGCTGTAAGATCCATGGTGACAGGGATCATATTTATCTTATTAACCATTCATCCCCTGCACCCAGAACAATGCCTGTCCTACAGGTGGCCCCTCAAAATGTTTATGAAATAAATCAAATTTCTCTAAGATTGTTCATCTTGAACAGGTAGATAATGATCTATAAGGAGCTCTTAGAGTGACCAGTAATGCTTTGGGAAAAGTAATCAATCCTCCAATTTTTCTCTGTAAACTGAGTTTCCCTCTGGTTCATTTTAAAAAGTAAATGGCATCAATGATAGACTGGGTAAATAAAATGTGGCACATATACACCATAGAATACCATGCAGCCTTAAAAAAGAATGAGTTCATATCCTTTGCAGGGACATAGATGAAGCTGGGAGCCATCATCCTCAGCAAACTAAAACACAGGAACAGAAAACCAAACACCACATATTCTCACTTGTAAGTGGGAGTTGAACAATGAGAACACATGGACACAGGGAGGGAAACATCACATAATGGGGCCTGTCGGGTGGTAGAGGCAAGGGGAGGGAGAGAATTAGGACAAATACCTAATGCATGTGGGGCTTAAAACCTAGATGACGTGTTAATAGGTGCAACAAACTGCCATGGCACATGTATACCTATGTAGCAAACCTACAGGTTCAGCATGTGTATCCCAGACTTAAAGTTAAAAAAAAAAAGTAAGTGGACAGAGAATGAATTAGCAGTGCAGCATTCTCAGTGCTGCTCTGATTCCACATCCTCAGAACTCCTCATGGCTTTTATTTTCTTAGGTTCAGAATAGACTACCAACATGAATTTATATGCAGACATTTGTCTCCCCTACAGCTTCATGGGCAATGAAAATGAATAAGACTCCTCCTCTTTCTTCTACTTCACATCCCATCTAAATCCACCAAAGAGAGCAATACATCAATGATAACCAGAGTTGCTGGGTAAGGTTGTGTAGGTTGCTCACTGCTGAAGGGTAAGAGGTAATTGGAAGTGAAGTCCAGCCCAAACTCAGTTTACCACAGGGGGCAGGGCTGGAGGAAGAGCTCCTTTTCTTAATTCGCACAAAGGGCCATATGAACTAGCAGTGGTCCTGAAAATGACATTTAGGAGTAAAGCTGGCTTGTGATAGATACCTCAATATCCTAATTTGATCATTCCATGTTGTACACTTATATCAAAACATCACATATACTCCATAAATATATACAACGATCATGTGCCCATAATAATTAATTTAAAAATAATAAAGCTGACTTGAGTTCAAAGAAATGTTGGCCAAAAAGCCTGATCAGTACACTATCACCTGCTCATTGTGGCCACGAATACTTAAAAGTGTGATTATTTTATTTAATTACAAAGATAATACACATTTTCATAAATAAACCCACATCACAAGGAAATAGAGTAAAAAGTGCAAGAATTCTCTCACCCTCTCACAATCCACAAGGCCAAACACTATTAAAAGTTTTCTTGGCCTACTCTCAGATTTTTAAAATGTTTTTAGAAACATATTTTCTAGAGTGTATACACATGTGATCAACATTTATGATTTACATAAATGAGATCATACTGTATAGATTGTTTAGCTATTTGTTTTCTTTGCTAATATATCTTGTATATTTTTCTTGTAGCACTTAAGGGTCTACTCATTCTTTCTTTTTCATGGCCATAATATTCTATTGTATGGCTATAGCATAATTTTTTTTAAATGTGTGAATGAAAATGACTACAACAGCAATTGATATTTCTTCTTTGCTGGATATTATAGCATAATTTTTAAAATCAGTCTCCAATTGATGGATATGTGGATTTTTTCCAATGTTTTGTTACTATAAACAATGTTATAGGGACCATATTTGATATATATTTTTCAGTATATGCACAACTATTTCTGTAGAATTTATTTTCAGAAATGGTATTGATAGATTAAAGAACGTATGTATTTAAAATGTTAGATATTGCCAAAAACTTTCTTAAGATGTGATATCCATTTACTCATCCACTTGTAGGAAGCCAAAAGCTTTCAGCTCTTTACTTCTTTTTTTTTCTTTGAGATGGAGTCTCATCTTGTCGCCCAGGCTGGAGTACAGTGGTGCAATCTCAGCTCACTGCAACCTCTGTTTCCTGGGTTCAAGTGATTCTCGTGCCTCCGCCTCCTGAGTTGCTGGGGTTATAGGTGTGCACCACCATGCTCAGCTAATTTCTGCATTTTTATTAGAGATGGGATTTCAACATGTTGGCCAGGCTGGTTTCGAACTCCTGACCTCAGGAGTTCTGCCTTGGAGCTCTTTTCTACTGAGCTCTTGAATAGCACACAGAATAAGAGGGCATATACATTAGTTAACTATTACTAGTTAGCTATTACTATGTGGCAGACCACCCAAAATTTAGTGGCTTAAGACAACAACCATTTATTTAGTTCATGATTTTGTGAGTTGCAGATTTAAGCTGGATTGAACAATGGGTGGTCCTTTAGGTCTGGGCTTGGCTTACCTGGTCTTGGCTGGGTCTCATCTGTCTTAGTCAGCTGGGGGCTAGGTGATATAGGATGATTTTGGCTGGGATGAGTTATATCTGCTTCACCTAGTGTTTAACCCTCTATTTCAAGCTTGTTCTCAGTGACAGTTCTCAAGAGAGCACAAAAGCACACGAAGTCTCTTGAGGCACAGGTTTGGGGTTGCACACCACCACTTTCATGACACTTCAGTGGCCAAAACAAGACATGAGGCCAGCCCAGATTTAAGGAGTGGGAAAGCAAACCTCACCCGTTGATGTGAGAATCTGCAAAATCATGTTGCGAAGGGCATGCCTATTGGGAGAACATTCACTAGGACCATGAATGCAATTAATCAACTACAGAGGGGAGATGCCCAAGTTTAGTTGTTAAAAAAAAATCTTGGCATTAAGACATTGTTCAGATTTCTGAGCCATCAGGAATGAGCCATTTACTTTAATGATTAGATTAAAAAGGTAGTGGGCGATTGTGTCTGACTTTGAAAAATGAACATGAAAGCACATGGCAGGGGCCAGTTCCTACTCTGGCCTCTTCATATTAGTTAGATACAGATTTGCCTGTTATCAAGAGGCCTAAAATGAGATAAAAGTTTATTTCTTTCTCAGTAAGAGTCTCAGAAAGCAGTCCAGGATTAATGTGGTAATTTCCCAATCACTACGGTCCCAAGCACCTTCTACTTGGTTGCTTTGCCATCCTCAGCTCATGGCTATCATTTCATGGTCTAAAATGGCTATTCCAATTCTTGCCATCACATCTACATTCCAGGAAGAAAGAGGCATACCTCTTCCCTTTAAAACAACTGCCCCAGAAATTGCACACATTACTTCTGTTGACATCTCATCAGTCAGAAATTCTCATGGCTACAGCTAGCTACAGCTAGTTTGGGTGGCTATTTGCCCAGGTAAAATTCAAGGAATTTATTACTAAAGGAAGAAGGGAAGAATGGATATTGAGGGACAAGGTGTATATTCCCTATTGCAATTTCCCCAGGCAGACCAGAGCTTTATGAATAATTGCCAGTCAATGAGCTAAAGACCGGACCTGCAGCATGGGAATTAGAGGCACTATTCAGCTTACAAATTACAGAGTAGCACAGAGTACATGAGTAGTCTTGGAGGCCAACAGACTGGGGTTTTTCATTAGTCAGGGTTCTCCAGAAAAACAGAACCAATAGGATCTATCTATCTATCTATCTATCTATCTATCTATCTATCTATCTATCTATATCTATCTATCCACACACACACACACACCCCAATAGGATATATATACACACACACATACATATATATGTATGTATGTACGTATGTATATCCAAAATTTAGTGGCTTAAGACAACAACTATTTATTTAGCTAATGATTTTTTGACTTGCCTAAAATTTAGTGACTTAAGACAAGTCATATATGAGAGAGACTGAGATTGAGATTTTAATTAACTGGCTCATATAACTGTAGGGGTTGGCAAGTCTCAAATCTCCTGGGCAGGCAAGGCAGGTAGGCAGGTTGGAAATTCAGGCAAGAGTTGATGTGGCAGTCTTGAGTCTGAAGGCTGGAAATTCAGGCCAGATTTCTACCTTGCAGTCTGGAGGAAGAATTTCTTCTTCTTTGGGGGTCCTCCATCTTTGCTCTTAAGGCCTTCAACTGATTAGATGGGGCTCACCCACATTACAGAGGGTAGTCTGCTTTACCTTAAGTCTTCTGATTTAAATGTTGATCACATCTAAAATGAATGGTTCCACAGCAACATCTACACTGGTGTTTGACCAAACAACGGGGCACCATGGCCTAGCCATCACAGGCTTTGATACCAGTTTTGCTGTGACTCACTCTGTGGTTTGCTGAGCTATGTCATTTCACAGGGTTTTGATGAGACGACATGACACACCATGGAAAGGACTCAGCACAGCACTTGGCTCATGGCACACAGCTGCAGGTGCCTTGGTGCTATCCCTCCTAGCACTCACCTCTGCACACTGAAGGCTGTCCTCCCTGTGGGCTTCAGTCCGATCCTGGGGGCATCCTCACTTGTCCTTAGGATAAGCTGGAAGTGCCACATGGTTAATGTCTCTGGAAGCAGCTGTCAGACAGATTAGATCTAGGGTGACCAGCCCTCCTGGTGTGCCCAGGACTGTCCCATTTTAGGGCTGAAAGTCTTGCTTCCAAAGATACCTTGCAGTCCTAGGGCTCCCAGCACAGATGCATGGTCTACTTTGGCTCCCAGAGTCCCTACGGTTGCCTGTGCATCAGGTCAGCCGGAAGTGTCAAGGCATCCAGACCCCAAGTCAACCCTCAATACTGATGGGGAGTTAATAACCAACATACCTTCTCCCTGCTTGTGATTTCTTTGAGGTATGTCCTACACCAGGTCCTTGAGTTTCCCAGCAAGAGTTCACCGAAGGCACCCACAGCTCATTATGCCCACCATTTCCTGGCTTTCTTCCCTCTCTGTCTCATTTCCCATCCTCTCCAGGTGCTTCCTGGAGACCCCTTCCAAATAAATCCCTCATATTCTTCTGGAAGAACCAATTTCAGGCAATACAATTAAATAATTATTATCACCAAACACTTTTTTGTCCTCTCCTTTGAGCCTCACAGTAATGCTGTGAGGGAGGTGGGCCATGGATTATCTTTCTTGTTAGGCGTATCATCATTTCCCTTTTTACTTTACATTTACCTATTTATTTTATTTTTTAGAGGCAGGGTCTTCCTCTATTGCCTAGGCTGGAGTACAGTGGCATGAACATGGTTCACTGTAACCTCAAACTCCTCAGCTCAAGTGATCCTCCTGCCTCAGCCTCTAGAGTAGCTGGAACTACAGGTGCATACCACCATCCCTGGCTAATTTTAAAAATTTTTGTAGAGATGGGTTTTTTTTTTTTTTTTTTTTGAGATGGAGTCTCGCTCTGTTGCCCAGGCTGGAGTGTAGTGGCACCATCTCGGCTCACTGCAAGCTCCACCTCCCGGGTTCACGCCATTCTCCTGCCTCAGCCTCCTGAGTAGCTGGGAATACAGGCGCCCACCACCACGCCCGGCTGATTTTTTGTATTTTTAGTAGAGATGGGGTTTCACCATGTTAGCCAGGATGGTCTCGATCTCCTGACTTCGTGATCCGCCCGTCTCGGCCTCCCAAAGTGCTGGGATTACAGGCGTGAACTACCGTGCCCGGCGAGATGGGTTCTTTTTTGAAAACTAAAGAAAAAAAGGAATCTGTGGGTACACAGTAGGTGTATATATTTATGGGGTACATGAGATGTTTGGATGCAGACATGTGATGTGAAATAAACATATCATGGAGAACGGGATCTTCATCCCTGCAAGCATTTATCCTTTGAGTTACAAACAATCCAATTACACTCTTTAAGTTATTTTAAAATGTGCAATTAAGTTACTATTGACTATAGTCACCCTCTTGTGCTATCAAATAGTAGGGTCTTACTCATTCTTTCTATTTTTTTTGTACCCATTAACCATCCTTACTTCCCTCCCCACACAGCCCCCCACTACTCTTCCCAGCCTCTGGTAACAATCTGTTTACTCTATCTCCATGAGTTTAATTGTTTTGACTGTTAGATCCCACAAATAGGTGAGAACATGCAATATCGAGACAGATTCTTGTAATGTTGTCCAGGCTGGTCTTAAACTCCTGGTTTCAAGCAATCCTCCCACCTCAGCCTTCCAAAGTGCTAGAATTACAGGTGTGAGGCACAGCATCCAGCCTATTTTTTAATTTTTTGAGACGGGGTCTCTGTTTATCGCCCAAGCTGGAGTGCAGTGGCGTGATCAAAGCTCACTGCAGCCTCAAACTCCTGGGCACAAGCGACCCTCCTGCCTCAGCCTCCTGAGTAGCTCAGATTACAAGTGTGTGCCACCATACCAGGCTAATTTTTCAATTTTCTGTAGAGATGGAGTCTTGCTGTGTTGCCCAGGCTGGTATTTTCATATAGCAACTGAGAAAATGAAGGCTCAGAGACTCAGAGCGGCAAGAGGCCACCTAACAACTGAGGAGGGACAAAGAGGAGCCTCTGAGATGCATGCTAAGCCTTCTAGCTTCTTGTGCCACCCCCACCCCCATGTCACTATGACCTCTTGCACAGTTAGCGGATTTTGCTGCAGTGGGCATCACATGGCACACATAGATGTCTGATAATGCTGGATCTCTCTTGTTGGATTTGCAACAGCTTTGAGCGGAGGCAGTTTGGGCTCTGCCACCTTATAACCAATTTTACCTAAAGGGACCCCTGACACAGAGGAGAGAGGGATTGTTTTGAGTTTTCAAGCCTCCCAGGCTACCTCCTACCCAGCATCCAGAGGTAGACAGTGCATAGATTTGTTATCTGTGACCCTGTTCCAGAAATCCATCAAGATGTCAGGATAAGAGTGTTTTCATCCCACATGCCTGTGGATCAGATATCCGAGTTTTTATTTCAGAAGCCCCTGCAATAGAGGCACAAAAGCAGCAGGATAATCCCTTATCTGATGGGCAATAGAAAGTTATAAGCAGGGGTTTATTTGGGGAAGAAAAAAAAAAAACAATGCACATTCTCACTCAGGGGCTTTACTCCCTTGGTTTATTTTAAACATCACAAGAGAAAGTCAGGACTGGCTTTTCAGTTTGTCACAGCAGCTGTAGACTAAAGGATTCTGAGCAATAAGGTCCCTGGGGCAGTTCCAAATCTGTAAAACAGTAGCCATCTCTCTCCGATCCAAACGGACGGCCTTTGCAGAAGCGTTTTAACCAAATCCCTCTTTCTTTCATCTCTGTCAAAGCGTAAACCAGGCAGGTTTCATGTGTCCAAAGTTTTATTATTTGATACAAGAACTTGCTACTTCCCTGTTAAAGGAAAGAGTTTTTTGTTGTTGTTCTTGTTTTGTATTTCTCTGATGACTTACCTCTAGTATTTTCTCAGGAGGCATCATGGTTTTTCTGATACTGTGAACACTCTCTCACATTTCTTGGAGGTTCACAAAGGACCAAAAATGCTAGAACAAGTGCTAGAGGCTGACTTGCCACCCTCGGAAGGTATTTGTGGTGACTGTAGACTTTACTCAGGTCCAGCAATCCAACATTAATGGAACCATTAACTGGGTGCCAGGAACGATGCTTTCTCTGTCAAGACAACCATATAAAATATAGAGATGATTCTCCCCATTTTGCAGGTGAGAAAACAGAGGCTCAAGACACTTAAATAACCTGCTCAAGGTCCTCCTTCTGATAGAAGGCAAAGCCTGAGTTTGAACACAAGTTGGTTTGATTCAAAAGCCTGTTCTTTTTGCTTTGCTTTATTACTCCAAAGAGGGCAAAAGTTTGGTTGGGAAGGTTTTTTGAGGGGTCCTTGACCCCTGGGAGGCCTTGCTTTATGACTCTGGGTGTATCTGAAGGGCTGAAATGTTGGTGCAGGTATATGTTGCTGTCTGTGCAAAATTGCATTCTTGAAAATCAGATATTTTCAGGGTCGTATGAGCCAGTTCTGGTGGTTCTATCAGTGACGGTCCTATCAGGAAAATAGAAATGATGCTGAGTTTTTAAAACAGAGAGATGTAAATGCAGGAATTGGTTAAACAGGGGATGATGATGAAATCAGAGATCCAGCCGTGGCAGAAAGCTGTCACCACCCGAGGCTAGTGGGACAGAGAAAGGAAGGTAGAGTTCAGGAGCTGAGATCTTCTGGTGGAAGCTGGAGCCCGGGCAAGCCTGCCCAGCAGGGGCTGGCGTCGCAGAGGAGGTGCAACTCCTGTGAGGAAATCTGCCTGTGACCCAGACGGGGGAGAAATATCCTGGCCTCTCCCTTCCTTGTGTCCTCTGATCTCTATGTGAGCCTCCTGTTGGCAGAGTGGACCTGAAGCCAGTTAGCAAAGGAGCCCTGGCAACACAGTGGAGGGGGCCAGGATGTCCTCTGAGGGCAGACAAGGGTCCCAGGCTGAGACAGATGTCAACAGGATGCATACCATGCATCAAATTTACTTCCCCACTGTCTTGCCTTACAATGTCACCCAGGCTGTGTGCTCATTTCTGAGGTTCCCTACCAGCCACCAACACTTGGGTGCAAGGGCTGTCGGCCGAATTTGCTCATCAAAGCTGCCTTGGGCTTCTCACGAAGTCTCTTCCCTGCTTCTCTCCCCAGCAGGGTTAAACTCACAAAGAAAACTGCAATCTTGGTGTGACTTTACTTGATTTCAAAATTGGATTCTGGCCCCAGATAATTACTTTAGATGCCCTCCTTTAGATTTAGATTAGGCCCTCCTTTAAAATGCCACTTCATTCCCTTTTGTCGGCTCCCAGGAGCTCTTTGGAGGAAACCTGAAGAGGTGGGAGGAAACTGTGCAGGGAAAGGGCCCTTTTGCTGAGAGTAGTAAATTATTCAGGTGCTCTAATGGCTTGGAGAACGCCAGGCCTGTCTCCCTCTTAGAGCACACCGTAGGCAGTGCTAATGACAGCTGGAAAAACGCCTTGCTCTGTGCATATGCAGAGAGTCATCCTGGCATTGCTGTGAGCTCTTCTTGGAGGCTGGGCTGGACAGAAAGAGAAGCAGCCGGAAATTAAATGACAATATTAGGGAGAAAGGTTGAGGAAGAATGAGGGGCAAGGTAGCTTTTCTGCCTTGCTAACGATAGAACGCACTCTGGCTAGCATGTGTTTTTTGGATTTCTCCTGTGTGAGGTTCTCCGGTGCAGTAATTACCACTGGCGGCAGTGTGATGTTTTTTTGTTTTGGTTTTTGATAGAACTTCTTTATGGATCTGTAAAAATATAGTTCCTCTCTGGTGAAAAGCCCAGGAAGTTGAGCAACTAGAAAAAGAATTACATCCAGCAAAGGAACCCCATGGTCTTTGGAGGCTGACCTATCAAAGCCCTCTTGTAGAATAGGCCTTGCTTACAAGTGCGGGGGAACAGGACCCAGCTCCCATCAAGGGTAACAGTGAAAACAAAAATAAAGCAAGTACCATGGGACCCAGTGGCAAGAGCATGAGCTTTCACAGCACATAGGTGTGGAGCCTGTCATTCTCCCTCCCACCCTCCTTCCTGTCTTTCTTTTTCTCTCTCTCTTTCTTTTCTTTTCTTTTTT
>NW_012121709.1:798763-803274 GCF_000951035.1 Colobus angolensis palliatus
TTCTTTCTTTCTTTCTTTCTTTCTTTCTTTCTTTCTTTCTTTCTTTCTTTCTTTCTTTCTTTCTTTCTTTCTTTCTTCCATTCTTTCTTTCCTATGTTTTTTAGAGTTAGGGTCTTGCTCTGTCACTCAAGCTGGTCTTGAATTCCCGGCCTCAAATGATCCACCTGCCTCGGCCTTCCAAAGTGTTGGGATTACAGGTGTGAGCCACCCCACCCTATAAGCCTGTGATTTTCTACCTGGATGACCTCAAATAGGTTGTTTGACAACCTAAGCCTCAGTTTCCTCTTCTGTAAAGTGGGAACAAAATGAATCCCCACCTCACAGAGTCCTGGCTTAAAAAATATATGATGCTTGCAAGGCACACAGCCCAGAGCCTGGCACACAGCAAAGCAGCTAGCCTCAGCAGCCATTATCCTTGTGATTAATTCAGCAAACCCTAGAATGAGTTTTTCTTTCCAGGTAACAGAGTCTGTACTTGGGCTTTTCTTAATCCAGAACCTAGAACCAGAGATTAGAAATACAAGGGCAGGCCAGGCGTGGTGGTTCACGCCTGTAATCCCAGCACTTTGGGACGCCAAGGTAGGTGGATCACTTGAGGCCAGGAGTTTGAGACTAGCCTGGCCAACATGGTGAAACCCTGTCTCTACTATTAATAAAAATATGAAAATTATCCAGGCGTGGTGGTGGATGCCTGTAGTCCCAGCTACTCGGGAGGCTGAGGCAGGAGAATGACTTGAACCTGGAAGGTGGAGGTTGCAGTGAGCTGAGATTGCACCACTGCACTCCAGCCTGGGCAACAGAGCAAGACCCTGTCTTTAAAAAAAAAAAAAGAAAGAAGGAAACACAAGGGCAGTTATCAGGACAAGAGGAAAGGATATTTGAAACTTGATCGACCTTGAATATCTAGGGTCTTTGTTCAGTCTGTGTTTAAAAGCAGAGATAACAAAATAAATGCAGTCATCATCGACAACACCAAGAAAATCAATGCCATGGAGGGTTTTCTATCAGGAAAAACACATTTATTTATTCCTGCTTGGACTCATCTCCTGTTAAAATCTATAAGGGTCTGAAAGTAGCCAGTTGTTTTTGCCTGTTTTGCAGAACAGGCTGGAAGTAGGGAAGAAACCCGACACAGGATTTAGCAGCCTTTCAACAAATAATACTGGGTGCTGACTCCGTGTCAGGCGTGGCGCTCAGAGGAGATGGGGATGGGACACAGCGTCATCATAGCATTGTCGTGTGTCTTCCTATATGACTCACAGTCTACTGGGGAAGCAGACCAGAAAACTAAGAATTGCTATTCTGCGTGACAGATTAGATAGAGCCCTGAAGCCTGTGAGAAGGGGTCTGTGTTCTGGGTGCGCTAATATTTTTCTTCTGTTTCTCTTTGTCCTGCCTGTCTCTATCTTTGGGTTACAAGCCACTCCACTTCCATTTTTCTCTTTTTACAAACATCAGAATGCCAACTTCATTTCCACAGACCAGCCTGCCCCCGACGGCAGGCTGGAACACACTCACCCTGTGTGTTTGTTCTCTCCTGGAAGACAGAGTTTGTGGGAAGCCACGTGAAGGTGAAAGGATCTCTGGAGTTCTTTTACTTACCACTCTTTTTGTTTGTTTGTTTTGAGATGGAGTCTCACTGTGTTGCCTAGGCTGGAGTGCAGTGGCGCAGTCTTGGCTCACTGCAACCTCCACCTCCTGGGTTCAAGTGATTCTTATGTGTCAGCCTCCCAAGTAGCTGAGACTACAGGTGCATGCCACCAGGCCTGGCTAATTTTTTGTATTTTTAGTATAGATGGGGTTTCACTATGTTAGTCAGGGTGGTCTCAGTCTCCTGACCTCATGATCCTCCTGCCTCGGCCTCCCAAAGTGCTGGGATTACAGGCATGAGCCACTGTGCTTGGCCTTTTTTCTGAGATGGAGTCTCACTCACTCTGTCCCCCAGTCCGGAGTGCAATGGTGCAATCTTGGCTCACTGCAACCTCTACCTCCCAGATTTAAGCAGTTCTCCTGCCTCTGCCTCCTGAGTAGTTGGGATTACAGGCGTGGACCACCATGCCTGGCTAATTTTCATATTTTTAGTAGAGATGGGATTTCACCATGTGGCTAGGCTGGTCTCGAACTCCTAACCTCAAGTGATCCTCCCATCTTGGCCTCCCAAAGTGCTAGGGTTACAGGCATGAGCCACCATGCCCAGCCTACTTACCACACTTTTAATGAGGCTGTGCCAGGGGTTTATCATACAAGGGTGAGGGCAAAACTCATGGTCTGCTCTCAGGAAGCTCACAGGCTAGTAGGGGTGGAGAGGTGGACAAAACCCATGGGAACAAATAAGTAATGATGAATGTGCTGAGTGTCTTGAAGGAAAGAGGAAGAGGGTTTGACACAGATTGACAGTGGGTGGCCGGCTTTGGACAGGGCTGTCAGGGAAACCTGAGGTGGGACATTTTAGCCGAGATATGCAGGACAATGGATAACCAGGCTTGGGAAGAGCAGAGGAAAGGATGTTCCAGGCAGGGGCACAGCATGTGCAAAGACCTAGGTGGGAAATCAAGGAATGGGGGGAGAAAAGGCCGTGGGGCCGCAGTGATGTGAACGAGGGGTGAGTGGTATGTGCTGAGTCTGGAGTGGTGAGCAGGGCTGGATTGTGTGAGACCTCAAGGCTGCAAGAAGAAGTTGGGATTTAATTTTTAATTGCAGAGTTTTATGTGGTTGAATAATATAACTAGCTTTGGGTCCTGAAAGATCACTGCGATTACAGGGTGGAAAATTTCCTCCTACAGCA
This sequence comes from Colobus angolensis palliatus, assembly GCF_000951035.1. NCBI lineage: Eukaryota > Metazoa > Chordata > Mammalia > Primates > Cercopithecidae > Colobus > Colobus angolensis. The sequence continues at coordinate 801,549 of NW_012121709.1, forward strand.
TTTAGGTGATTGTAAGAAGTGCTCCTTTGCTATAAATAGCAGTGGCAGCTGCAACCCACTCATTCGCTCTGTTGACATTCATTGAGCACTTGCCATGTGCCAGGCACTGAGCATGTTCCAACCATCCTAGGAATTAGGTATATCATTACCACTCCCATTTAATAGATGAGGAAACCAAGGCCCAGAGAGGTCAAGTCACCTGCCCAAGGTCACACAGCTTGAAAGCAGTAGACCTGGCATTGAACCCAGGCAGTCTGGCCCCAGCATCTCTGTACTACCATTTCCATCCCACCACCTCTCTAGTTACTCCACCGGCCCTGCCCGTTCCTATCTCCTCCCTCCTCTACCCCACAGGACTTCATTTAAATAGTTTCTTCTGATTACCCAAAGAAGACATTAACCTTGTTAAGACTCAAACAGCAGACTGGGGACATGCATAGCCCTCCTTTTACTCTTGATCACTTTTACCTCTCACCCACAACATTCACCTCTCTCCCTGGTTCAGTCAGCTCCCTGCACCATCACTTTCAATGCTGATAGCTTCCAATTTTGCTTCCTTCTCCTCCTCCTTCTCTTCTTTCCCCTTTTCTTTCTCTTCCCCTCCCTCCTCTTCTCCCCTTTCTTCTTCCCCCTCTTTCTTCTTCTCCAATTCCCTCTTCCTTGCTTCCTCTTCTTGCATTGCTCCCAATGAAGCAATTTCGTTCCAAGGTTTGACAGGAAGTGCCTGTCCCTATGAAGGAGGGGAGAAAGAGGCTCTGCTGGATTCCTCTTTGCCTACTCTGACCCACTGCATCCCTAACTGAGCATCCTCCCTCGCAAAACCCTTCCTGCTCTGGGACTCTGCATCTTGGTAAACAACACCTCCACCTCCCCATTGGCCAAGCCAGAAACCCCTGTGTGATCCTTGCTGCCACCCATCTGCTGCCCACTTCTCACTTCCAATCATCTACCTTCTGAAGAGCTCCTCCCTTTCCAGGCCTGACTGCCCTTGGTGGCCTTCGCCCTGCATCTCTGCTTCAGACGTGCCTCTGCAGGTCTGCAACCCATTCTCACCCAGCAGCCAAGAAACTGAAACACACGTATTGGATTGCTGTTAATATTACTCTCCTGCCTAAACCTCTTAGTGGCTTCTAATGGACTCTTCTGTCCACTCTTCTGGACAGAAGCCTGGGACTCTACACTGAGAGGTTTAGGCAGGAGAGTAATATGAAACTCTGGCTGTGTTTCTACGCTAAGCCACCACCATCTCTTCCCAAATGCTTCAATAACCTCCTAACTGCCCTTTGCATCTCATTGTCTACATTACAGATATTTATGTCCACATTACAGGAATTATGTTAATTTTCATTTTAGTGAATAATGACTTTTTTTGGGGGGGCTTAAAGTGAAATATATTAATCACAAGATATTCAAGCAGTTCAGAAAGATCCAAAGAATGAGATAAAAATGAAATCCTCTGACATTCCACCAATCTAGCAACAACCAAAGCTGACATTGGCAAGCAGATAAAAGTGACCTTTTTTATTTTTTAAATTTTATTTATTTTTATTATTATCATACTTTAAGTTCTAGGATACATATGCATAACGTGCAGGTTTGTTACATATGTATATTTGTGCCATGTTGGTGTGCTGCACCCATCAACTCGTCCTTTACATCAGTTATAACTCCCAGTGCAATCCCTCCCCCCTCCCCCCTCCCCATAATAGGCCCCGGTGTGTGATGT
>NW_012121709.1:804494-826910 GCF_000951035.1 Colobus angolensis palliatus
AAGGATTCCCTATTTAATAAATGGTGCTGGGAAAATTGGCTAGCCATAAGTAGAAAGCTGAAACTGGATCCTTTCCTTACTCCTTATACGAAAAGTGACCTTTTAAAAACACAAATCTGTAGGTGCTTCTCTCTCAATTAGAACTTTTAAAGATTAGCTTCCCTTTGCTGCCAGGATAAATACTGACATTTTTTAACATGGCTTGCAAAGCTTTAGAAACTCTAGACCTTGACATCTTGCCACACTTTCTCTCTCATTCTTTTTGCCCCTTGGCTCCACAAATGGTGTTTGGATTAGTGAGGACAAGACCAGCTGCTGCAACAAATAAGCCTGTAAGTTTCAATGACTTAACACATTAGTTTCTTTTTCTTGTTCAGACGAATGTAGGTTGTATCAGTCAAGGTTCTTCAGAGAAACAGAACTGATAGTGTATATATACATACATAAGAGGGGATTTATTGTGGGAACTGGTTTGCCTGATTATAGAGGCCAAGAAGTTCTGTGATATGCTGTGTGCAACCTGGAGAACTAGGGAAGCCAGGTTGAAGACTGAAGAGCTGAGAACCTGGAGGTCTGATGTTTGAGGGCAGGAGAAGATAAATGTTCCAGCTTCAGAAGAGAGTGAATTCATCTTTTTTCTTCCTTTTTAAAATTTTTTTTCTATTCTTGGATGATGCCTACCTACATTGGTGAGGGTGACCTTCTTTACTCAGTCTACCAATTCAAATGCTAATCTTTTCTAACAATATTCTCACCACATGCCCAGAAATAATGTTTTTACCAGCTATCTGGGTATCCCTTAATCCAGTCAAGTTAACACATAAAGTTAATTATTCTATACATGCACCTGGTCCATGGGTATCTTTCTTTCTCGGAGGGGATTCAGGGTCCCAGGCTCCTCCTCTCTTATGGCTCTGCCATCCGTTAGAACCTTGGAGAGCCTCATCCAGCCAGCAGCAGAGAGATGGGGGAGCCACACTTTGACCCAGAAGTGACACCATCACTTCCACATACATGCATTGGCAAGAAATGGTCCCAGGGACATACATTCCCAGGAACAATGGGATGCTTTAGAAGGAGGAGCACAGATTTTGGTAGGCAGTTAACTGCCTCTGCTATGTGCTCTTTCTGCCCAAGGATTCTCATACATGCTGTATCACCTGCTTGAAATGCTGGTCTCCCACTCCTTACCTGACTAGCTCCTATTTATCATTCAGGTCTTATCTTAAACCTTATTTCTTCTAGGTAGGTTTAGACCCCATAGAAACTTGCAAATCTCTTTGGTAGCTTTGCATGTGTGCAATTAATTTTTTGACAGGATTATTTATTTCTATCTTTCTTGCTAGTCTGTAATCACCACAAAGTGTGTCTTATCTGTCTTATTTAGTTCCGTATCTTCAGAGCATGCTCAGGATATAGTAGGTGCTCAATAAATATTTGTTGACTTGGTGGCGGGGTCGGGGGGCGGGTACTGGACGAACTAGGATCCGAGGTTTGGGAGGATATTTAATGACCTTGATCATTAAGAAACATTTTGTGACAGGTTGAAGATTTTAAAAAGACCATGAGTGTTCTTGACTGTGATCTTGTTATTGGAAGCATCTATCCTTCTACTCTGTTTCTTGTCACAAACCCCACAGCCACATAATACACTGAGTGAGTGAGTCAGGCTAGGTAGGGGTTTTACCCAACAGATGGCTCATGGTTTAGGAAAGAAGTTGATACTGACTTAGTTTGGATCACCCTAAAGATGACCCTGAGACAAGGACTAAGGTGCAGGGAGTTTATCTGGCAGATAAAGGAAGAGGAGTGAGGGACAGGAAGAGTGAACTGGGGATACCAGAAAACCAGTAAATGTGTTCAACAGAGGGTTACTGCTATGTGCAACTGGGGCTCCATCCTGCTGGGGGCCCTCTGTGTGACTGTGTAGGATATGTGTCAGAATTGTCTCACTGCAGGGTGGGAAAGATGGGGCAATTATTTCACTGATTCCCACACCTCTTTGGTTGATGACTGCCCTGGGGATGTTAAGTCTTCAGCTCTTCAGGACTGGACCTGATCTTGCCACACTGGAGAAAGCTCCCAGGCAGAGAGCGTCGCCATTTAAGGAGAGAACTGGTCAACCTGCATGGTGGGCCCAGGAGAGAGGGGCAGGATATTGACAGTGTCTGCTTTAATTTCTTTGTTACATATTGAGCTGTTTAAAAGGCTCTTTCTTTTCTGATTATAAAATTATTATTCTCATGTAAATTATAAAAATGATTTTCTGATTATTTATCTATACATATAGATATATAGGCATCTATCTGTATCTATCCATATATAGATATTGATATGATCATAGTTGATTAGATATTTCAATTAGACTGACTCCTAAGAGTAGAATTGTGTCAAAGGTGTATGTGTTAACATTTTGATAGACATTCCAAATTGTGCTCCTAAAACATCATACCAATTTAGAATCCTGCCAAAAACATATGAGAATATCTATTTTTATTGTTTTTTTTTTTGTTTTTCTGAGACAAAAAGAAAAAAAGGTCTCACTCTGTCACCCATGCTGTAGTGCAGTGGTGCAATCTCAGCTCACTGCAACCTCCGCCTCCCGAGTTCAAGTGATCCTCCTGCCTCAGCCTCCTGAGTAGCTGGGATTACAGGCATATGCTCCCATGCACAGCCAATTTTTTTTTTTTTTTTTTTAGTAGAGACAAGGTTTTGCCATGTTGGCCAGGCTGGTCTCACATTCCTGACCTCAAGTGATCCACCCATCTTGGCCTCCCAAGGTACTGGAATTACAGGCATGAGCCACTGTGCCTGGCTGAGAATATCTATTTTTAATTATTCCCATTAATTCTGCAAAAGATCAATCTGTTGCTAATCTGATGAAACATTAATTTAAACGTAAATTTATTTGACTATTAGGGAGGCTGAGTATCTATCCTTAAATTGGTTAGTTCTTTTTCTACTTTCTATTGCTGTGTTTGTTTTTTGTTTTGTTTTTTTTTTCCTATAGGTGTCTCAGTCCATTCAGGCTGCTACAACAAAAATATTTTAGACTGGGTAATTTACAAATAGTAGAAATTTATTGATCACAGGTCTGTAGGCTGGAAAATCTAAGATCAAGGTGCCAGCAGATTCAATGTCTGGTAAGGGCTTGCTTCTTCATAGATGGTTTCTTCTCTACATCCTCACCTGGTGAAAGGGACAAACAGGCCCCCTCAAACCCCTTTTCTTTCTTTTTGCTTTGTCACCCAGGATGTAGTGAAGTGGCATGATCACGGCCCAGGCTCATGCAATCTTCTAGCCTCAGCCTCACTCACTACTTTCAGTAGCTGGGGCTACAGGTACACGCCGCCATGCCTGGTTAATTCTTTAATTTTTTGTAGAAATGGGTTCTCACTGTGTTGCCCAGGCTGGTCTCAAACTCCTGGGCTCAGGGGATCTTCCTGCCTCAGCCTCCCCAAGTGCTGGGATTACAGGCATGAACCATTACACCTGGCTCAAACAAACCTCTTTTATAAGGGCACTAATCACATTCATGAGAGCTCTGCCCTCATGACCTAATTATCCCTGAAGACCCCACCTTTTAATACTAATACATTGCAACATGTAAATTTGGGGGAGAAACCTATATTCAACCATAGCAGTGGGAGGGATAATTGTACTTAGTAAGTCTCAGCCACCGTGGCTGCTGTTGCTGCTGTCCTATTTTCTCACTGCTGGGAAGAAAGGAAGGTGACAGATGGGAGATCCTGCCTCCAGCCTCACAGACCTGCAATGATGATGAAATCATACTTTTTCTGCACATGTTATTATTCAAGGAGTCACTACCTGGTTCGCTGCCAGAAATCAGTGACCTTTGAAGGGTCCTCTAGTCCTGGTGTTTCCCAGGACACATCTAGAACATGTCCATCAGTTTTTCCTAGCCTTTGGACCAGCTGCAGACCCTCAAGGCATGGTTGTTCTCTGGGACACAGTTGTCCATGCCAGCAGCCACAGTGGCTTATCTTGTCTATGCCAGCAGCCACAGTGGCTTGTCTTGGACCTCTCTTTCTTTCATGCTGGAGGATTTCTTCAAATGTCTGATGATTTCTGGTTACCCCTCCATACTTAGAATAAGAGTTTGGAATCTGAGCTGTGATCAACTGGCAGATTTTGCGTTGGGTATTTGAATGGGGAGTCAGCTGCCTCCAAATGCAGAGCGTGGAGGAGTTTCTCAAAGGCCGTTATTTTCTCCAGGGAAGAAACCACCAATCTCCCGTTCATGTTCTGAGAGCAGAGGTGGAAGAGTGTGTGGGTAGGGAAATCAGACTTCCAATGACTCCCTCTTTCTCCAGAACTATGTTTTATTCCTTAATATCTCTGCTCTCATGGATCTGAGTCGTTCTGGGGTTTTATGGGAACACCTAGCTCTTATATTTCCTAATTCATTCCCTCTGTGATGACTGTAAACTGCCTTTTTCCGATTGCTGTACCAATTTCTTCCTTCTACTTTCATCTTCCAGAACTTGGTTGAAATTTGCTCAGATAACGGATTTTCCCCCCTTCTCTATCACATGTGTGTCAGATTGTAAAAAATGATCCAAATGATCCCCTGCCCCTGCACTCATGCCCTTGCAATGCCTTACACCGCAGCCAAGACTGAAGTCTATTTATTCATTTATTGATTCAGTCAGGGTCATCCATGTGGCTTGCTTTGGCCAATGGGACATTATCACATAAGATGCATGTGGGGGCTTGAAAAATGCTCGTGCATCAGGGCTTCACCTCTCTTGTTGCTCTTGGAAGGGTGCCACCATGTGAATTAGCCTGGGTTAGCCTGCTGGAGGATGAGAGGCACATGGCACAGTCTTCCCCGCCACCTGACATTCAGTCAACTTCCAGATATGCAAGTGAGGCCATCCAGGACCAGCCAGCCGCCAGCCAATTCCCCAGCCTACTGCAGATGTATGACAGGGCCCAGCTGAGATCATTCAGTGGCTTCTACAGAATCAAGGGCTAAATTAATGGTGGTTGTTTTAGTCACTAAGTTTTGGGGATTTACTATGCAGCAATAGATCACTGATATGCCACAGCTCTATACATTTTCAGTTTTCTAACTGAATTATAAAGGAATGGCTGGGTGCAGTGGCTCACGCCTGTAATCCTAGTGCTTTGGGAGGCTGATGTGGGAGGATTGCTTGAGTCCAGAAGTTCGTGACACTGTCTCTGCCAAAATAAAAAGTAAAAAAACTAACTAGGCATGGTGGCACGCACATGTAGTCCCAGCTACTAGGGAGGCTGAAGTGGGAGGATGGCTTGAACCCAGGAGTTCGGGGGTGCAGCGAACTACGATTGCACCACTGCACCACTCCAGCCAGAATGACAGAGTGAGACCCCATTTTTAAAAAGCATTTGGCTGCAAATAAAAGAAAAACCTAACAGTGGTTGAAACAAATAAAGTTTACTGTTTAAGAAATCTGCAGTTGCTTTTTAAGAAATCTAGACAGGCAGTTGCTGGTACTGGTTCAACTTTTCAATGGGGGATATCAAGGACCCAGGCTCTTTTTATCTCTTCTCTAGCCTCTTCAGCATGCCTATATTTACCTTCTTGCTTGTCCCTTAGTGTTGCCAAGATGATCTCCACAACTCTGGGATGCATGTCCACTTCAAAGGAGGAAGGAGGAAAGGGGCTGTACTGGCCAGTCTGGAAGTCAAAGACTTTCCCAAAGGCCCTTATTGGCCAGATCTGAATCACATGGTTATCCCTGCTGCAAAGGAGGCTGGGAACATGAGAATCTGACTTAGGTGGTCAGGGAGAAGGAGATTTGGGATGACTATTGGACCAGCCAGTGAGTACTGTCTGCCATATGTGCTATCATTGAAGCCGGGAAAGGAATGAGCATGTGTAATTGATTTTCTATCCTCCACCCAAACCTGATGACCTGTATCCATTCCCTGCTCCTGCTGCCAGATTGTTGATACCATTGCTTCTGAAAGAAACATGTGGGGTTGTTCTTTGCTCGAAGCCAACCTCTTCACCTCTGAGTGACACTAGGTGACCTCAGACTCTTTCATGCATTGGTATCTGGGCCAACGTCCCTCAGACCAGAGTTAGCAAGAAGTTCCTCCTTTCCCTGGTCCAAAGGCCCACCCCACTTCTTTGTCCATCCAAAACTTTTTAGGATAATTCAGAGTAGCAATATCTACTCCCTTTATATAAACATTCCAGCTTCAACAATCATGCTGTGGTCTACCCCCAAGGCCCAAAAGGACAGCTCACAAAATAGTTTAACATTCCCCAAAGTCTTATTCAGTGTCATTTCTGATCACCTTGATATAAAATATTTAGCAGGATGTAAATGTGTAGTTATACCCTGAAATCATTTACATGGAAAATATTATGACTTTAACGTGTTGTTGAAAGAACACAAAATCCTTTCTAGAACTGACGGACAGACACTTCCACTTATAGATAGGAAATTTTTGAATTGTAGTACATGGAATTTTAGAGGAATAGTATTTCCAAGTATTTTATACCCCAGGATTATGTCAAAATGTTGTGTATAAAGGCAAGTATGAATTCTTTTGGGGAGAAGGTTTTCATTAGAGATGCTGTGATGTAGGAGAGAGAGCTAGCAATCACTGATTTAGAGGAACTCCTAGAGACTGGGAGGATCAGAAGTGGTTTGGAATCTAAATCATAGCTGTGAACCTCAAGGATTGTGGCTTTTAATGATCATCCATATTTCAAAGAATATTCCATCATGTTCTTGTTCTTTAGTGTCCATATCTGTATAATAAGGCTGGTGAACACACATACCTGCTAAAGCCCACAGGTCTATAAGGATATCCTCTGCTTAAAAAAATGAATCTGGAAAAAAACCAATGGGAACAAGCTTTTACTTAGTACAGGGTTGGTGCTATGTACAGGATCTTATCTGTATGGACTCATTTGATCAGTCCTTCACTGAGGTAGGTTTTATAATTCGCATTTGATCAATGAAGAAACTCTACCTTTCACTAGGAGGGATGTCAAAGAATTTCCAGCCATTCTTTAAAATCAGCACAATTCCTATAAAAAACCCATCTCTCCATCTTTTCTTAGTGGAATGCCTTGAATACAAGAACTACTCAATACGTGTTTGTTAAATAAAAATTTATAAGTGGAGGAGCTGAGTCCCAGAGAGGGGATGTATCTTATTCAAGTCCTCCCTGCTAGTAAGTGGTTGCACACTTACTAAGAAAGACTAAAATTTAGATCTTTTAACACTGTGACTGATTTCCTATCATCCACTCCACATAGTTTTCTTTTTCTCATGCAATTTGAATAATATAAATAATTTTGTGAGAGCAAATAAACAATGTGTCTGAATTTGCTTTATTTGACTCAGATGAGAAGTTGCAAACTCAGATGTCTACAGAGGCCTGATAGGTAACCTAAATGACGGAAGTGATCCATGTGTAAGAAGGTAAATGGCAATCAAAACTTGACCGTTGAATTGGGAGACAATAGGGAGTGGTGAGGACTGTGGTGAACAGGAGAGCCCATGCCCTATTACTTAACTGCAACTTGAGGTTCCCAAGTGGCTCCATGTGCCCAGAGAACTGCCGTATCTTCAGATTTTTCAAGAGAAACTGAGAATCCAAATTGTGGAGTAAAATCTCCCTATTTATAAGTACTGTATGGGTAATGAATTCCAATTTAAAGCACTATGCAGACCATATATATTCAAAGCTAAATAAAACGTTTGTGGGCCAAATTTTCCAACCAGGCTGCTGATTTGTAAGCTCTGATTTGGAGTTTGGGCTTTTCATAGGGACATTTGATATTGGATTATTTCTAATTGTAAGCTGGAAACTTGCATTGAGTCAGACAATTCTTCAATGATTTTCTGCAATTTGAAATAAGTCAGGACACAGATAAGAAAACAAGCGGTGCTTGAACACAGGCGCAGACAATACAACAGGGAAGTCTGTCCACCTCTGCTGAAGGCTGATTTTTTTCTCCTGGGCCATTCAAAGGCACTGCGGGACAGGAAGAGGGCAGGAGAAGGGAGAAGAGGGAGAGAACTGATCACTTGTATTGCTGAAAATAAACATCTCGACAACAGATCTGTAAAAGCAAATAAGGTAATAAAACCTTAAGCTCAAAAGTTGGGTTTTTTGGGGATAAGGTTATGCTCTGTGAATATTACACTATGCAGAAGCCCAGATCTGAAATCGTGGGTTCCATGCACTTTGTAAAAGAGGAGATGGATGCTTTTCTGAAAAGTGAGGAGGGGATATTTTCATTTAGAATATTTTAGTTTTCTTCCAAAAATGTAAGAAGTACTAACAACACAGGGATTGTCCCATTTAATGTTATAAACGATCGTTCTTCTTATTGTTTTTCTTTCCATTTAAGTAACAAATACTGTTTGTAGAAAAGTTTTGGTTAAGCATAAAAACAAAATGTAAAACATCATAATCTTACTTCTAAGAAGCAATCATTTAAAAAATAGGTTTGAAATATATCCTTCCAATTTTCTTCTGTGCATATTTGTGGCCATTGTGAGCTTTGGGAAGCTTTAGGTGGTATCTGGTTACCTTGGTAAGCCAAGGGGCTCAGCCACCCCTTTCCTCCCAAGGTTCTCCATGGAAAGAAGCAGACACGAAACAATGGGGAAGAAAGTGCCATGTTACAGTTAGCTGGGCTTGTGCTGAAACCCCAGTGTGGCTCTTTTTGGTAAGCTGGGGCACAAGGCTTATTACCAAGATGTATTAAGGGATCTTTGTCCTTCCCCAAGTCCAGTCTGAATCCTGGAGTCTTATATCCCTCTGACCACATGGGACAGGTGACTGAAGAGATGAGAATCCATCGACGAAGGAGTATGATGTAAGAAGAACACACCTGTTAGAACATAGCTTCCCCACTCACTGGTAAACACAGACAATCAATGTCCATTGGAATTGGACCCAACGAGATCAGCGTTCCTAACTCTTGGGGAGGAGTGGGGTTAAGGAAGGGAAGAGAGAAGAGCAAATGGACTTCCACTTGCTGTGTGTATACAAATATTTCTTTCTACAAGATGGAATCACATTAGGCTTATTGCACAATCATTTGTCTTTTTCACTCAACAATGCCTCATGATTGTCTTCATTCCATAAGCATGTGGGATACTTGAAGGGGCGGGAAAGGAGAGGGTAATTGTACTTACCCTGTATAAATCTATACATTCTGACAAAATGGGCTCATGTAGTTCACATTGTATCCCTTGCTCCCCCTTCTCCACTGAAACATCATGACCATCTTTCAGTGTAAAAAAAAGCCCAGAAATCTCTTGGGGGAGGACTGAAAGGAGAAGTGGGGGAGGAATAAGGCCATCTACCGCATTTACATTTGCACACCTATAAAATGAGATCCTACTGAGCATATGGTGCAATAACTTGCTTTTATTTTTACTTAAAAATATTATGAACATTTTTCTGTGTCCAGAAGTACAGTACCCTTTTGGTGAACACTGCATCCCTTAGTGCCATTATTTTTTGCAGCTCTATTATTTTCTAACATCTTTAGTTTCCTATGAATCCTGTCTCAATTGGACACTATGTAGCTTTAGCCAAATTATTTACCTTCCCTTAGCCTTAGCATCTGTAAAATGAGAATAACTCTACTTACCTTAAACAGCTATTTTGAGAATATCTCATTCAATGAGATAAGGCCTGGGAGCTAAAAGTAGTGATAGGACAGATTTAATTTTTGTCTGCCTCCTGAGTTCCAGATATCCCACTTTAAGTGCAATATGTCGTTGAGTTCTCAAAATGATTTTAGTTGCTGGACACCATCATTCCATTTTACAGATGAGAAATTGAGGTTCAGTGAGGGCAAGGTACACTGTCCAATAGAAATAGAATGTGACAGATGATTGGATTTTTAAAAAATGTGTTATATATACATAGTGGAATACTACTCAGCCATAAAAAGAAATGAAATTCTGTTATTTGAAGTGAAACGGATGGAATCGGAAGGTACTATAAGCCAGGAACAGAAAGTTAAACACCACACATTCTCATTCATATGTAGAAGCTTAAAGTTGATCTCAAAGAAGTAAAAAGTACAACAGTGGATATTAGAGGCTGGGAAGGGTAGGGGAAAGATGGAGATGGGGAGAGATTTGTTAAAGAACATAAAATTGGCCAGGCATGGTGGCTCAAGCCTGTAATCCCAGCACTTTGGGAGGCCGAGACGGGCGGATCACGAGGTCAGGAGATCAAGACCATCCTGGCTAACCCGGTGAAACCCCGCCTCTACTAAAAAATACAAAAAATTAGCCCGGCGAGGTGGCAGGTGCCTGTAGTCCCAGCTACTCGGGAGGCTGAGGCAGGAGAATGGCGTAAACCCAGGAGGCGGAGCTTGCAGTGAGCTGAGATCTGGCCACTGCACTCCAGCCTGGGCGACAGAGCGAGCGAGACTCCATCTCAAAAAAAAAAAAAAAAAAGAACATAAAATTACAGTCAGATAGAAGGAATAATTTCTAGTGTTCTATAACACTACAAGGATGATTATAGTTAATAATAATATAGGGTTTCAAATAGCTAAAAGGAGGATATTGAATGTTCCCAACACAAAAGATAAATCTTTGAAATAATGAATATGCTAATGACCTTGAGCTGATCACTATATATTGTATGTGTCAAATCAGCACTATATATCCCGTAAATATGTACAGTTATTATATGTCAATTAGAATAAAAGAAATTGAATGTGAGTCAGTTCGGATCAGTCAAATTTCAGGTGCTCAACAGCCACTTGTGGCCAGTGGCTACCATATTGGACAGTGCAAGATTAAGAGACTTGCTTAAGATCATGCACTGAGAAAGTGACAGAGCCTGGGGGTGAACGCCAATTTGTTTGATTTCAAAGACACTTTCTATACCACAGTAGTGTCCACTGAATGGGTAGAGAAAATGCTGGATGAATCTGCATTGGGAGGGAATGGGAAGGTCAGTGATGTTCCCAGGTCACCCTTGAATTTGTCCTTTTAGCTACAACCTCTTTGCCACAGTTTTTCTTTTGCCCCATTTCTTCAGTCTGGGCTACTGTGCTATCATTAGCCATAGCCTTTGGTGATTGAGTGCATCTTGTGGAGCATGAAGACACATTGATATCCTGAGCATGAACACCATGCAGGTCTTGCCATGCCTCCTCTTGCCCCCGATGCCGACGAGAATCATTTGGGTTGACTAGCAGAGAGCACATAGGAAAACACAAATGAATACAAAGAGTTTGGAAATGACAAGACCCAGGAAGGTCTTAGTGCCATTCTGCTGGGTTTCTGTTCGTGAGTCTAATGCAAGACTTCCCTTGGCTCATTCAGAAAAAATAGAGCAGCGTGGTTTTTGACTCTTGCTCAGATTTTTAAAATAAATGTTGACACCATACTGTTCAGGGATCAGCTTTTGAATCTGTCATTGACATTTCCTTCAGCAATTTATTGGTTTGTACTGTCTACAGATGTACTGTGACCCATTGGATGCTATTTACTTTGGCTTATATTGGTTTTGACATCAGAAGCAGAGAGTTTGTGCATGACACAGCTGTCACTCTGGCTGGTGACATGGGGTCACCTTTAACTCAGACTTCTCTTGGGTCCTGCTCATCCCACCTGTCATAAAGCTCATCTTCTCCATTTCTGGAGTAATCTTGGGAACCTTTCTTTCTGATGCCATTACTTACCTCTTCATCTAACGTCTCAACCTTGCACTTGGGATAAGTCTGCCTTTCTTATCTTGGTCTATAAGGCCTACATGATTTGTTTCTTCCCGCCTGTCTAATTTCAACTGCTTGCCCTCTCCTCTTCACTGTCTTTGCTCCCGCCACATGGCCCATCTGTTCTCTTTTCAAGGCCCTTTTGTTTATTGTGTTTTCTGTTTCGAATGCTCTCCCTCTGGATCTTTGCATGGCTGGATCCTTCTGAGCTTCTGGATCTTGACCCAAGCCAAACTTTCCTTCCCTGATCACCTTTTCTAGTGATGCCCCCTGCTCCTCACCATCCCATTATCTAGGTTTATTTTTTTCAAAATGCTTACTGTCACCTAAAATCATTGTCCCTACTTATTGACTTGTTTATTTGCCATTTATCTGTCTCTTGTTAGAACATAAGCTCCAGGAGAGCAAAGCCTGTTCCCTCTTGTTCTCCATTGTGCCCCTGGCACCTAGGACGGTGCCTTGCACTAATGTTCAGCAGTTAGGATTTGCCCTATAAATATTTGCTGATTGAAGTCCAGGAGCCCTACAATGGCTTTCTAACCGGTATCTAATTTGCTCTGCACACTCTCATAGGAAAACTCCTCTTGAAGCTGAAAGTGTTTCATCAGCCAGTCAATAAGATTTTATTAGCAGCACGGCCCTCTCAGTGCTGCTGCCGCCTGGCTCATACCTAAGTGGCCCTCCTTTGCCTGCGGTGCTCTTCCATGGCTCTCTGTCATCTTCCTTCATAACACCGCCCCAACTCTCATCTCCAACCTGACCCATTATTGCTGGGCATTGTTTTGAGAATTTGGTGAAATTTGGTGGGAATATGCAGGGAGTGTCTGAATCCCACGTGGCCCAGCCACTCCACCTCTTAGCTGAGGTTTTATGCACATGATAGGCAGTGACAAATGGGAAAGCAGAGGTCTTCTTAGTGATTAGCCAACAAGTGCCCCACACCTGTACAGGTCTCTGGGGCAAGTGACTTAGTCTTAAGGCCCAAGTGGGACCTCTTATTTCTCCCAAGTGATACTCTTACCACTGGCTGGCCACCAAGCTGAGATGATTATGCAGCAGCAGCAGCATAAGAAAGGACCAGATGGGGGCGGGGAAAGAAAGAGAGAGAGACAGAAAGACAGAGAGAGAGAGACAGAGAGATAGAGAGAGACAAAGACACACAAACACACATACACAGAGAGAGAGAGAGAGAGAGGGGGGAGATGCTGTTTACTTGAAATGGCCTCTTCTTCTATGAATCTCTCTTAGATAATTACTTTAGATTTAAGACAAGCTACTTGATCTTTCTCATCATCGATGGCCTCACTGGTAAACACTGGTAAAACAGGAGATAATGCCAACCCACAGGGCTCTAGTTAAATGTGTGAATGACAATTAAGTGAGGAAAAGTCTCTAAAATACCTAGCACCATTGTGAAATTCTGAAGTCACTCCATCTATGCTGTTCACTTCTGCTGAGTTCTCATCCCTTCTATCTGTTTGCTGGAAATTTTATATACAGCATTTAGGGAAGGAAATCTATACAGAGTTTTCACATAAAATACAGGAATCCTAGCTGCATTTGAATTTCAGATAAGCAGTGAATAATTTTTAGCATAAGTATGTCCCAAATACTGTATGGGATATACTTACATACACGATTATTCATTGTTTACTTGAAATTCAAATTTAACTGGGCTTTCTGTGTTTTTATTTGCTAAATTTTGGCAACCCTAATCCATAGACAAGGATTAGGGATGTATAGACTTAAGATAACTGGTATTGCTTCTGGTGTATATCCTAACCAAAACCCACAGGATGGGGTGGCTCACCAAACGTGCTTTCATTTTGGAACTTCATTTGGAAAGGTTAACAGTTTTGAAGGAGGAAAAAAAGAAATTTGTTTATTCCAGAGTAAACACATTTAAAAAAATATTTTTTAAAAGATTGAGAGTATTGCCCATCTAAAATAATATAGACCAGTCTCAGAGGTTGATCAATAAAGGAGGAAGTGCTATAGCTCACTGGGAAATCGATTTTGAGTGAAAGGAACAAATGGATCTTAAGCCAGGTCTGATTCCTACCTCTGGGTACCAGCCTGACTTTGTTGCTTGCTTGGCTGTGTCTTTGATATTTATGCCATCATTTTATTTCCACATAATCTTGGGAGGCAGGTAGGGGTATCCCATTATATGAAGTCCAGGAGATTAAGCGGTTAAGAGATTGACCCAAAGATGGCCAGTAGTTGTCCACATTCATGGAAGATTTGCTGTGCACATGGAAAGTGCTAACATATTGCATCCAGGTAGTACTTCTCACATATTACATCTCTATCCCAGGAGACCTGGAGTAGTTTTTTTTTTTTGCTATTAATGATCATTTATTATTATTTTTATTTCAGTAGTTTTGAGGGTACAGGTGGTTTTTGGTTACATGGATAAGTTCTTTAGTGGTGATTTCTAAGATTTTGGTGCACCCATCATCTGAGCAGTGTATACTGAACCCAATGTGTAGTCTTTTATCCCTCACTCCCTCCCAGACTTCTCCCCTGAGGCCCCAAAGTTCATGATACTGTTCTTATGACTTTGCATCCTCATAGTTTAGCTCCCACTTATAAGTGAGAACATACTATATTTGGTTTTCCATTCCTGAGTTACCTCACTTAGAATAATGGCCTCCAGCTCCATCCAAGTTGCAGCACAAGACATTATTTTGTTCCTTTTTATGGCCGAGTAATATTCCATGGTGTATATAGGCCACATTTTCTTTATCCACTTGTTGGTTGATGGACACTTAGGTTGGTTCCATATCTTTGCAATTGCAAATTGTGCTGCTGTAAACGTGAGTGTATGTGTGTTTTTCACATAATGACTTCTTTTCCTTTGGGTAGATACTCAGTAGTGAGATTGCTGGTTAGTTCTTCAAGATCTGCTTTTAGTTCTCCAAGAAATCTCTATACTGTTTCCCAGAAGACCTGAACTATTATCATTCCTTTTAACAGATGTACAAGTGGAGGTTCAGGGAGGCCATACATTAGTAAGAATTTTGGTGAAGATGGGACCTCTGGTGGGCCTGACTCTGAAGCTCAGACTCTTCATTGCTAGGTTGTATGGCCTTCTCATTCCAACTCTTCTGACTCCAAGAACAGTATTCCTTTTGATGTGAATACAGAGAAGAGAGCCAACTCAGAATGAAGGGCTCAGATAGGACTCCAGGAGAAGAGGATTCCCCCATCAAAAAGATGTGCGGCTCTAGATAACTCAGGTTATTTTTCATTTTAAATAGTGAGGCAATTTTTTCCTTCAAAACAAAATCTGTTCTCTTTTTGCTCTCCACTGTATCTCTCTCCTACTCTGCCTCTTTCAGTATCCAAATACTTTGCCTAGGAGATTGGTAGGACTGGATCAGAAGGCTTCAGCATTTTATGTCATACCCTTTGGTCTTGCTTATTTTTTTTCTACAGTAAACATGCTTATTTTTTATAATATTAATAGTAACAATGATACTATTTAAGATTTTTAAAAAGCATACATGAGGGCACCTACTAAAAATCTACAAGTAATATCATACTTAATAACTGACTGCCAAAAGCTTTTCCTCTAGTATGGGAGCAAGCACGATTATTCCCCTTTGCTACTTCTGGTCAGAACTTGAGGTCCTAGCCATGGCAATAAGGCAAAGAAAAAGGCATACAGTTCAGGAAGGAAGAAATAAAACTGTATTTTCAGGCAACATGATCATGTATGTAGAAATTCCTAAGGAATCGATTAGAAAAATGACTAGGATTCATAAGAGAATTTAGGAAGGTTGCAGGATGCAATGGTAATATAAAAAATTTAATTTTACTACTATATACTAGGAATAAGTATTGCAAAATGAAATTTTAAAACAACACTATCTATGGTAGTACCAAGAACATGAAAAGCTTAGAAACAGATATAAAATGCTATAAAGATCTTTACACTGAAAACTAAACCATTGCTGAGAGAAATGAAGGAAAATCTAAATAAATGCAGAGATATTCCATATTATGGGTCGGAAGACTCAATATTATTAAGATGTCAAGTCTTCCCAAATTGATTTATAGGCTTCATCTTCACTCAGAATCCAAACAGGGCCAGGCACGGTGACTCACGCCTGAATCCCACCACTTTGGGAGGCCGAGGCGGATGGATCACTCGAGGTCAGGAGTTGGCGATCAGTCTGGCAGACATGGTGAAACCCTGTCTCTACTAAAAATCCAAAAATTAGCCAGGCGTGGTGGCGTATGCCTGTAATCCTGGCTACTCGGGAGGCTGAGGCATGAGAATAGCTTGAATCCAAGAGGCAGAGTTTGCAGTGAACTGAGATCATGGCCCTGCACTCCAGCCTGGGTGAGAAGAGTGAAACTCCATCTCGGAAAAAAAAAAAAAAAAAAAAATCCAAACAGAAACAGACTTTTTAAAAATTTATTTATTTATTTTTTAAAGAAATTGACAAACGAATTCTAAAAGTTATATGGAAGTGAGAAGGACCTAGAACAGCCAAAATAGTTTTGAAAAAAAAAGTTGGAGGATTCATACCACTTGATTTCAAGACTCATTAAAGAGCTATGGTAGTCAATATAAAATGTCATTGGCAAAAGGAGAGAAAGATCGTTAAATGAAATAAGATAGTTGAGAAATAGACCCACACGCATTCAGTCAATTTTTAACAAAGGTGCCAAGACAGTCCAATGAAGAAATAATAGTCTTTTCAACAAATTGTACTAGGGACAATTGGATATCCATGTGGAAATAAATGAACTTCAACCCATGTATTAATACACACTATATACAAATATTAGCTCAAAATGGATCAGAGACCTAAAAGTAAAATCTAAAGCTCTACAACTACTAATAAAAAAAAGGAGAAAAATCTTTGTGACTTTGAGTTAGACAAAGATTTTTTAGCTAAGACAAAAAAGCATAAACAAAAAATAATGATAAATTTGACTTCATAAAAATGTAGAACTTCTATACTTTGAAAGACACTGTTAAGAAAATGATTGCAAGCCACAGACTGAAAGCCTATATTTGTAAAACACATAGCTGATAAGTGACATATATTCCCACTGGGATGAGTTTTGAAAACAGATAATTAATATCCAATGTTGGTAAGGATATGAAGCCACTAGAATTCTCATACATTACTGTAGGGAATGGTGTAGCCACTGCAGAAAATGGTAGGATAGTCTTCTCCTCCTTCTCCTTCCCCTTCCCCTTCCCCTTCACTTTCCTCCTCCTCCTCCTCCTCCCCCTCCTTCTTCTCCTCCCCCTCCCCTCCTCCTCCTCTCCTCCTCCTCCTTCTTCTTCTTTCTTCTTCTTCTTCTTCTTCTTCCTCTTCCTCTTCCTCCTCTTCCTCTTCTTCTTCTTCTCTTCTTTTCTTCTCCTTCTCCTTCTCCTTCTTCTTCTTCTTCTTGTCTTACTCTGTTGCCCAGGATGCAGTGGTGTGATTATGGCTCACTGCAGCCTTGACCTCCTGGGCTCAAGTGATCCTCCTACCTCAGCCTACCAGGTAGCTGGGACTACAGGCATGTGTCACCACACCTGGCTAATTTTTGTATTTGTTCTAGAGATGGGGTTTCACCATGTTGCCCAGGCTGGTGTCAAACTCCTAGGCTCTAGCAATCCTCCTGCCTTGGCCTCCCAAAGTGCTGGGGTTACAGGCACGAGCCACTGCGCCCAGCCTGAATAGTTTCTTTAAAGGTGAAAAGTATAGTTACTATATGACCCAGCAGTCACATGACTAAGTTATTTCTCTAAGACAAAGGAAAACATAGACCAGATCTCTTTGGAAATGTCTAGAGAAGCTTTATTCATAATTCTTCAAATCTGGAGACAACACAGATGTCTGTCAACAGATGAATGGATACATAAATTGGGAGATACTCATCCACAGGAATGCTACTGAGTAATAAAAAGAAATAAATCACTGATACACGTGACCACATGGGCAAATCTCAAAAACATTATGTTGAGCAAAAGTAGCCAGACAGAAAAGAGTACAATTCCGTTTATGTGAAACTGTAGAAAAAGCAAAACTGATCTGTAGTGATAGAAAGCAGACAAGTGGTTGCCTGGGGGTGGGTTTGATGACAAAGAAACAGTAAAGAACTTGTGGGGATGATGGAAACATGTTTTCTTTCTTGATTAGGGTGGTGGTTTCACTTGTCAAAACTCATCAAACTGTACACTTAAAATCTGTTCGTTTTATTGCATGTAAATTATACCTCGATCAGGTTGATATAAAAGTGAAAAATAAAAAGTCAAACATACATGAAAGAAAGTCTACATACACTTCTAGGAGCTGGTGGGTTTTCTGGCTTTTTTCTTAAGAATGCCAGAAATTAATTTAACAATTATTTTTACTTTCATGTCTTATCCATTTCATGACCACTAATGCCTAGCAATATGCCTGGCACAGAAGAAGAGTTCAATAAATGTTTGTTGAATGACTGTTAGCCCTGCTGAGGTTTTTTTTTTTTTACATTTCCAAGGAGAAAAAGTCACTGACTTAAAGGAATAAATCTTTAATGAATTCTTTTTTTTTTTTCTTTTGAGACAGACTTTCACTCTTATTGCCTAGGCTGGAGTGCAATGGCACGATCTCAGCTCTCTGCAACCTCTGCCTCTCGGGTTCAAGTGATTCTCCTGCCTCAGCCTCCCAAGTAGCTGGGATTACAGGCATGTGCAACCACTCCCAGCTAATTTTGTATTTTTAGGAGAGATGGGGTTCCACCATGTTGGTCAGGCTGTTCTCGAACTCTTGACCTCAAGTGATCCACCCGCCTCTGCTTCCCAAAGTAAATTCTTAATATAATGATTTTTAAGATATTATAGATTGGTGAGAGAGGAGAGTTTTTGTCAGACCATCTTTACTAGCCATACAGCCACCCACTGTATCTTCGCTCCTAAGTCAGAAACTCCTCCAATTCTCATGTAAGCTTCTCAAAAATGGGGAAATCTATTTTTGCAACCTTCACTTCCACTCCCTTCAACCTTCTGTCATCCACTGCTGTTGGTTTCTGCCCCAACCCTCTATGGGAATTACATTCTCTGAGTCTACACCTGGTCTGCTAATTGCCAAGCTTGTTGGACATTTTCCACATGCCCTTTTGCTGGACTTTACCATTGTATTTGATATGATTGATCACCCCTTTTCTCTACACTTACTTCTTTGGATTTTGTTTCAGGAAATTCTCTTGAATTCCTTGGCATTTCAAATCTTTGTCTCATCCTTCGCCTACCTCTTAAAAATTGAGGTTCTCCAAAATAACATCCCAAAGATATTCTCTGACATTGTTATTCTTTATACCTCTTCAGACAATCTTATCCATTCTCATGCTCCAACCATCTTCTCTAGGCTGATGATCCCTTCATCTCCATCCCCAGCACAGCCCTCTCTCCCAAACCTCAGGATCTTAAGTCTATCTGCCTGCTAGACTTCTCCACTTGGGTGTCCCCAGACACCTCAAACTCAGCATGGCCCCACCCTGAACTCATGATCTTCCTCCCAGACCTATTCTTTCTCCCTGTTGTAGTCGATGACTTCATCATTCATTCAGTCTCTGAAGCTATACACTTGGATACAAACTTTGTTTTCTCTCTTTTAATAATTGATTCTCAAGTTTATTTCAACCATCAAAGCCACAGAGAGGTCAGGAGGAGATGGAGTCGAGAGTATAGGTAGAAAGGTGAGTTTTGAACAGAAAAACAGGTCACTGTACTCTTTAGATGTAAGGAAAAGGTGTAATGATGGATGGGGGTGTGACTGTGGTACAATGTGGGAAGTTGAAAAAGTTCAAGCCTGATGGCTAAAATTTCTCAGAGAGAAGATGTTATGCTTATTATCTTATATCCACAGGGCAACCATAAGAGACAGGGAATAAGGTTTCTGGGGTCTCAGTGAGCAGAATCAGGGCTAAGGTACCTATGAGAAGGTGGGTGATGGTTTCACCTAAGGTCAGGTCTGAAGCTATCCTATGACAGAAGGCACTGCCTTGAGATTTAGTGAGTTCTGTGTCGCTAGAGGTATTTCCGCAGAGTGTGGGATGACGTTTGCCAAAAACGGAGTGGGTTATTTCAGTCTTACATTGGGGAGCGATAGAGAGGGTAAGATGTTATGGTTTAGCTCCGTGAGTTCTAATGTCTATTCCAATTCCAAGCACTGACTGGTCTGTGGTTCAAGGCCTTGAGATAAAGAGACAGTAATGAAACGCAACAAAGAAGAGATGTGGTGTGTCAGAAGCAAAGAAAACCGAGATGCAGGCACCAATCTTCACATTTTCTATGTTGACAGTGTCCAACCAGAAACTTACAGCAGGGCCCACATTCCTGCAACTATGATTTCAAGTAATTTGAGCTATGACTTCATTAGCTGCAAAATGTACTGTATGCTATTAATCAGAAATAAGCTTTCCTTCCCCATCGCCTCCATTTTTGGGATTAAGAGCAAAGCAGAGGAGTTAGGGAATTCCACTTGGGATAAGTACTAGATGGTTTTAGCAAGCACAGCCACCGCCTGTATACCAACTAAGCTGCCTGTATGCTTGGAAAAGTTTGGAGGACAAAAGTTGCTATCAGATGCAGATGAGTTGGCTCAGTTTCAGGGTTATTTTGTATTTGTTTCCCTTTCTACTTTATAGACAGAAACTACACGAAGACTCTCTTAGGTTTTAGAATATTCCAGGAAACTAACATCATCGCCTCTTCCCACTCCCCACTTCTTGGCCCAAACTTCCCCTTCTGGTCCTATGTCAAGGCTGAAGAAAATAGCCAGATGTTGAGACTTGCAACAAATTCTCTTTGAGTTAACTATGGTCAGAGTCCAGTATCAGGAGCTGGGATGAGAGATCTGCCCAGGAGCTCAGGAGTTATTCACAAAGCACTTTTGCCTGGATGGTCTAGTTTGATCATCACTAGGCAAACTGAGGCAGGTACAATGGCCTGCCTTGTAGATGAAGACATTGATGCTCAGGGAGATTAAGAAGCTTGCCCAAGACCGCTAGGGTGCTAGGGAACAGGTCTCCAGCCTTCACGCTCTTTCCCCTGTGCGGTGCAGCCATAGACTAGAGTAAAGGAATGGCTGTAACCGAGGAGTAAAGAAGAGTGACTGAAGAGAAGAGGGAAGAGCTGGACCAAGGGTCTGGGCCCCACTTGTAGGAGCCTTTGCTAAACTCTTTGCAAGGAGTCCCCAAAAAACGTTCTGCCAGTCAAGCGCGACACATGCCATCACTGGAGATTCAGAGTTCTTCTTAGCATATTGAAGGACCTGACATGTCAAACTGATAATAAAGAAACTGGTCAAACTTTCGTGTTAGGTTAATTCAACAGTGATGGCTTAGTACGGTGTGGTAGACTGAATCACTGCCTTAATTCTATCCCCTTCCCTGTACCATTCCCTTTCCCATCTAGTTTTGCAGGACTTGTCCACTCTGAGGCTAGCCTGGGCCACGTGACTTGCTCTAGCCAACAGAATGACGAGGAAGCAAGGATGTGCCAGTTCTGAGCCTGTTTTCAAGAGGACTTGTGTGTTTCCACATGTTCTTTTGCACCTTTGCCATTGCCTTGAGGACATGCTTGGGGTAGTTGTTGGTCCAAGAAAGATGAGAGACAGGTGGAGTTGAGTCCGACCTGGATCAGCCAACTCCCAGTGGAACCAGATGTGTGAAAAATAAACTTATTATTTGTGGGTTTGTTATGCAGCATTATTGTGGCTATAGGTAAATGATACACAGGATGCAATAATGAAAAGATTTTATTTATTCCCCACCATTCTTGCAGCTGAGCATTGTAAAATAGTCTTTCCCATCCTTGATCAGATTCTCCAACTTTTGGGCTAATTTAAGTTACTAAAAGTCCGTTCTAGTATAAAACTGCAGTACTGAAGCCATCCTCATGAAGTTAACAAAAATTTTGGACAGAAATATAGTCATAATTAAGTATTAATCAGGCTGCACTTTGACTTACTTCCTTGTAACGGAGAGTAACATAGCACTAGATAAGGATTTTATTTAAGAATTGCTTAAGCAGATCCTGAATTCCAGTGGAAGTGCTGACACCAATCAGCTTAGAAATTGCCACAGAGGAGCTGAATCAGCATGGGAATACAGTTTCCTTATCTCCCTGTCCCATGACTTCACCCTGCATTCTTTGACCAATCCATGATCTCTACATCTCTGCCCACCCCAAAACCTTTAAAAACCCTAGCCCCAAATTCCTTGGGGAGACAGATTTGAGGTTTCCTCCTGTGTCCTCATTCAGCTGCCCTACTACTAAACCTCCTTCTCTGCTGCAACCTGGCATCTTGGCATATTGACTTGCCATGTGCTTTGGGCAATGAACCTATTACAATTACAATCTTAAATTGAATTTAAGTCTCATCTTCTTCTCCTCCCAGATCAGACTTGAGCTACAGCTTCAACTGTTTGGAGTTGAAGGTTAAGGCATACAGTCTGCAGTGAAACACCCCTCTCTTCACTCTATTTCCTCCTGTCTTTTTTTCTAATTTTAATTTTAATTTTTATTGTTTTAATTATTATACTTTAAGTTCTAGGGTACAAGTGCATAACATGCAGGTTTGTTACATATGTATACTTGTGCCATGTTGGTGTGCTGCACCCATCAACTCATCAGCACCCAACAACTCGTCATTTACATCAGGTATAACTCCCAATGCAATCCCTCCCCC
>NW_012121709.1:830225-850251 GCF_000951035.1 Colobus angolensis palliatus
CTAATTTTTGTATTTTTAGTAGAGATGGGGTTTCACCATGTTGGGCAGGCTGATATCGAACTCCTGACCTCAGGTGATCCACCCACCTCAGCCTCCCAAAATGCTGGGATTACAGGCATGAGCTACCACGCTCGGCACCCCCATCTTTTCAAGGCCCAGCTCTATGGTGTTGGGTGATGGAGAGACAGAGGGAAGGTGTTCCTTTGCTCAAAGGTTCAGTTGTGTGCTGATGACCACAGCTGATAGTGTGGTCTCTAAGTAGGTGGTGTGAGTGGCTTCCTTGAGGGTGGGGTTCCACTTCTCCCTGGACCCATATATCTAAGAAACTGGGAAAGCAGTGGGGCTACCATCATCTCTTTCTTCCCAGAGATCCTACCCCAAGGTGCCTTCCAGTCCTGCTGGTGTGGGATGCTCACCTCCTGCGATCCTGGACCAGCAGGAAGAGACCCGGTACACATCCTGTTATTATGCTTTGTTTTGACCAACATTTCAAAAATTTATTTGGCTATGAAACTCTTTAATATTCTGACTTCGGGAGAGTATACTACTAATGGATTCCTGGGGAGCTTGGGCATAGTGGAGATTTAATAACCTACTCATTATATTCAATAGATTGTTGCACAAATTTTGCAATAATTATATCTTTTAAATGGATCTTGCTAACAATCTGGAGATTAAGAACCATAAAAATGAGATTGGTAGAATTGAATGCAATAGAGACCCAAAGTAACAGCACTTTAAATTAGGTAGTTTGTTTCTGTCTCAAATAAAAGTTCAATCTGGTATAGAGGCTCTATTTGGTGAAACTATCTTTTCATTTCTGTTATCTTACCATGGGAGTTCTTCTTGATCTCAGGGTCCAACGTGGCTCACCACCATGTCCATATGCCAGCCAGTTAAAAGGGAGAAAAAGGAAAAGGTAGGCATCTGCTCCTTCTCTTTAAGGGCGTGACTTAGAGTTTGCATGTGTCCCTTGTGCTAGCATCCCATTGGCTGGAGTCAGTCACCTAGTCATACTTAGCTGCAAGGGAGTCTGGGAAATGTAGTCTTTATCCCAGACTGCCTTGTGTCCAGCTATAAATTCATTTTTATGGAACAAAGAGGAGAACATATTGGGAAATAGACAACTAGAAATTCCTGCCACCTACTCAGAGAGAGTAACTCTACTCCTTAAAAGGTATTCTAAAGAAATTCAAAAGAAGGAAAAATAATTTGTGTAAGGATGTTTATAGATCAAAGGTACAATAAACACTATTCTTAATTTAATAAAGTTTTGTTTGTGTCCACTGCAGTGATAATTATGAAGGTGATTTAGACCCATGGAAAATTGTATGGAAAAAAGTAGAATACAATTTCATGCATGAGGAAATTAAGATCCTTTAAAAATTATGTGTGCTCATGGATAAAGAAGAGGCTTAGACAACTTGATTTGAAGATGCACTGTCTTTTCCCATTTTTAAAAATTGAAATTCAGATTGGGTCTTACATCTCAGGCTTATATTTTGAGAGGTAATATTTCTTCCTTAACTGCTGTTTTAAAATCTAAGTGTATCAACAGCGTGTTAGAATTTAAAGAGGTGACTGTGTGCATCCATCCATCCACCCCTCCATTCATCCACCCGTCTGTTCTCTTGTTCAATTATTCAGTGACTATGACTTGAGACTCTATTAGGTGCTGAGAATATGATGGATGTGGTTCCTGATTTCATGGAGCTTCCAGTTTGTTGGGAGAAACAGACCCAAACAAATAAATTTATGAATTTCCTGACTGTTGCATAGTGCTATGAAAGAAAAGTATAGGATAAAATGACAAAAGATACCACGGAGACTAGAGCAGACACTTTTGGTGCCTCTCCTATATCCGCTTGGCACTAACCGTTTTATTATGTGCTGATGGCATGCAACTAACTGTAAAGAACTTTATCTTGATTGTCACATATGATTCAGGCAAAATTTCTATGGAGTCAATGTCCCCAGAAGGGCCCTCAACCAATGACAGATGAGAGGAGTGTAAATACCCCAGCTTCCCCACCCTTCAGGTGGGAGATAGCTCTGAGACATGTTTTTACCATGGCCCAGAACTCCTCAGTGCAATGAAGTCCCAGTTGCCCACAAAGGATGGGTTCAAGGATGCACTCTTCGATGTCTTCCTTCTCTTCCCTTCTCCTTTTCTCTCTCCCCTACTGATGCTTGCTGGGATCACTTTCCAAACAAACTGCTTGAACTTACATTTCATTCTCCTGCTCTGCTTCTGGAGAAACCCTGTCCAAAGTCAGGCACTTCAACAAATGAGAATGGCTTTAGGAAGTGTTTTTTACACAGAGCTTTGAATAACGTGTAGAGGTTTAGCTAGGTGAAGATGGTGGATGAGTGGTCCTGACAGAGTGTCTCACTCAAGATTCTTGTTTGCAAGTAACAGAAAAGAAATCTGTTTTTTTTCTTAAGCCAGGGATGGGAGAACTGAATGACCCCAAATAATAACTTTGAAATGCTCAATTTTATAGAGAGACAGGGTTTGGAGTCTAGAAGATGTCCTCTCATACTGACATTTGAGCAGAAACAGACTTAAGCTTACTCCTGCACAGATGTAGAGACCTTCTAGTGAGCACACAATTTATGGAGGACAAGCATGTAGTCTGACAAGTCCCTTGATTTGGGGAAGCTGCAACAGCTGGCTTCTCCAGGGAAGCCAGAGGATCCTAACAAGCCATGACCTACATCGTTTATTCTCTGCAAGGGCTTTGTACCCAAGGGGCGGTAGAGAGGGCAGGGGTTTTTAAACAGTGCTTCTTGCCACACTGAGGGTTTCTTTGAGCTTTCTTAGACTGGGGCCATATAGGAGGTAAGATGCAAATGCTCAGAGTTGTGAGATGCTTGAAGAGAGTCTTTTGATGCTAAAAAACATATTTTGAAAATGAGCTTATCTGGCTTGAATCCCATATTTGTCATTCATTAGCTGTGTGGCCCTAGGTAAGTTAATTAGCCTCTCCAAACTGCTTTATCTTCCTCCTGTCCCTTCTCCTCCTCGACCATCACTACCAACATCATTACCTAAACATTGACTAGGATAATTGGTTTAGATACATTCTGCCATTGACTTCTCACACCAACCCCTTTAGTTAGGTAGTTTTACCCTCATTTTGCAGTGAGGAAACTGGGGCCTAGGAAGATTGCCTCACTTCTCCAAGATCACCCAATAAGCTGCAGGGTTGGGATTTAAACCCAGATCTGTCTAACTTCAAAACGTATGGTCTTAACCACAGATAGAGGGATTGTCAGGATAAATGAGAATATGTAGATACAAGTATATTGCCTATCTCTTTGCCTGCCATGTAATTGGCATTTAATAAATTGTAGCAATTGTGATATTCACTTTGTTTACATCATTGGGTATTTGCCATCCCAGAATGTGACTAGGCCTTTGGGGACATTTGCAGAGCAGGGAGATATTTTATATTTCTCAAGAAGTATAGCTAATCCTAACTTCATTTACTTTTCTCTTTAGGGACAGTCAAGGTGTAATTGTGCCAGGCCCTTTGCCTGATGTGCAGCAAGGCAATATGCCAAGATGCTGGGTTGCAGCAGGGAAAGTCTTAGTTGTAAGGCTGCCAAATGAGGAGATAGGAGGAAAGCTCTAAACCACCTCCATGAAGAATTTGGGTCTAGAATTTTAAGGAGTTTGGATCGGTAGTGGGCCAAGGTGTTGGTTGGTCAAAGAGTACAGGCTGAAGTCATGGGACGGGAAGCTGAAGAAACCACATTCTCATGGTGACTTGGTTCCTTGGTGGGGTCTTCAGACTAGTTGGCTTCAACTGTTCTGAAAACATCTCAAACAGAAAGTCTTGGGCTCCTAACATCTATAGGAACAATAGACTTTAGACTTTGTCTTAAGTCTGGCATGTAATTCTCATTAACCCTGTGGAGATGGTGTTAACAGTGCAGTCTTCCAGGACCAGGAAAGGAAATGGGGCACATAACCTCTCTGGGCTGTCCAGGTAGATGGCTGCATCTCCAAGCCTGCTGGGAAGAGAGATGGGCCAGCCCTGGAATTGGCTTCAGAGGCAGTGGCTGGTCATTAATGAGATGCCAAAATGGGGGAGTACAAGTGATCAAGCCGCAAGTGTTTGTGGAGAGTCCACTGTGTGCTCAGCACAGTGTTAGGACCAGCATGTGGGAGGAGCTGGTGGGGAGCAAAGCAGTGGGGTTGTGGGTCCCTTTGCTCCTCCAGAGGGACACCGAGTGACATCAGTGCCTCTGTAGTGATGAGCAGAGTCACCACCTCTGTGCCCAGGAGGCAGCTTGGTTCGTGCCTGAAAGCGTTTGTTGGTGGATGAATGTCTATGTGTCTGATCTCCATGACCTCAGTAAATTATCAAGCAGCCCAGGGGATCGGAGCCTCCTGTGAAAATAGAAGTACCTAAAGGTACCAGGAGAAAGGGATGGCTGGAAAGTCCCACGGGCAAGTTCTCTTTTCCTTTGTTCTTTGTTTTCTTTCCCTGCCAGATCTGGATCCTATAAAGAATGCTATAGATAGGAAAATAAATAAAAACTCTATCACTGATTTGATTTTTACTCTCATTTATTGGAGTTCAGGCATACAGGACACAGAGAAGTGAAATAAACAACTATTATATAAGGTTTCTTTCAAAAAATTCTTTAATTTTATGGCAATACAGCCACCAAAACCCTAAAACTCTTACCTTCTTAAAATGCAGCTCCCTTTGATGGGTGTGTATGGTAAAGGTGACAAGTGATTTTATTTTGATTTTTAAAAACAGACCTACTGGAACATCTGCCATAGTAGGTGTTTAAAAAGTGAGCTGTTTAGGTACATGACCACTCTTAGTTCCAGTAAATACTTTTAATAATAAAAGTAGCTATTAAAAAATATTTACTCTTGGCTGGGAGAAGTGGCTCATGCCTCTCATCCCAGCATTTTGAAAGGCCAAGGTGGGAGGATTGCTTGAGGCCAGGAGTTTGAGACCAGACCGGGTAACAAAGTGAGACCCTGTCTCTATAAAAAAATAAAAAATTAGCCAGGGTTAGTGATGTGTGTCTGTAGTTCCGGCTACTCAGGAGGCTGAGGTATGAGGATCACATGAGCCTGGGAGTTCAAAGTTGAAGTGAGCCATGCTCACATCACTCACTCCAGCCTGGGTGACGGAGTGAAACCCTGTCTCCAAAAAATGAATAAATAAATAATTAATTACTCTTGTGTCAGGTGCTGTGCACACTATGCATTGTTTGTTTATTCCACAAATGTTTATTAAGCACCTACTATGTGCCAGATACTGTGCTATATACTGGTGATTTGAATGTGGGATCTGAGACACCTGAAAAAATGCTGTTTAAACCAAGCTTGTAGGTTGCAGGTGGGTCATTCCAACCAAAAAACCAGGGATAGTAGAGAATCTTCCCAGTAGACAACACAGCAAGCAGGAAGGTTCATTTAATCCTCACAACTCCTGGGCTCATATGATCCATCTCAGGCTCCTGAGTAGCTGGGACTGTGCACCACCACATCCAGCTCACTTTTTCTTCTTCTTCTTCTTTCTTCTTTCTCCTTACTTTTTTGTAGAGAAAAGGTTTCACCATGCTGCCCAGGCTGGTCTCGAACTCCTGGGCTCAAGGGATCCTCATGCCTTGGCCTCTCAAAGTGCTGGGATTATAGGCATGAGCCACCACGCCTGGCATGTATTAGTGTATATATATATATATATTTTTTGTGTGTGTGTGTGTATAGAGATATACACACACACATATATATATAACCTACTGTATATAGCCTATTGTATTGTCTTGAACATTCCTTTATTTAAATGATAAAGTATACTTATCCCTCTGCAACTAGCTTTTTTCACTCAACATCATGGTCAAGACTCATTCATGTTGATCTGTGTCCTTCTAGTTCAATGTTATTTTCAAAAACCAAGTAGCTGAAAGGATTTGTAGTGAAATCAACAGTACATAGAAAAGAGAGCACATTTCTTTTTTACAATCTTTTCCCCGACCATCAAGCCAAGCTTGTTTCAGTCCATATTTTTGGAAAATATTTGTATTGAGAGAGATTACACAAGATTTGCAGGGAAAAAAAAGCAGCCTAACAATAAACAATGGAGCTGCGTTGCTGTTTTGAGACTCATGCTTTTGCCAGAGTAAGATAATTTCTTGGTACAAAGTCAGAAAAGAGTCCCACCAGCTGGCAGTGTCTGGCATATGGTGGATGTTCAATAAATATTTGTTCCGTGAATAAATTAAAAGGGGAGAGGCACCCAATTTGAAAGGACTCAAGGGATGGTGTAAGTTAGGTGTGAGCTAAAATCAGTTTTATTCTTTGTTTCGAATTAGCTATTGTTACAGGAGGGGAAGGAGGCTTGGATGAGAAATGAGAGAATTGAATTCGTGAGACAAGGCAGCTGGCTTCAGTGGCTGAGGCATAGGTTTAGATTCTGGCATTTATTAGGTGACCATGGCCAAGTTGCCTAATCTCACAGTGTGCCTCAGTTTCCCCATCTGTAAAATGGGTGTAATAAGAGGGTCTCCCCTCATGGGATAACATGAGGCCTATGGGTGGTTGGTACATGAAGTGTTTGGCACAGGTTCTGGTCTGTAGTAAGTGCTCAGATGATGTCGTTAAGATTCTGTCCCAGTGTGTCTATCCCATGGGATTCAGAAGGCTGGACAGGGCACGAGGAGCCTCCTAGGTATTGCAGACCCCTGGGAACAGCCATCCTTTAGGAAGGTGCCTGTATCTGGAAGTTGGATCATATAGTCACAGAAGTGCATCTTGAGGCAGGGCTTTAAATGTCAAAGAAAATAGTTTAGGATGTGACTCATGAGACGAGGAGCTGATACACACAGGAAGATGTCAGAAGACATACAGGTTACTGTGAAGGACTCAGGGTGCGTGCAGGAGCCAGGGTTCGCTCTAATCAAATAGAATCAGCTTGCACAGTCATCAGCGTTAGTGTGCCTATGGGAGAATAGAAGGGGCAAAGCCTTGTTTGTGTTTTGGGTCTAAGTCTCTGGGTTGTGCAGGACTGAAGGGAGAACTATATTTGCATATTGCTGAATAAGAGGCATTTGACTGAGTTGCTTGTGAGAAAGTATAAAAGCCCAATTATGTTATTTTCAAGTACAGAATTTTCTCTTTCCATCTTTCCTGGGCAGTAAAGGGAGCCTTTAAATTAATTCAGGGTAGACTCATAGGTTTTTTCTCATAGGGCACTTGGATTGATTGGAATCAATGGAGTGATGGTTGAGGGTTTAAGGCCACACTCAGGCTCTGCAGGAAAAGTGCTACAGTTGATTAGCAATGTCTGCCATAAGGAAAGGCTAGTAATGGAATGCATGCTGCATATCAACCATCCACATATTCATTTAAAATATAGCAGGTCTATTTTTGCTTCTATACTTTGCTCACGTTTCTTTCTCTTTTTCTAAAATTACTTCCCTTTTCTTCTCTGCTGATCCAAATCCTTTTCCTGCATCTCCATCCAATTTAAGTTCCACCTCCTCCAGGAAGCCTTCTCTGATATATCTAATCCACACCCATTTCTTCTTACTCACAATTCTTAGTGTTTGTACTATGTAATGAATATTTATATTAACACAGTTTTTCCAAATCTCCATATGCTTTTACCACATGGATCTTCTGTCTGAATTTCAAGCATATGAGATAGGAGGTCAACACAAGATACAGGTCATAAAGGCCTTGCTGATAAAACTGCATGCGGTAAAGAAGCCGGCCCAAACCCACCAAAACCTGCCTTAGTAACTTTGAACCAGCTCTTCCCTCTACCTACACCTTTCTCCAGGTGTTCACTTGCCTAGCTCCTTCTCATCATTAACTCTCTACTGAAATGCCACTTCCTTGATGAGCACTCCCTAAAACCACTCCCTATAACCCCCAGACCCTTTCTCTGTCCTATCACATGGTTCTATTTTCCTCAAGGTACTTACTGCTGCTTGACAACTTCTTATTGATTTGTTTGCTTATTTATGTTTGCCTTTTCCTCTACTCCTCTCCACTCAAATGTAAGCACCATAAGAGCCGGGACTCTCACTGTTTTCTTCCTTATAATATTCCTAGCACCTACAACGGTGCCTAGCATTTAGAAGGTAAACAAATAATAGTTGAATCAATGAAGGTCTTAGGACATTATTTGCATTATGTCAAGACTTTAATTTGTATATAATGATTAAACTTTTCTTGGCTGTAGATTTTTCTCTTCCCAACTACATGGTGAGCTCGCAGCAAGCAGGGACCAGTCATATACCCCTTGGCATTCCAGAGCAGCTGTCATGGTATTACTGAAAAGGGGTCCCAATCCGGACCCTAAGAGAGGGTTCTTGGATCTCTCCCAAGAAAGAATTCAGAGTAAGCCCATACAGTAAAGTGAAAGCAAGTTTACTAAGAAAGTAATGGAATAAAAGAATAGTCCTGAGGGTTGCTGGTTGCCCATTTTTATGGTTATTTCTTGGTTATATGCTAAACAAAGGGTGGATTATTCATGAGTTTTCCAGGAAAGGGGTGGGCAATTCCCAGAACTGAGGGTTCCTCCCATTTTCAGACCATATAGGATAATTTCCTGATATTGCCACAGCATTTGTGAACTGTTATGGCACTGGTGTCTCTTAGCATGCTAATGCATTATAATTAGTGTATAATGAGCAGTGAGGATGACCAGAGGTTACTTTTGTTGCCATCTTGGTTTTGGTAGGGTTTGGCTGGCTTCTTTACCACATGCAGTTTTATCAGCAAGGTCTTTATGACCTGTATCTTGTGTTGACCTCCTATCTCATCTTGTGACTTAGAATGTCTAACCTCCTGGGAATGCAGCCCAGTAGGTCTCAACCTTATGTTACCCATCCTCTACACAAAATGGAGTCACTCTGGTTTGAATGCCTCTGACAATGGGGTACTCACTAAATATTGTTGAACGACTGAATGAAGGAGCAGAACAGTATGTACAGTGAGCATCCATTTGTATGAGTTAGTGTACTGGTTTGCCTGCTTTAACAGTGGCATTCAGAAAGATACAAATACATTTCTTTCTCTCTCATGTAGTAGTCTTTAGATACAGGAGGATGGATGCCTCTGCTATCTTCACGTATTGCTTCTGTCTCTGGGTTGAAGGCATTGGCTCTAGTTCTGGCTTTCTAGCCAGCAACACAAACATTCTGTTAAAGGCACAAGTTGGAGGGGCACACCTCACTTTCACCCGTGTCTCTTTGGCCACACCAAGTCACATGCCCACACCTAACTGCAGTGGAGGCTGGGAAAGGTAGTCTCTGGCTAGGCAGCCATGTTTCCAGCTAAAACTTTGGATTATTATTGAATAGGAGAGGAAAGATGTTGGGGGACAATTAGGAGTCTCTGCCCATAACAGTTCAATTTGATGAAAATTTATTATTTTTTCCTGTACTAAGCATGACACTGGACACTCTGGTGAGCACAGGTACACATTGGGCATATTCCCGGTCCTATAGAAGTCTATAGCCTAGTGGAGAAGACAAGCAAGTAACTCTAATTCTTGGAGCTTTGCCTGGAGTAAGAGTTGATTAAATGAATAATAGTAAACATCAATCACTGTGGACTTACTATGTTGGAAGGCACTTTGTGTTCTTCGTCCCATTTAACCCTTATGATGGCCTATAACGTAGCCCCATTTTCCAGATGAGGCTCACAGAAGCATTTTAAGATATTTTGGATTTGTGGATGGTATAATCAATTGAAGGGCTAATCTTAATTTGTTTAGTTTTCATTTCTAAATTTATAGATAGTAAAATTCACTCATTCACTCTTTACAGTACACAGTTTTTTTTTTTTTGAGACGGAGTCTCGCTCTGTCGCCCGGGCTAGAGTGCAGTGGCCGGACCTCAGCTCACTGCAAGCTCCACCTCCCAGGTTCACGCCATTCTCCTGCCTCAGCCTCCCGAGTAGCTGGGACTACAGGCGCCCACCACCTCGCCCGGCTAGTTTTTTTTTGTATTTTTTAGTAGAGACGGGGTTTCACCGTGTTAGCCAGGATGGTCTCGATCTCCTGACCTCGTGATCCGCCCGTCTCGGCCTCCCAAAGTGCTGGGATTACAGGCTTCAGCCACCGCGCCCGGCCTACAGTACACAGTTCTATGAGTTTTGACAAATGCATAGTGACATAACCACTACCTCAATCAAGATACAGAACCACCACCCCCATCCCAAATTCTCTCATGCTGCCCATTCTCTCACCCTCAGCCTCTGGCAACCATTGATCTGTTCTTCATTCTTATAGTTCTTCCTTTTCCTGAATGCTATACACATGAAATATTGTAATATATAGTAGGTTGGTGCAAAAGTAATTGCGGTTTTTGCCATTACTTTTAATTATATCTTATATCTTTTGCCATTACTTTTATTTATATCTTTTCTGTGTTATGTATAATATATATGTAATATATATCCCTTTGAATCTGGCTTCTTTCATTTAGCATGATGCATTTGAGATACATCGATGTTGTTGTGTATATTAGTAGCTCATTCCTTTTTATTGATCAATAGTATTCCATTGTGGCTTCTTTATTCATTCTCTGGTGGAGAAACACTTTGGTTGTTTCCAGTTTGGGGCAACTGTAAATAAAGCAGTTATAAACATTTGTGTACTGATTTTGTGTTAATATAGGTTTTCATTTTTATGGGGTAATACCAATGAATAGGATTGCGGGTATGCATGGCAAACATAGGTTTAACTTTATCACAAATTGCCAAACTGTTTTCCATGGTGGGTGTACCATTTGTATTTCCCCCAGCAATGGATGAGGGTTCTAGTTGCTCCATGTCCTTGCTAGCTCTTGTCATTGTGTTGTTGCTGATAGTCACTTTAATAGGCATGTAGTACTGCTATCAATTTAGAAAGCATTTTGACCCCGCTTTGAAGCATGGCTTTTCTTCTCTTCTGCAGGCAACATTCATTCTACATAATTCAGCACCAGCTTAGATTCTCACTCTCAAATTGAACCCTTTCCCCTCTGCTATCCACACAGGTAAGGGGAAGAGGGAATTTATTTTTCCTACTAACTGTGCTGGCTAATGCAATTCTTAGCTTTCCCAAGGAAGGAAAGACTTGGGAAATAAATTTATTCTAGCCCAGGGCTTGAGAAAGATCTGCCTTCAATTAGCCAACAGTATATTTTGACCTATTCAAACCAAACCACTATGACTCAAGTTGCATTAAGTTAAAAACATATTTAAATCCGTATTTGGATTATGAAAGCAAATGGAATAAATCAAGGGCTCCATGAATAAGTAACAATCTCATATTTTCTTAAAGGAAAAATGTAGAGAAGGAAAGAAAAATTTTCTTCCCAAGGAATTATGTCTAATATCTGTAACAATGATTCCCAGATGGGGGTTGGGGTGGGGGGTGGGATGCAAATCAGAGCTGTCAAAATTACTTGTGGCGGGGAGTGTTTCACTGCACATGCATACGCACTCTTTCTCCCCAGAAGGATTCTGACGCTTCCATAGGGGAGTGTGGGCCCTATCCTTCAGTTGAGAACTATTGCCACTGTGCATTGCTGAGGGGAGTAGATTATATGTACTGGCCATGTTGGAGCAGAAAGAAGGTGGAGACTCTTCTCTAACATTGTAATTCAACGTAGGGGTGGCAAAGAGAGCAACAGTATGGTAGTACATGTGACTCTCCCATTCCAACTTCAATCCATTGGTAATGGCTACCTGTAGCCCTACACAGAGGAAGGTAGCAGCCTCTACAGACTTAGAAGGAAAGAGAGCAGGATTGATTGGTGATGTTTGCCATGGACACAAGCCAGATGATATGCAGATCTGTGCCATGTATTTGTTGTCCTTGAAATAAGAATCTTCTGAAGATCTTTGGTGTCTTTCTTCTCACAGAATTTATGATTCACCTTAATGTTGGTAAGGCTTCATCTTAGAGATGGTGATAAATTTGTAATACTCCATCCAGTGGTTCTCACCACCCAGGGGTCATTTGGCAATGTCATTTTTGGTTGTCACAAATGGAGGGGTGCTACTGGGATCTGGCAGGTAGAAGAAAGCTGCTAAATATCCTACAATACACAGGGCATTCCCCTAAAACAAAAAATTATCATCTTCAAATGCCAATAGTGCTGAGGTTAAGAAACCTTTGCTCTATATCCTCCAGCGTTTCCTAGGATTATCTCCTAAATATATATCTTGGGATCTGACACTAGTAGAGAAATGGGGAAGTCAGACAGGAATGAGAAGGCATTCAGTAAAGGACCCATTATCAAATCATCCACCAGAGATTAATCCTGCAAGGAAACTCTGAGTCAATGTAGAATGCATATGTCAGTTATCCCGTCTGAGAGATGAGGGAGCTGGGGTATTTATGCACCAGTTCCCCACGGTCATTACTTGAAGGTTGTTCCCAAATGGCATTTTGAGAGCACCATTTATTCTCCAACAATAGCATGCATTGTGCTATATGTAAGAGCTTGTCTAATGGTCTTCTCCAATAGACTGAACACTCCATGAGGGCAGGGACCATATGTATCTTGCTTATCATCATAGCTCCAGCATGTAGCAGACATTCAACAAAGGTTTGTAGAATGAATAAATGACTAACAACTTCTCTGGTATAGGTTGATCTGCATACAAGAATGGCATGCAATAAATTAGGGCAGTTGACTGATACATTTTGACTATGGGGTAAGAGGTTATAACAGAGAAGATGGGAGAAGTTGACCAATCTGTGTTCTTATGTTTGACTAAGGGATTGCCCATCTCGTCATACTGATAGAAGCCATGTTAGATACTGCTGCAGAACTTTGTATATGCTGAATCTCACCACCACCTTGTTTTTCTATCTTTATTCATTAGTCTTCCTCCTCATGTATCACGTGCTTTCTTTTCTGAGTCAGTTTAACTTTGAGCCTATAGCTTTTTTCTTTTCTTCCTTCTCATTGCACCAAAAGAGTCTGAAGAAAAAGACAAGTCAGAATTTCTGTCCCCACAACATATTTCAGGCTCATTCTGCACTCAGGTTGTTTTCTGAATCTCTTTGTTATGGCAGAGAAGCAGACTGAAGTTTGAGATTGACAATTGTCTCCTCTCCATGATTGGCAGGAAGGCCCTTGTGTGTGTGTGTGGTGTGTGCATATGTGTGTTTTGGAGATTCCAGGAGGAACCAATTAAATCCTGCAAAGTTCAATGTCAGCCTGAAAGGTAATCAAGCTAGGCATCTGAACATAATGATGGATGACATGGGGGCCAGTCAATACATCTTAGCCTATCAGATTGCAGCAGGCAGATGATGTCTTCCATATGTTGGTAGCTATATTGTTTCTTTGTTCTGTAAATATTGGTAGCTCATGCCAAATTAAAAGAACAAGATTTTCCTTCTAGTTTTAATGAAGATTTTTGATAACCAGGAGACAGTAAATTATGGTGTTTGTAGCAGTTAGATATTGCTGTGTAACAAACAACCTCTGAATCTCAGTGACATGCAACAAATGTTTGGTTCTTGCTCATAAGTTTGCAGGTTGGCTGAAGTGATTCTCTTCCATGTGTCTCTTATCCTCTTCCTAGGACTAGCAGGCCACCCAAGGCATGTTCTTTTCTTGGTACTGGCAAAATTTAAAGAAGGCAAGCCCAACTGTGCAAGCATATTCTAATCCTATACTTGTGTCATATATGCCGGTATCACATTGAGCAAGTCCGATCACATGATTGAGCCTGAAGTCAAGAGGTAGGGAAGTACACTTGGTCTTTTGTGGGAGGAACTCAAAGTTACATGGCAAAGGGCATGGTTACAGGAAAGGATGAAGAATTGGGGCAATAGTTAAGTCTATCACAGTATGTAGAGCTTGGGTTATGGAGTCAGAAAGACCTGGATTTAAACCTTTGCTCCTCCATTTACTAATTAAGACTTGACCAAATGACTTAGCCTCTTTGAACTTTGGTTTCTCATCCATCTGACAATGGTTGTAATAATGGTATTCACACTCCAGTATTGTTGAGAGGGTTAAATGAAATGATACATATAAGACACTTAGCATAGTTTCTGGCACACAGCAAGTGTTCAATAAATTTCAGCTAAAAACAAAGCTCTAAATAGTAGGATAAACTCCTCCAGGGGTGTGGATATGAACTAGATATCTACTCTTGACATTAGCCACCATGAAAATTACTCCTTCATTGCCCTTCCTGGAATTTCAGTGACCTGAAGGAGTTGGTGAATCTCCAAATATGCCTAGCTTAGGTCACAAAAAATGATCTGAAAAGATCTGAGCCTTGGAAAGGGAAGAATGTTAAACTTTAAATTGATCAGCAGAAAAATATACAACAGCATTTACTCAGGATAGCAATATTTCAGGGAAGCAAACAGATGGAGGGCCAGATTGTGAATATATCAGACTCCAAGGAATCTATTAGAAAGCATTAATGTACTAGTTATAGTTAAATATTTTAAATTTGTTGGGCTAACAATTATAAGCAAAATAATATCCCTTTATAAAAAAGTTAAAGTAGCCTACAGTATTATAGAGCAGTAAGATTAGATAGTGGATTTTTTTTTTTTTTTTTTTTCTGGTTGTGATCTACCTTCTTTAGAAATTTCAACTCATTGGCAAGAGCTGCTAATGTCAGTAGTGCATACTTATTGGAACCCACCATAGCAATGGCAATTGCATTCACAATACGGCCACATTAGATGTTGTAATCCCAAGTTCCATATGACCCAATGAAACGAGAATGATAAGGCAGCTGGAAAGTGGAGCTTTTAATACTTCTTATCCAGAAGTTTATGTTTCCAATTTTCATGCGTTTTCAAGTTCCATTAACAAAAGAAAAAAACCGCTTATTAAGTAGACTTGAAATGGATTTTGAAAATAGCAGTGAATCTCCCTTTCCCCACACTCTTTTGAGATAAATCTGTCTGCACCTATGGTAATCTGATGAATGGACTTTGTAAAGGTGTATAGAATGGCAGGGCTGAAAGAGGCAGAGAAAATTTCCATCCCCCTCCTCCTGATTTACAGAGGAGAAGACTCTTTGCCCTGGAAATGGATTGAAGGCTGATTGGGAGAGCTTTTACTCATTAGGCTTGGATTTTTATGGCAAGTTCTCCTACCTCCCATCATGCCTCAGAGATCACATGAGAATCGGTTATTGGAATCGTTTCCTTTGGAAAGGAATGCATAGCTCTTCAGAGATGGTGTCCTGATCAGGTTCTGTAGATAGGCATGAGACTAAATGGGCATGGGCCAAATACAAATTCTTATTCAGGAGTAAAGAATTCTGATTGTCAAAAGGCTATATAAGTAGATGGTTTAATAATGTAAAAAATATGATCTGTGGTATCTGTACATTCTAAGGAATGTTGTAGAACACTCTACTAGTTGCCTAAATTCCATATTCAGTCTACTTCTTCATCAGTAATAGAATCCTATGTTGTTGGTGGGCATCAATATGCCCAGCT
Source organism: Colobus angolensis palliatus (assembly GCF_000951035.1). Taxonomy (NCBI): domain Eukaryota; kingdom Metazoa; phylum Chordata; class Mammalia; order Primates; family Cercopithecidae; genus Colobus; species Colobus angolensis. Next base: position 845,690 of record NW_012121709.1, read on the forward strand.
GAAAATTTTATTTTCCAACTTCACTTGTGGACATGAGTGGCCAGTGAAATGTAAGTAGAAGCATTGTTGGTGCTGCCAGGAAATTTCTTTAAGGGAGGCTGGGCCAAATGGGAGATAGGAACCCTTTGGCCATTTCCTTTTCTTCAGTTCTTCCTTCCTGAAATGTAGATGTTGTGGTTGGGGCTGCAGCAGCTATGTTGTCACCATGAAGCAGTCTTGAAGATGAAAGCCACATGTTAGAATTGGCAGAGAAGAAGGCTAGAAACAGCCTGGGTTGCTGGTGACTCTGTGGGGCTGCCATAGCAGCCTGGTACTCTCTACCTCTGGACTCATTTTATACAAGATGCAAAATAAGCTTTATCTTGTTTGAGTATTATTTTGGTACTGTTAATGTGCTGCTAAATTGAATTTTAACTGATATCAGTGTCAAGGAGACACATTTATTAGACACCAAGAGAAGAACTATGAGGATCAGTAGGGAAAAGGGGGAGACAGAGGAAAAATAATAACTTTACAATTTGCCCAAATTGTTCATCTATCTCATTTCTCTGATCTGGTCTGATGACGTTGGTATGTATATACAGTTGGCCCTTGAGCAGTGTGGGGATTAGGGGAACTGACAACTCCCTCCCTCTGTATAATCAAAATTGTATATAACTTTTGGTTCCCTCAAAACTTAACCACTAATAGCCTACTGTTGACCAGAAGCCTTACTGATAACATAGTCAGCTGACACATATTTTGTATGTGATATGTATTATATACTGTAGTCTTACAATAAAGTAAGCTAGAGAAAAGAAAATGTAATTAAGAAAACCATGGCTGGGCGCGGTGGCTCAAGCCTGTAATCCCAGCACTTTGGGAGGCCGAGACGGGCGGATCACGAGGTCAGGAACACGGTGAAACCCCGTCTCTACTAAAAATACAAAAAAAAACTAGCCGGGCGAGGTGGCGGGCGCCTGTAGTCCCAGCTACTCGGGAGGCTGAGGCAGGAGAATGGCGTAAACCCAGGAGGCGGAGCTTGCAGTGAGCTGAGATCTGGCCAGTGCACTCCAGCCTGGGCGACAGAGCGAGACTCTGTCTCAACAAAATAAAAAAAAAAAAAAAAGAAAACCATAAGGAAGAGAAAATACTTTTGTAGTACGATACTGTATTGATCTATACTGTAAGTTTACATAGTCTGTTTACAAGATGAATCATCTGTCTGAAATGGTGGACAACTGCAGCTGCAGACCTCAATCTAAGATACATATTCTGCAACTCGACTTTTTCTTGTAATACCATGACCTTTCTCTGCTTCTTGGGAGCACTTCCAACATCACTAATGGCATTTTGTATGGGTCCCATGGAGTTATTCAAAGTTTATGGTATGGCACCAAACACGATGAAAAATCCACGGGAACCGCTAGAGATCACTTTTTACTGTGATACGCAATTTACTGGAGAGATATACTGTTCACTTGGAGATGATTATTGTCACATGGCGTTTTAGGTGGATACTCTCAACACTTGAGCGCACTGAAATAGCAATAGAAGGTGGCTACAAAAGTATTACAGTCAGTATGGATGACAGTAAATATTATGCAGTTATGGTTTAATATTGCATCTTTACATTTCTCTCAACTGCCAGTGGTGCCACGTATGCATTTTAAGTATTTGTGTGCAGAAGTTTTAGTAAGTTCCAAATTTGTATAACAGATTTGTGTATATTTTATGGTAACAAATGATAAAATACTCAAGTATCTATGCACATTTTATGCATTCATGACATACTTAACTTCTTCTTAAATTTTTTTGATTTTTTGATTTTTTGATTTTATTTTGGAGACAGGGTCTACCTAGCTCTGTCATCCAGGCTGTGCAGTGGTGCGATCATGGCTCACTGAAACCTCAACTTTCCGGGCTCAAGTGATCCTCCTGCCTCAGCCTCCTGAGGAGCTGGGACCACAGGCACATGCCACCGTGCCTGGCTAAGTAAAAATAATTTTTTTCATTTGGTAAAGACAGGGTCTCGTTAAGTTGCCCGGGCTGGTCTTGAACTTCTGGGCTCAAGCAATCTTCCTGCCCCAGCCTACCAAATTGCTAGACTTACAGGCATGAGCCAGTGTGGCTGGTCAATTTTTTAAATATTTTTCGGCAGTTTATCTTCAAGTTTATTCAAATGGTTGCAGATCTCCAAAAAACTTTTCCAATATATTTATTGAAAAAAAGTCATATGAATGAACCTGCACAGTTCAAACCCATGTTGTTCAAGAGTCAACTGTATATATATTGCTGTTCCTACTTTACAGATGAAAAAACAGACTCAGTGATATAAAACGCTTGCCTATAGGTTTATAGTCACCAACCAGATTATTGTTGTTCATCACTGTGTTCTCAGTGCCTAGCACAGTGCCTAGCACATAGCAAGTAAGCAATACATATGTTTTGATGAGGCTGGGCACGGTGGCTCATGCCTGAAATCCCAGCACTTTGGGAGGCCGAGCTGGGTGGATCTCTTGAGCTCAGGAGTTCAAGACCAGCCTGGCCAATATGGTGAAACCCCATCTCTACTAAAAATACAAAAATTAGCCAGACATGGTGATGTGCGACTGTAGTCCCAGCTACTTGGGAGGCTGAGGCGGGAGAATCGTCTGAACTGGGAGGTGGAGTTTGCAGTGAGCCAAGATTGTGCCACTGCACTCCAGCCTTGGTGACAGAACAAGACTCTGTCTTAAAAAAAAAAAAATTGGCTCACGCCTGTAATCCCAACACTTTGGGAGGCCGAGGCAAGAAGATCACCTGAGGTCAGGAGTTCAAGACCAGCCTGGCCAATGTGGTGAAACCCCGTCTCCACTAAAAATACAAAAATTAGCCAGACGTGATGGCATACGCCTGTAATCCCAGCTACTTCGGAGGTTGAGGCAGGAGAATTGCTTGAACCTGAGAGGCAGAGGTTGCAGTGAACTGAGATCGTGCCACTGCACTCCAGCCTAGGTGACAGAGCAAGACTTTGTCTCAGAAAAAAGAAAAAAAAAGTTTTAATGAATAAATGCATCTTCTGCTTTTGAGGAGGCACTTTCCTCACGACCTTGTTGTGCCACTTCCCTGACTTCTTGAGAAAGTGGTGGCGAAGAGAGGAAGAAGGGAGAAAGGAAAGGAGCGTTTGTGATGCCAAGTGTGAAAAAGGCCCCCATCAGCTTTCGTGGAGCCAGAGCCATTGTTGCTTGAGACGGTGTGAATCGTGGTAGACACCAGTTGTTTTGCTCCTTGCATCTTTTCATCTTTGCTCTAGTAACAACTCCTTGATTAGCTGCTTGGGGGTGCTTCAGGTAACATCAGCTCTGTCCTCTACTCAGGAGTGGGAAATAAATTTAGTGTAACCAATCAGAGGTTTGTGTTCTTATGGCCACAGTGATTGGTTCAGGGATAGACCTGTGATCAAATTGGAGCTACCTGCAATGTGATGACTTTAAAATTATTTTAGAACTTTGATACATTTAGGGAAGACGAACGTAGATTTTTTCTTTTTTTTGAGACGGAGTCTTGCTCTGTCGCTCAGGCTGGAGTGCAGTGGCTTGAGCTCGGCCCACTGCAAGCTTCGCCTCCCGGGTTCACGCCATTCTCCTGCCTCAGACTCCCCAGTAGTGAGACTACAGGCGCCTGCCACCATGCCCGGCTAATTTTTTGTGTATTTAGTAGAGATGGGGTTTCACTGTGTTAGCCAGGATGGTCTCGATCTCTTAAGCTCATGATCCACCCGCCTTGGCCTCCCAAAGTGCTGGGATTGCAGGCATGAGCCACCGCGCTCAGCTTTTTTTTGGGGGGGTGCGATTGGAGTCTTACTCTGTTTCCCAGGCTGGAGTGCAGTGGCATAGTCTCGGCTCACTGCAACCTCCACCTCCCTGGTTCAAGTGGTTCTCCTGCCTCAGCCTCCTGAGTAGCTGGGATTACAGGTGCGTGCCACCACACTGGCTAATTTTTGTATTTTTAATAGAGACAGGGTTTTGCCATGTTGGCCAGGCTGGTCTTGAACTCCTGACCTCAGGTGATCTGTCTGCCTCAGCCTCCCAAAGTGCTGGGATTACAGGCATGAAGGTGTGATTTCTTACATGCATATATTACGTGGTAGTGAAGTCTGGGCTTTGAGTGTACCCAGCACCCAAATAGTGAATACTGTATTCACCCCTCTCTAATGATTCTTGAAATATACCTTTATTATGAAAATTTGTAAACCAGCAAAAAGCAGAAATAATACTACAGGGAACCCCCAAATACCCGTCACCCAGATTCAATAATTATAAAAGTTTGGCCACCCTTACTTCATTTTTTCCCCTTATTTCTCTTACTCCTAAGATTTCTTAAAGCAAACCCAGATATTTGCCATTTTATCTCAAAGTATTTTAGTTTGCATCTCTAAAATACAAAGGCATTTTCTGGCTGGGTGCAGTGGCTCACGCCTGTAATCCTAGCACTTTAGGAGTCCGAGGCAGGCAGATCACCTGAGGTCAGGAGTTCGAGACCAGCCTGGCCAACATGGTGAAACCCTGTCTCTACTAAAAATACAAAAATTAGCTGAGTGT
>NW_012121709.1:850646-905651 GCF_000951035.1 Colobus angolensis palliatus
AAAAAAATATATATATATATATATGTATATATATGCATTTTCTAACATGACCACTACCATGAGACTTTTGCTGAAACTACAGAGTGATAGGTGTTTCTTTCTCATGGAAAGAAACTTAAACTTGGAGGGATAGAACCCTGAAAATACTGGAAGCATTGCATGGAGTCAAAGAATAAAATCAAGTAGTGAAGCCAGTCTAGGGATTAGAAAGAAAAGAATCTTGATGATATAGTTTGTGTTCCTGGGTTAAACCTTGCCTGAAGACCGCATTAGTAACTTAAATGAAACCACACAGTGTCTATTTTACTTAAGCCAGTTTGAGCAAGGTTCTTTTGTTCATAATCAAAATCTTACTGATTTAGAAACCACTAACTTTTCTCCTGGGATGACAGTTTCTTCCCCTACAATAGTTTATCTTGAAGCCCAACCTCAGCCCAATAGTCCAATATATAAAAACTCATGAATATGTAAAGTAGACCTACTGAAGAAGAGGAAAACCAAATTACTCCGGAAAGGCACCAGTTTTCTCCTTTATACTCATGTTCAAGGGGTAAAACTTGACGTGGGTTTACATTCAAATGCAAGTAAGATCCTTTCAAGGGTGGGGTGCTGTGTGTGGATTTTTACTCTATTCAAGAAACACAACTTTCCTTCTATGCTGGAAACAAAAGGTGGGGAAGTGGCAAATCATGGAAGCATGACAATTTATCACCAGTTTCCTTCTGTGTTCCCAAGCCATTAGACTTGTGGAAGACCCTGCCCCAGATTTGTGGGGTAAAGTTGGCAGATCCCAGCTTTAATTTCTCTTTCATGTTTTCATAGCATCTTGAAATCCCTTTTAAGCTTCTATTTTTTTTCCAATTCATCCTTTGGTAGGAGGAACATAACCCTTATAATCATGGATGGGCATCAAATGAACACATTTTGCATGCAAAAATGTTTTGTGTGTGTTTATATAAGCATTTTTCTGGCTGTCATAGCTTTCAATATGAAACCAAAATGTTCTCAGAACCATAAAGACTGAAGACTCAATGCCTTCTAGGTGGTTATTAAGTATTAGACTGTTCCCAGTATTTAACCTTAAAAGAATTTACTACCCACCTTGGATGTGGCAGAGTGTTACCGACAAAGCCAGTCCCCCAAAAGATGGGGTCTTTCCTTGTTTGGTGTCATACACCAAACAAAACAAATACACAAAACTGAAAGTGCGTGTCAAGCAGTGCTGACTATTCAATGGCTATGGAATTGAGAAGCGGAGCATGGCTCACAAACCAGCTTCTTAACAGGTAAGGGTGAGGGGGTTAAAATATACCATTTCTCTAATGAAGGGTTTGAACACTAAAAGCAAGGGGAGGAATATTCATGTCTTTTCTGGAAATGGGCAGGGAACTTCCCAGAACCAGAGCGCTGCCTTCCTTTGTGTCTTTTTATGGCTTCTTCTGATCATTGTCATAGTGATTGTCAACTGCCATGGTGCTAGAGGGAGTGTCACTTAGCATGGAAATGAGATGATAATGGAGCCTGAGATCTTTCTGAAGTCATTTGGTCAGCAATTTTGGCTCTAACCAGTCTTAGTTGGTCTGATTACAGAGGGAACTTTTTCTTTTTTTTTTGAGACAGGGTTTTGCTCTGTCACCCAGGCTGGAGTGTGGTGACACAATCATGGCTCACTGCAGCCTTGACCTCCTAGGTTCAGGTTCCCTCCTGTTTGGTGGCACACACCTGTAGACCCAGCTAGGGGACTGAAATCCTCCTATCTCGGACCCCTAGTTGAGTCTACAGGTATGTGTGTCACCAAACTTGGCTAATTTTTGCATTTTTTTGTAGAGATGGGGTTTCACCATGTTGCACAGGCTGGTCTTAAACTCCTGGGCTCAAGCAATCCACCTGCCTTGGCCTCCCAAAGTGCTGGGATTACAGGTGTGAGCCACTGCACTCGGCATACAAAGGGAATTCTTTTTTTTATCGCAGGTGTCTTGTTTCTTAAAGACAAGCAGAGTTAGGGCAGGGTAGAAATTCAACTATGTCACATAGGCATCACACTGGGTAATAAGATGAATCCACTAAGTCATAAGTATTGACTAGTTGCTTTAATAGAGTGGAGGACAGTGAACTGCTAAGCTGGATACATAACTTGTAATCCAGCTAGCTGCAGTTTTACCCATACCACTGGCTTAAAAGCCAAAGGGCCTTGCTTTCCACTGTGATTCTGCTACTCACATCCTGCATGGACATGGGCATGTTATTTAGCCTTTCTGTGTGTTATATGTTAAATTATTTCCCCAACCCCGCCAAATTCATAGGCTCAAGTCCTAACCCCTAATACCTCAGAGTGTGACCTTATTTGGAAATAGTGTTGCAGATATAATTCATTCCAAAGAGGTTATAGCTGGAGTATGATGGGCCCCTAATCCAATATGACTGATGTCCTTATAAAAAAGGGAAAAATTGGACATGTACACACACACACACACACACACACAGAACACCATGTGAACATGAAGGCAGAGATTAGGGTGATACAGCAGAAACTAAGGAATGCCAATGATTTCTGGCAATCACCAGAAGCCAGCAGGGAAGGATGGAACAGATCCTTCCCTTACAGCTCTCAGAAGGAAACAACCTGGCCAACACCTTGATCTTGGAATTCTAGCTTCCGATTGTGAGACAATGCATTTCTGTTGTGTAAGCCTCCCAGCCTGTGGTAGGGTGATCCTGCAGCCCGAGGAGACCAATGCACTGGTTGAGATCAACACAGAGATGCACCATCAGACTTGCTGTCCAGTTGCAGGGAGTGCACTCGACCGAAGGTCTCCAGCTGTCAGCTCCATCAGGGGTAGCCTCAGCTGCAGAAAGCCACCTTGCCCAATGTCATGCCTTTCTCTAGGAAGTCAGTCACTGCATCTGAGCCAGGCAGGGGTATGGTATAAAGGCTTGGCCATGTCAGCTCAATGCAGGAAAACTTCCAGGGACCGTATTTGCTCCAGAGCTTTCCATGGGGTTGGCCGAGGCTGTGCAAGGCCAGTGCCTCCAACATCTCTCTCCACCCAATCCTGCTTCCTCCTTGTTCCTTTTATAAGTGTTGATCCCTAGGAAACAGTTTGCACCCCAAACTCCATTTCAGTGCCTGCTTTTGAAGATCCCCAAGTGGTGACATGGGGCTTTAACTTTCTCATCCACAACCCGTGAAAATACCTGGCCAAGACCTTCACATTTTGTGGGCAGTTAACCAACGTGAATGGAAACAGACTCTCTGGCCATTTCCGTCCCTATGCCACTGAAGAAGGAAACAAGAGCCATTGAAAGGGCTTCTGATGCCACAAAGAACATCCCAGGAAATGAGGCCGGCCCTGGCCATTGTTCCATGGCTGACTTACAGGGCACGCTGGAGGCTCAGATCTCTGCCATTTATCAGCTTTTGTAGGCTGCTACAGCCTCCCTGGTGACTGACTGAACAGAAAGGGGGACACTGCATTGCTATGAAATTCTCTGCAATTTCCTATAAGAAAATAGGAGAGCCGTGTTCCAGAGGGATCCTCTCTAGGAGCTCTGTGTTAGAGTTGGCTGTGTGTTGAGATGCTAAATACTGTGGATAGGAGGAGAATGAAGTGTTTTACAGTATGAAAGGTGGGAATTTCTAAGTTCTATAGTTCATTTCATTTTATGGTGTGTGCGTGTGTGAATCAGAGAAAGAGAGAGAGTGGGAGAAAGAGAAAGAGGCAGGAGAAAGAGGGAGAGAAGAATAAGTCAATGAATACATGTATAAGTTTCTATTCTCTGTCTTTTTGAAGATTCAATATGTGGTATGTTAGGCAGTCCAAAAGTGACAATCATTTTATACATCCTTCAATGCATGCTAATAAATGCCAATCCACAAAATATATGACCTGTTATGCAGCTTTTGAGCCTCAATAAATGTCCAGCTCTCTATTTCTATTAAATTTAGAGGAAGTGCCTGTCTTCTAAAAGCTTAATCACCTGTGAATGCCTTTGGGAGACTTCGTAACAAATGGCAAATCGGAATAAGGTTTCTTAATTTCCTTTATTCCAGTCTGCTCTGTTGAAGAGGCCCTCAACAGCCTCCTGGGTTTTTCCTGGCCTGTGCAGTTTGTGCCATCTTGCCCTTCCTCTTACTTCTAATTTAGCAGTTTCAGATACTAGTGTCATGTCAAACCCATCTGGGGGATTTCTCCCTTGATGGCTTTCTAATGAAATCTTCTACAAAAATGACAGTTAATTATGGAGACAGGTGTTTTGTTTTTCTTTTTTGGCCCCAAACACAGCAAATATTTCAATCAAATTGGTTCAGTCCTTATACATTTTTCTCTCTCTTTATCTTGTCCAGTGAGATGCCCCACTTCCCCAAAAAATCCATCAAGAAGCTACGTAATTTGTGTGTTTTCTTGATTCTTTTGACAGGCTTTCAGTGGGCTGGGAAGTCTTGGGCTCATTTCTCAGGTTCCAGCTTCGATCAGATAACTATGTTTGATTAAACATCCTTTTAAACTCATTATCAGCTCAGCAATGACTTCTTTCAAAATGACCTTTCTGGCAATCTAATCGCAAACAAGGGTTTCTGGAAGCATGAACTTTAGGGTTCTCTGATTGGTGTTCTTGGTTCGTGCTGGATCCCGTGGAGGCTCCTCAGAGTGATGCCCAAGGGAAAATCTGGGTTCTGGGGTGTCAGGCAGCTCTCTATGACCTTGGCTACTTCTGAGAGCCGGACTCAGTTTAGAGACTCAGTCTGGAGGTGGAGGATGGAAACACTCATTTCCAACGATTTAGAATCTTAGGCTTTGAAGTACAGCACACTTGGGCTGGCATCCCCGCTCTCCATTTGCTAGCTATGTGATCTTTTGGGCCTCGCATTTCTTACCTGTAACATGGGATTAATAATTCCTACCTTCTAGGATTGTAGTGAGAATCTGATGAGTCCATGCGCGTGAATGCTCTGGGCACCCTCGTTAACGCAGGCTGGGTTCCCCAAGAAATGGCTTTGTGGGGAGATGAGCATGCAGGATGTTTAATAAAGAGAGTTCCTGGGATCCAACCCAGTGGGAAGGAGATGAAAGGAGCAGAATAAGGTAGTGGGAGACATTGAGTGGCAATGGCAGTCCAGTCATTGCTTCAGCTGACCCCACAGAGAGCCCTGGAGCTAGCATGGCCCTCGAGAGGTGTCCTGAGTTGGTTGAAGATGGTTGGGTCTGTACACTCAACGTCCACTGAGTACCTGGGAGGTGTGTGGCTCTGGGTAAGGTGGCTCTGCAGTTGACGTAGTGTGCTCTTCCATGAAGGTGGATCTAGAGTGTGCAACTGCAACCATCCAAACCCTCAGTAGATGTTGGCTATTGCTGTCATTAAGAAGATTGAAAGGAAATTGGACTTTGGGAATGTTTTTCTCTTCTGTAAGATGCAGACTACTGTCTGATTTGAATATTGCATTACGGTTATCAATTTAGTCATTCATTTCACAAATATGCCTCAAGCTGCTCCTGCAATGAGCTGGGCACCGTGCTAGGCTCTGAGACACCTCCCCTGGCACTCAAGCGCCTCCTGTTTGAGATGAGAACCTCACGCTCTGCAAGTTTCAAGCATGAGCCTGTGCTACAGACACGGAAACAAGCTCCAAATGCACCTGCACAGATTTGCACACACACCCGTATACACACACCTGCACACATATCTGCATATACACACAACTGAACACATACTTTCACACACCTGCACAAACACCCACACACATTCCTGTGCATATACACCCATACTGGCACACACATATCTGCACACACATACTCACACCAGCATCATACACACACACAACATTAAGAGTTGGTTGTGAGGTGTGTTAGGCCTTCTTGGAAGCAGACACAGAGTTAGGGGTGCAAGAGGCTTACTGGGGGTTAATGCCTGTGAAAGATAAAGGGGTTGAAGCAGGAGTGTGCAGGGGAAGCCTTCAGCTCATGATGCAGGCTTGAAGTCTTGGCCCACCCAACAGGGAGCTCCCATCAAAAGACAGCCCAATGAAGAAGCCTCAAATTGGGCAGAAGTGATGAGGTCTTAGTACCCCTGCCATGCCCAGTCATTGGCTGGGGCTACCTGAAAAGAAGGTGGTCTTGGCTCAAATGCTGCAGCAGATCCTGAAGGTTCTCTTTGCAATGGAAGGAAATTCTTTTCTAAAGGAAGATAGAAGCAGCACTTCTCTGCGGCTGCCACATGAGGATTAAAGACAAGTGGATGTGCAAACAAGAACCCAGCACACAGTGGACACGGCAGATGCAGGGAAGGATCTGTATGACTTTTCATTCCCTTCTACCTTTTCCTCATGTGGTTTCATAATTTCTAGCAAAGAATAGGAGAGTGTAAAAGGTCATGCAGTTTTAGGTGGCTCTGGTAACAATAATATTATTACTATATTAATCTATTGAACGTTTATTAAGTGCCAACCACTGTACTAAGCAATTCACATCTGTGGTCTCTACACGGCTCTTTGAATTAGATACCTTATTATTCCCATTATACAAATGAAGAAAACAAGGTCCAAAGGGGGAAGTCACTTGCCCAACTACAGTCATGAGCTGCATAACAATGTTTTGGTCAATGATGGACCTCATATATGATGGTGGTACCATAAAATTGTACTACCATATGTTTAATGTACCTTTTCTATGCTTAGATATGTTTAGACACACAAATGCTTACCATTGTGTTACAGTTGCCTACAGTGTTCAGTACAATAACATGCTGTACAGGTTTATAGCCTGAAAGCAATAGGCTCTACCCTATAACCTAAGTGTGTAGTAGGCTATACCTCTAAGTTTGTGTGAATACACTCTATGATGTTTGCACAATGACCAAATTGCCTAAGAGTACATTTCTCAGAACATATCCCCATCATTACACGACATATGACTGTACATGGCGAATATCAGTCCAAGTGTTACCAGAAGGGGGTCCTGATCCAGACCCCAAGAGAGGGTTCTTGGACCTTGCTTAAGAAAGAATTAAGGGTGAGTCCATAAAGTGAAAGCAAGTTTATTAAGAAAGTAAAGGAGTAAAGAATGGCTACTCCATAGGCAGAGCAGTAGCTTGGGCTGCTGGACTAAGGATATTTACTTCTTGATCATATGCTAAACAAGGGATGGGTTATTCATGAGTTTTCTGGGAAAGGGCTGAGGAATTCCCAGAACTGAGGCTTCCTTTCCTTTTCAGACCATATAGGGTATCTTCCTGATGTTGCCATGGCATCTGTAAACTGTCATGACGCTGGTGGGAGTGTCTTTTAGTATGCTAATCCATTATAATTAGTGTATAATGAACAGTGAGGACGACTAGAAGTCCCTTTTGTCACCATCTCGGTTTTGGTGGGTTTTAGCTGACTTCTTTACTGTATGCTGTTTTATCAGCAAGGACTTCATGACCTGTATCTTGTGTTGACCTCCTATCTCATCCTGTGACTCAGAACGCTTCACCTCCTGGGAATGCAGCTCAGTAGGTCTCAACCTTATTTTACCCAGCCCCTATTCAAGATGGAGTCACTCTGGTTCGAACACCTCTGACACAAGTTCCCAAACCGAAACTCTTCTCTGACTGCCATTTGCAGTCCTGGGTGTCACAGAGCAGAGATAACAGCCTCAGGAAAATTGCCCGAGAAAGAAACACGATTGGAGAGCATAGTATCGATTATCCTGGCTGACAGCAAAAATGGCCACCGGCCGGATTCACTGGGAGGTAAACTCTGGGAAGCTATAAGGCTTGTGAATTCCACTGGGACCCTAAAGCACTTTGCAGAGAAGTCAATAGAAACAAAAGGAAAAGGCATGGAGAGATGTCGGGGACAGAACCTTAGAAATTTAATTTTGAGTGTGTGAGCCTCTAAGAACTCAAATTAGGTGATCTTCTTACCTCCCTAGTTAAACCTAGCAGAAAAAGCCTCCCCAGATAAAAATGGCTAGAAATGCCCCAGGGCAGAGGTTTGGAAACTTGCTGTGCTCTTGCCTGCTGGAGTTAAGATTTCAGAGGGAGGGCATGCCTTCGTCACTGCCATATCAGCAGAGGCTAATTGTTTTTTGAATCTGTGCCTGGCCGAGTCTGGGATGCAGAGTGACGCTTTGCACTTGGGCCTGCCAGAGTTAGGCACTAGAATTTAGGATTCACTAGACACTGGGACAGAGATGGTGTGGAGCAGCCTGGCTTCATGGTGTCCTGGCCTTGGTGTTCCCCACCTCCCCATAAGCCTTTCTTCAGTTCTGACCTGCTCATTGTCCACTCTGCTCAAATACCTTAAGTGGCTCCTCATTGCTTAGAGGATGAAATGTAGACTGCTTCCTGGGACCCACTGGGATCTATTCCCACCCTGCTTTATTACTCATGCAACACGGTTCCCGTTTGAGATTGTTCCCATTGTTCCCTGGGAGGACATCCTGAGACATGTTCTCTAAACGTGCCTTGCCCTTCACTTTCTTCTTGACTTTGCATAGGCTGTTCCCTCTGCCTGGAATGCTTTTCCCCCTCTTCTAAACCCCTACACATCCTTAAAAGCCCAGCTCAAATTTGTCTTGACTTTGCCTCATTTACAGTGCGGTTTCTCAACCTTACCACGTTTTGGACACTTCTCGGTTGTGGGAGCTTTCCTGGGCATTGTAAGCTGTTGTGTATCATCCCTGGCCTCTATCCACTAGATTCTAGTAGCACTACCCCCACCAGTTGTGACAATTGGAAGTACCTCCAGACATGGCCCAATGTCCCTGAGGGACAAAACCGCCTCTGTTTGAGAACAATTGCTTAGTCAGTGTTTAGCAGCTTCTATGTTTACCTGACACCTTGTCCGGGGAATCTTGTCTCACTGTGTTGTACTTATTTGTTTTCTGACTATCTCCTCACTGGACCAAAAGCTCCTTCAGGCTGGGACTTTGTCTTCTTCAGCATCTTGCATTGGCCTGGCACATAGTAAGTGCTGCATAAATATTTGGTGAACACATGGAGAAATGAGACACGGAGTATGAGCACTGCAGCTGTCTAGAAACGTGCAATTTCATAAAGCCAAGGGCAATTAACGACCCTTGGGATAAGAACAGTGGCCACCTCATGGGACTGTGCATATTAAATGCCTTAAAGATTTAAAGCTGTCAGAATAGGGCTGACACATACTAGGTGCTTAATATATGTTAGCTACTCTTGTTATTGTTATTTTTCTCCCTCTGGGGCTCTCTCTTTCAGAAAGGCTTGCAATTTGAGGGTCACAAATGGCAGGCAGACATGGATAGGTGGACATAGTGGGGGAATCTCTCTTGAGGCTCAACATATGTAAATTTAGGCTACTTAAAAAAAGTACTCCTGACCGGGCACAGTGGCTCATGACTGTAACCCCAGCACGTTGAGAGGCCAAGACAGGAGGATCACTTGAGCCCAGGAGTTCTAGACCAGCCTGGGCAATATAGTGAGACCCAGTCTCTACAAAAATTACAAAAATTATCTGGGCAAGGTGATGCACACTTGAGATCCTAGCTACTCAGGAGGCTGAGGTGGAAGGATGGCTTGAGCCTGGGAGGGGGAGGTTGCAGTGAGCTGAGATTGTGCCACTGCACTCCTGCGCATTTGAGACAGGCGACAGAATTCTGTCACTAGAATGAGACCCTGTCTCAAAAAAAAAAAAAAGCTACTTCTTTATAAAGTGAGTTGTTTATAGATATTATGCTAAGGGATGAATATACAGACATAGTGGATGATATTGAGGACTTTGGACCAGACTGCTTGAGACTCACTTGGCCTCAGTTTCCCCACTTGTAAAATGGGGATAATAATAATATGTACCTCATAGGGTTATTATGAAAGTGGAATGAATTCATGTATATAAAACAACACGTAGTAAGACTCTATGAGTCTATCACCGTCATTATTATTATTATTTTTAGATGTATTCTTGAATGATAGCTCCCAAATGGATCTTCCCCAAAGAGAATGTGGAATATTCGAGGACTGTTTGGATAGCATAGACATGCCATGACTTCTCATTTCAATCCCAGGCAGACATGGCTAGTTGATCCTGCAGTTTTTTCCCCCCTGAGCCATAGACTCCTCCTCCAGGCAGCCACCACTAATTGATTATGGTATGACTGCTGTATGCATCATTATCCTTAGGGATTGCCATTAAGTATACACCCAGGGTTAAGGATGTGAAGAAGAGTTTCCCTGGACCGAATCCAACAGCTGGAGAAAGACAGAGCCTAAATCCAAATAGAGAGCTACTTAAAGTGTGGTCCGTGGACTGGTGCTCGTCCATAAACTGTTGCTGATCTGTGAGGAGCTAAGTACCAAAATTGTTATTAATGTCTTAGTTTCCTGAGGCTGCTTTAACAAGTTACCACAAACTGTGTGGCTTAAAACAACAGAAATGTATTCTTACAGTTCTGAAGTCTGAAATGGAGCGGCAGTGAGGGCCATGCTCCCTCTGAGACTTTGGATGAAGTCTTTCCTGGTCTCTTCCAGCTTCTGTTGGTTCCCAGCAATCCTTGGCATTGCTTGCC
The DNA here is from genome assembly GCF_000951035.1 of Colobus angolensis palliatus. NCBI lineage: Eukaryota > Metazoa > Chordata > Mammalia > Primates > Cercopithecidae > Colobus > Colobus angolensis. The sequence goes on from NW_012121709.1 coordinate 861,170, forward strand.
TTGTAGCTTTGCCTCAAATCTCTGCCTCCATCATCACATGGCCTTCTTCCTTGTGTATATCTCTGTGTCTTCATTCCTCTTCTTTTTTAGTTAATTAATTTATTTTTTTTTTAGAGACAGGGTCTCGCTCTGTCACCCAGGCTGGAGTACAGCAGTGTGATCTCAGCTCACTGCAGCCTCAACCTCCTAGGCTCAAGTGATCCTCCCACCTCAGCCTCCCTAGTAGCAGGGACTATAGGCATGCACCACTCTTTCCTTTTCTTATAAGGACACACATTTTTATTTTTGGGTTTATGGCCCACCCTGACCCAGTATGTCCTCATCTTAACTAATGACATCTGCAGATACCTTATTTCCAAATAAGGTCACATTCTGAAATCCCTGGTGGACATGCATTTTGCAGGGGGTACTACTTAATCCACTAAGGGAGTAAGCACTTTCTAGACCACATTTTGAGTAACATTTAGATGGTTCTATTCTCTGCCACCGCCACTGCATGGATGTAGAAGGCGGCTTGAAGGGTCCCCTAGAAGGTGAGTAGTGGTGTTTGTTGTTTGGGGAGCTGCACTACCTCCAGCTCAATCAAAAAGAGCAGATGACTCACCGGATGGTTTTGTGCTGAACAAATTAAACCCGTCCCATCACAGCAGAGCAGTTCAGCCAACTCCATGCTGAACTTGTGCCCATATCATACATTTCATAATCCTAATTGTGGCTTGCATTTCCCTGATGCCTTCCAAACCAAAGGCTCATAACAGATCTGCAAGCCCTGGGAGTTGGGTTTGTTTGCCTAGGTATTTGGTTTTCTCTCTTTTTTCCCCTGATAAATAATTTTCTAATGAAAGCAAAGTAGGGTCGCAGTATGAGGTAAATGCATACACTAAGGAGAACAGGCCAGAATAAACAGACTTTGCAGGATCTCCAGGTATTCCTTCCCAGGGAGCAGCTTGTAACTGTTAATGAACTTGGATAGGTTTGCTTGAAAGCCAAGAGGCCTCTGAGAGAATGCCCAGGACAGCTTTGAAGATGTGACTGAGGAATTCATTTCTTCTCTGCCAACCCTGCCTCCTCAAGAGGACACTCAGCTTGTAAGTGAAGTGGTAATTCTGTGAGTTAAATGAGAAATCTGTAGGTTACATAATGTTGTTAATGGCAATGGTAGGAATTTGGTCTATTTTTTTTTTTTTTAACACCTGCATGAACTCAACTGCTCTCTAAATTTTAGATCAACTTTGTGAAGTGTGTAATTCTATCCTCCATTTTCTAGTGGAGGAAACTGAGGCTCAGGGAGGTGAGGTCATTTGCTTAAAGTCACACGAGGAGCCAGCACCTGAGCTGGGGTTGGAACTTATGCCTGTGGGAGCTCATGCCCTTATGCCTGCCCTTAACAGGGAACATTGCCCAGAATCTGAGAAGGTCATCTGGCCTCCCCTATTTCTACATGGAATGACAGGTGTCACCCTGAAGAAATATACAGGTGGATGTTATGTTCTTCCATGAAAGGAGCTGTGGTTTATTTGGTTTTGGATTAGACCTGGGTTCAAATTCTGGCTAAGGCACTTACCAGCTGTCCTGGTCTTGGCCTTATTTATCTGTCCTCTGTTCTTTTCTGATTACAGGGGCCACACCCCTGCAGCCCACATCTTCCACACTTCTCTGTCACCTGGCTTCCTGCTGGGTTTGTCCAATGGGAGGCAATGGCATTACAGGAGAAGGCAGAAGGAAGGAAAGACCAAGGAATTTCTCCCCCTCCCTCTCTGCCTCTGGAAGGGTTCTTGACTCCTCCAAGTTTCCAGCTTCTACTGGGTGACACTGGCCCCAAGGCTCTAGGAAGCCTACCTTCTCCCTTCATCCCCCCAGCCTTGGGTAGTAACCACTTTCTGCTGTTGCTAGTCTCTGGGTGGCCTCACCCTCCTCTATAACCTCAGCTCCCTCCTTGCCCATGTAACGAATCCCCTGCATTAAATTCTGTCTGTCGTAAATACTTGAAACAGTTTCGGATTTCTTGATTTGATTTTGACAGAGACGCCAGATAAGTGACTGCTTCTTTTAGACTTGATTTCCCTATCTGTAAAAAGGGGATAATAATATTACCTTCCACCGAAGGTATTTGTGAGGATCAAATGAGTTAATTTTAGTTAAACTCTTGGCTCAGTTTCTGGCATATAATAAAAAGTTTTCCCAGCTTGGAGACCTTAGGCATGCATTTCCCGCAACAATTTAAGCAGCATAATGAATTCTATAGTTAGCCAGAGAGCTTTATTTTGTTTCACTTTTTTGAAAAGTGTTGGTTCTGGGTATGCATATTAATGAATATCACCAGAAAAATACACTCCAGTGACTAAGCCTGGGAGCTTAGTCTAACAGCTTCTGCCCTTCTCTCTTCCTCCTCTCTTTCACCTCAAGGAGTGGGCAAGCCAGCACCTTTTCTCAGCACCATGTATAGCCAAGTGGATGCAGAGAAAATGCTGAACTTTCAGAATTTCTTGAGGCTCCTGAAAGCCTGTATGTCATCATGAAACAGAAGCTCATCTTATAAATCTGTCTTTCATAGAAGCTTCAGTTACTGATGCCAAATGTCAACATATCAGATTGTTGGCTAATTTTAGCTTTCTCAATGTCTTGCAGACATGTAATTAACACCACAGTTCAGCAGCCATTCAGACGCTGAGTTCCATTTTGCATCATGATTTTTGAGACCTTGGCCATTAGCGTTAAGGTTCAAAGTCTGAAAGTGCCATCTACATGTGGGATGTCTCCTGTTCCTCCACACCTCCACTTGTCTGTCACTTTAAAATCAGAATCAAAATGGTCCAAGCTCCCATTTCACGTATTGTAGGATGTCCAGTGACTTCTTGGATATATCTGGGAATCTCAGAGGGCTTTTGCACTCCCAGTCACTTCTCGTGTGGAATTCTAGATGGGTCCATGTGGTGTGTGGTGTCTTGCCTCCTGAAGCTGTTGTCTCCTCTTCACCTTATTTAAACATTGCCCACCCCACGCCTCAGAACATCCCCAGACGTTCTGGCAACTTACGTGTAGCAGGCTTTTACTGAAGGCTTGAAAATGGCTGATCTGGACCATGGCTCAAGACAAAACAGAAAACAAGTTAAAATGGAATAGTCAATGTTGTACATTTCCTTAGCCTCTCCCACCACAGGAATTTTCTCATCAATTGCCTTTCCTCTTGGGCTCCCCTGTGCTGCTATATGGCTGGGGGTTTTCACTTCCTCCAGCCCTCTTATCTCAGCTTCTCTCATTTTGGATTACTCCTTAATCTTGTCTAGTGACCCATCAATCTCCAGACTCCAAATTCACACTACTTTTGTATAGAGGGTAAAAAACACTTTTGTTTTTTCCCTCCTATTAGAATTCCATGTAGACATGGAGCCGTCTTTGTTTAGAAGACTGCTTTAATGAGAGCTTGGGGAGAGAGTGAGCTTTCAACCCTCGTGTCACAGGTCTCACTCCAAAGCTTCAGTGGAAGGGGATAGAGCTGGGAGGACAAGAGAGGCCTCACAAAGTTGGAGAGAGAGCTGTGTGAGATCAAGTAGCAAATGTAAAAAGCCATGTCTGCTCATTTCTGCTTGCTAGGCTAATGTCAGAAACCTCTGACTCTGTGATGACATCCAACTCTCTGGAAACATGTGTTGAAGACAAAAGAGGATACATCACACAGCACTCCCCATGTCTTTTGCCTGAGTCAATAGATTCCTTAAAAGATAAGTGACCCTACTCCTTGCCTTTTCCTACACATAAGATTTCACCTTATGGGGTTAGCAATTGTGCCTCTATAATCTATAACCAGATGCACTGTTACATCCAACTTGGATGTGATTTTGCATGTACTAAACCTCTACCACCTGTATATAAGCAGTGGGCTAATATACTGTACCAGAGCAGTCTGATAGAGCTCTCTCTCTAAAGGACTGTTCCCTGGCTATAGGCTTCCTTCAGTCCACAGCCCTCAGTAAGACTTCTGAATAAAGCTAACTTTAATTCTTTAAAAGCTTGATTTTTTTCTCTAGTTGACACCTGCGAGAGTTGAAAGTCCAAGTGAAATCCCAGTAGAAATTTTGGGATTGGTGATGTTTAGAGTGTCCACCAGCAGTTGTTCATGTTACTGTGATATATATCTCTTCTTTGGGCTCCCTGTGGAATATTCAGTTAAAGAGGACATTATTAAGGCATTCTTGCTGTGGGTAGACTCTTCTGGGAAATTGGAGAGGAAATGTCGTATATGAAGTTCATGTATCTGAAGAAGTCTCTACAGCAGCAGGAACCAGGGTACTGAGAGGGCCATGAGGAAATCAGCTTTTGAGACATGAGGAAATGTAGGGACAAGAATGTTCTGGAATGTGCAGATACTTAGGAGTTGAGCTTTGGGACTTCATTAGGCAGTGAGATTGATGAGAGCTAAGGTCCCAGCAGGAAACAGTTGGCATTCTCAGACTGGGCTATCTGAGGAGAATTTAACTCAGGGCTGTTTTCAAAACAATGAGTAGAGTCCAGGGAAACCAACAAGAAAGAGTGGAGAATCCTGGGGTTGTTGTCAGTGCTGGGGGAGAAAGTCAGGTTTATTGCTGGGTAAATGCTGCACCTGACATCCCAGCATGGTGAGGACCAAAAGGTCTTGGGGTGGCACATGGCTTGTGTGTTAGCTTCTTATGGTTGCTGTAATAAATTACTACACATTTAGTCACTTGAACTAATACATATGTATTATCGTCTTATAACTGTGAAGGTCAGCAGTCCAGAATGGGCCTCCTAGGGCTAAAATCAAGGTGTTGGCAGGGCTGTGTTCCTCCTGGAAGCTCTAGGGGAGGAGAATTTGCTTCCCTGCCTTTTCCAGCTTCTAGCGGCTGCACATGTTCCTCAGCTCCTGGTCCCCCAGCAATCCTATCCCTCCAACCTCTTGCTTCTGCCATCCCATGTCCTACTTCCTCTTCTGTGGTCAAATCTCCCTCTGCCTCTGTCTTATTCAGACACTTGTGATTACACTTAAAGTTGCCTTCAGATAACAGAGAATCATCTCCGCATCTTGACCTCTTGCAAATCACATCTTGCAAGGTCTCTTTGACCAGGCAAGGTAACACAGTCACAGGTTCTGGGGATTAGGACGTGGACCTCTTGGGGGTGGGCGGGGAGGAGCAGCAGTACTTTGCCTACCACAGCGTGGAACACTCCAGGCTCCACATTTGTTCACCTTGGTTCCCACAGGCAGACCAAACCACATCACCTTTGCTGTAGGAACGACTCTAGCTGTGCCACTGGGTATCATGCATCCCACCTGCAATATTAGTTTCCTATCAGAGAGATGCAGGGGTTTCTCCGTAGAGACTACACTTGGAGAAACCCAGCTCCACACTGTCTGGTGTTGCTCACTCTGCAAGTATGTCTGCTCCCTGGCTACTGTGTAAGCTGCTAACAACAAAGCCAACAAACTATTCTCTGTATCCTCCCAGCAGCCTCATGGGGACTCGCACATGCTAGGGGCTTGGTAAATGTGGCTCATCAGTCTGCTTACAGGGCTGTTTTGAGTAGTTGGGCTGGATGAAGTACATCCTGAATAGGAGTTTAGGGTTTTTTTCCCTCCAAGGGCAATAGGGAGTCATGAAGGTGTTAAGTAAGAGCATGACAAGATTTGTGGCAAGAAATGGGAAAAGATTTGATGTTCCAATAAGAGGAGGCTTTGGGCAAATATGTGGAGACAGGAATTTTGAAAATACAGGTTTGGGGACTGCTAAGATTTCATGGGGTGATGTGGGGAAGATTTTCTTCTGATTTGCCTCCATCAACACTTTTTAATTGTGTGCACACACACTTTCACCCTCAGGCTCTGAGCCTGATTATCTTTGTAACCCCCACAGTGTAGCACTGGCCTGGCACATAGTAGGCGTTAATTAAAATTTTGGTGAGTCATACTGAACTTGGCAAGCCACTTGACCTTGACTGTTTCAGGCTTCAGTTTTCTTTCTTTCTTTCCTTCTTTTTTTTTTCAAGATAAGAGTCTTACTCTGTCGCCCAGGCTGGAATGCAGTGGTGCGATCTCGGCTCACTGAAACTTCTGTCTCCTAGGTTCAAGCAATTCTTCTGCCCCAGCCTCCCGAGTAGCTGGGATTACAGGCGCCTGCTACCATGCCTGGCTAATTTTTGTATTTTTAGTAGAGACAGGGTTTCACCATGTTGGCCTGGCTGGTCTCAAACTCCTGACCTCAAGTGATCCACCCGCCTTGGCTTCCCAGAGTACCACCACACCCGACCAGGCTTCAGGTTTCTATTTGTAAAACAAAAGAGTGAGACTAGAGCCCTCACAACTCTGACTCCGCAGTATTTAAAATCCTGCTTCTTTTCATGGACAGCATTTATCTGGAGACCCATATTTGGGAGGGGAGTTGGGCTGGAAAACTCTGAGGATTTTCACAACTCTGGGACTTTGAGATTTATAGCTGCTTCTAATATTTATCAAGAATTTGTGTGTGCCAGAGACTATCTCAGGCCTTGCAGGGAGTCATCTCATCAAATCTTTGCAAGAGTTCTATAAAGAAAGGCACTATTAGCCCCATTCTACAGATGAAGAAACTGGGGCTCAGAGAGTCAAGGGGCTTGACAAGGTCGCACAGTCAGGGGAGACAGAGCTGGGATTTGAACACAGTTCCCTGACTCCAGAAACCAGCCTTTACTCTGTGCTCTGATGTTTGGATTCTTCTTTCAGTTTTGTTTTGTTTCGTTTTGTTTTACCCTGTAAACACCTCAAGCGTGTATATCCCAGGAAGAAAGACATTCTCTTACATTGCCACAGTTCAGTTTTCAAAAGCAGGGAATTTACCATCTCTCCAACATTATCATCTAATCCACAGCTTATTTTCAAAGTGTTTCAACTGTCCCAGTAATCTTCTCTTTATTCTCTGTCCAAGATCTAATCCAGGATTGTGCATTGTGTTCAGTTGTCATGTCTTCTTAACATTTCCTCTGGAGCAATTCTCGGCCTTTCTTTGTTTCTTGACTTTGACATCTTTGAAGCTTCCAAGCCCTCAATGTGAGCTTCCCCGATCCTTCCCTGGGTTTAGATTCAGGTTGTGCATTTTTGGCAGGGACAATGCAGAAATGATCTGAATTTTCCCTGATGCATTGTGTCTGGAGGCACCTGCTATTGGTTTGTCTTATTCCTGGTGAAGTTGATCACTTATGGTTAATAGGTTTTGCCACTGTAAAGATACAGTTTCCCCCTTTGTAATGAATAAGTGATTTGTGGGGAGATACTTTGAGACTAATAAATATATTGCTGTTCATCACACTTTCATTCATTGGTTTTAGCATCCTTTGAGGGTTTTCTAACTCCATCATTCCTTTTGCAGTTCTTTAGTTGGCTTAGAGCTTCTCTTCTTCCCACCCTCCATTGATTCATTTTATTCACATTTATGTATATTGACAGGGACTCATGGAGCCATTACAATCTATGCAAGCTGATCTCCCACTGGTTGTTTTTGCCAGGTGAGCTATTGCTTCATCATTTGTTCCCAGTGTGAATTCAGCTCATCTTATCATTTGAAAATCCAAAGGCTTCAACTGCCTGGAAATCTTCAGTTTTAGCTAGAAAGGAGCAAAATCACAGACGTCTGCCCTAAGGAGGAGGGAGAGGAGTGAGTGTTTGGGGAGTCTGACTGCTCACTCCATCCCCATCTGGCTCATCTTCCAGCAATGGCCGTCCTCCAGCAATGGGGCGCACCGCAGGGTCAGGGGAGGTGGCCTCCAATTCTGTGGTTTCCTGGTGGCGGTCATTTCTATATGTCAGCCTCTCTCCTTCCTCTGTTTGTGGTTGTGGAACTGTAGATGCCTCTTTAAGAGGCAGGAGCGTTTATGAGCTTCCCCAGAGAAATCCAGGAAGGTCATTTAAGACTCATCTTGCAGTTTTCTCTTCTTAAAGAGTGAATTCAGATGAGGTTAAGTTCCCTTGCAACCTGTTCTTCCTTGTCATAGTACTATGTGTGTTTAACATCTTTTTTCTTTCCCTCCCTCTCTTCCTCCCCATTTCCTTTTTACCTTCTTTCATCCCTCCTTCTTTTCCTTTAGCAAATTAATGCTCTTGAACACCTACTATGCGTTTATCCACGAACAAGACAAACACAACTTGTTCTCAAGCTCTCCTGTAGCAAACATACATTAAACAATGTCACAATTAAATGCATGATCACACACTTTGATAAGTGCTGCCACAGAATGTCAGAGGAGAGATGTAGAGGCTCATGTGACAAATGAAGAAGCAAAGGCACAGACTCCACAGCCACCACCCAGAGTCAGGGAAGGTGTAGAAGCCAGACCTCCCACTACCCACCCTGCCCTCCATCACTCAACCCAAGCCCTGCGTGTTGAGGGAGCAAACCTCACCGTGATCTCAGCTGAGCCAAGCATAAGGCTGCTCTCAGGCTAATTAACGATGCCCTTCTTGTATAGGAAGAATTGCTGGGAGTTGTAGGAGAGCAAATATTTACCTTCTCCAGCAACCAGAGTGTCAGCTTAACTAAAATGCGAACATCTGTCTCTTGTGTAAAATAAGACCTGCACGGGTGTTGGATCAGAGGAAGGTGGCTCTATAAGACCTGTCTCCTTCTCTGCCAGGTCTTTCGCCTCTGCTCTCTGTCTATGTCTGTCTTGGGTCTGTCTCTGGCAGTTTCTCTGCCTCGTGTCCTCTGTGTCTCTGTTTCTGCCAGTCAGCTGCCTCTGTCTCAGTCTCTCTCTGTCTCACCTCTCTCCCCACCTCTTTCCCCAGCTTCCCATTCTGTATCCCAGCCAGGATCAATTCCTTGAAGTGTCCCTGGGATGCCACCTTCTTCCACCCTCCCAGCCACTGCAGGTGTTCTTCTACTTTCTGGGAGCGGTGGTGTCTGTGCCCCCTTCCCAAATTTCTGCCTATGTTATTTATCCTTTAGGTCTGAGTTTAAATGTCACCTTATACTTTGAGAATCCTAAACTCCACAAGGGCAATGATTTTTTTTTTTCACTGCTTGCTATGGTCTGCAGATTTGTGTCTTCTCCTTCCTCCCACCTACCATACCACTCCCCACCCCAGATTCCTGTGTTGAAATTCTAACTTTCAAGGTTATGGTGTTAGGTAGTGGGACCTTTGGGAGGTGGTTAGATCATGGGCTGGAGCCCTCATGAGTGGGATTAGTGCTCTTATGAAAGAGGCCCGAGAGAGACCCCTTGCCCTTCCACCATGTGAAGACACAGTGAAAAGACGGCCATTTATGAACCAGGAAGTGGGTCCTCATCAGACATCAAACCTGCTGGTGCTTTGATATTGGACTTTCCAGCCTCCAGAACTATAAGAAATAAATTTCTGTTATTTTTAAAGCTCTTATGGCAGCCTAAACAGACTGAGACACTGCTGTATCCCTAGTACCTTTTAATGAGATTTCTATGACTATAACTTACTTGCTGATTGAATTAATTGCATCTAGAACAGTGCCTGGCACATAGCAAGTGCTCAGTCAGTATTTGTTGAATGAATAAGTAAATGAATCAACAGTAGGTCTGTTCTGATCTCCCTCAGTCTGGGTGTGTGCCCCCATAGCACCCTGCCCTACCACTGTCATAATTCTTATCTCTGTTGTAATCACTTAGTTGTGGCTTAGGCTGCTGTAACAAGACCTCAACAACAATCCAAAGGCATCAGGAATAAAGAAGTTTATTTCTTTTATGTGAAACAGTCCAGGGCGACTGCTCCAGGTCAACAAGTGATCCTTACAGTTATTCATGGACCCATTGGCCTGGGCTGACAGCAGCTCTGCCATCCTCAACACCTGGCAGGCAGGAGCCGCTTCTTGCAGCAGATGTTAAAGAGCATAGAGAAGCAGCTGGAATTTGGGGGCCAACCTGGAAGACACACACAGGCCTTCAACTCACATTCTGATGGAGACAGGTGGCTCCGTCTAACTGCAAGGAAGGCTGGGAAATGCAGTCCAGCATGTGCCCTGGAAGAAGGGGAGAAAAGACTTGCTGGGCAGTTGGCAGCCTCTGCCACATCTGGGTGCCTGTGTGAATTGCTCACTGGACTGTAAGTCCTGTGAGGGCAGAGAACATGTCTGTGCAGTCATCCCTGTGTCTCTAGTGCCTGATGCACAGCCTGACTCATTATAGATCCGTAGTTCCCAGACGTGTATGGCTATACATTGGAATCATGTGGAATATTTAAAACATCCTAATGTTTGGCTTCCACCATCACCTCACTTCCCCACTTTTTTTTTTTTTTTGAGACAGCACTTTGCTCTGTTGCCCAGGCAGAAGTGCAGTGTTGCAATCATAGCTCACAGCAGCCTTAAACTCATGGACTTAAGGGATCCTCCTGCTTCAGCCTCCTGAGTAGCTAGGACTACTGGCACATGCCACCATGCTTAGCTAATTTAAAATTTTTTTTTAGAGATGGGGGTCTTACCACATCGCTCAGGCTGGTCTTGAACTCCTGGCCTCAAGTGATCCTCCCACCTTGGCATCTCAAAGTGTTGGGATGACAGGTATGAGCCACCATGCCTGGCTTTTGCTCCCACTCTTGAACATTCTTGTATAATTGCTATGGTGTGGGACTTTGGTATTGGGATTTTTAAGTTTCCTAGATGGTCCTAATATGTAGAAAGATTTAGGGACCACTGCCATTGACCCTGAATAAATGAACACATGCATGCATGAATGACCAGATGTGCCAACAGATGTTGACATACTGTGCCAGAGGCTACAGACTAATCTTTTGGTAGATGACATGTTTTGTTTGCCTTGTATGGGGCTTAATTTTTTTTAATTATGCCAATTCCCAAGATTTAAAAGCTGGAACATGCCATATCATACTTCGGACTTTTGGTCTCTCTTGAAAAATCAGATGATTTGGCAACACTGGGATCCTCGAGGATGTTCTCATGTTCTTCTTTATATTTACTGCCCATCCCTTCACCCATTTGTTGCCTGCATGGAAGCTGAAAGGCATTTGTATATGATTCTATCATCTGAGTAACCTTCTGTGCATTATTTCAAGAATTTCAGCTTTTTCTAGAGTCAGGTTCCTTTGAGAGAGAGAGAGTGATGTGTTGTCAAGGCCATTCTAGGCTGGGCACTTTTCCTGCCTCTGCCTTCAATCCATTTGATCCAACAGCCCCCAGCCCAGCCCACTGGAAACAGAAATAGATTCTGTTGATTTCATCAGTGTTCTTGGATGTGGGCAGACGATGTAGTGGGATGAGCTCTGAACCAGAAGTCAGGGTGTGGGGTGCTTCCCTGGGCTTGCATTAACTCAGTAATCTTAGAGACAGGACATTTTTCCTTCCCAGCTCTCATCTGTAAAAGGAGGCAATTGAACTCAGTCATCTTTCAGTTCCCTTTCTACTTTCTGTCTCTCAGAATTATGTCCCATTTTAAAGATCCAGTGTTTTCTCTTTTGAAAAGGGTCATTTCTGAGGTAGAAATCTGCTTGGTTTATGACTCGTCCCTGAAATAAAGCTACTGACATGTCTTTTCCTGATAGAAATCAGCCATTTGCCAATGCTGCATCCAGCCATGCAAAGCTATATGGCAATTAATTAAATCAGTAAATAAATTATTGTCATACAAATCCCATTAACAGGTGAGAAAGGAGAGATTACGTCTTTTAGAAGAGAGCTTAAACATTAATGTCTGACATCTTTTAAAGAAGAGTTTCTTTTTTATCTCTCTACCAGACTAATAGTTTGTTTATAGCAAATGCTCCCAGAAAGAGATATATTAAAAACCCTGATTCACTATGGGCTGAATTAGAGTTCTCTCTCTCTCTCTCTCTCTTTTTTTTTTTTCAAGGAACCTCACCAAGGAGTCCAGATGTCTGTATCTGCAGGACAGTGTCTCGATGGGATGCTTAATAATGCATTCCTGTCTGGTCACTGTTGAGGTAGTTGTGCATGCAAAGTGGTTTCTGAAGGAAGGGGGCCTCCTTTCTCCTTCACACTGAAGGTGAAGGAGATAGCTTGGAGGTAGATATGGTTCTCTCATCAGCAGGGAGAGAAACTGCGTGAACATCTATTATAAGCCTCACAGCACTGCAATTTTATCTTTGTAGAATGTGCCTAAAGTAGACAAACGCCACGAGTAATAATGTAGTGGACTTTGTAGTTGTCTCACTGTCTTAGTTTGGGTTCCTACAAAATAAACCCCCAAGTCAGAGATCCAAGTGTAAGCGGTTTATTGGGAATGTGGTCCCAGGAAACACTAGGCGGGGAGTGGCGACATAAGAAAGTAAGAGAAGGGAGACAAATAGGGTGAGTCACCAACCCAGTTACTACTGAGGACAACCAGAACTTAATCCCACTGGGCAAACCTGAGAGCCACTGTAGAACATGCACCTCAGTTGTTCCATCTAAGGAGTGAGGGAACTGGGGTATTTATACACCTACTCTATCATCATTGCTGAAGGTTGCTCCTAGGTAAGTTAATTTCCTGATACTTCTCCTTGACATGAGTGACAGTAGAGAGGCCAGTAGGGTGCACTGCAACGGTAAGGCCCAAGAGATAGGTGGTGCATAAGAGAGGATACTGCTATGCCCAATAGCCAACTCCCCTCTTGATACAGGCCTTAATTTTTGTTCCACATCTTTCCTATTTAGCTTTTGGAGGATGATAAATCTACCTTCACTCCAGGATCTAGGTCTAAACTAACTGTTATAATCCTACCCCTGGCCACAGTTATGGGTTCAGGGGGAGCATATGGACAAGTTAGGCCAATGAGGAGCTAGGACAAGTTAGGCCAATGAGGAGCTCATTCTTCTGAGATGGCATCCAAAGTCAGCCTTCCCTCCCCTTGTCTGGACCTGGAGAATTAAAGCCCAGAGCCTTGGGAGTTGTTGGGGACCATCTTGAAACCATGGAGAGACAGATGGAAGATGAAGCCAGCACCACAGAAGCCAGGGAAAAGAAACAAAACCTGAATGCTGGTCTCACCAGTGAGCTGCTGAATCAAGTCATCCTTGACACGTGGCCTTCCTTAGGACTTTTGGTTATTTGAGCCAATGAATCACTTTATTATTTAACCCTGTTGTTGAGTTTTCTGTTGCTTGTAAATGCACACTCCCTACATGAATCACACACACGTGCTCAGCTTGGGCGAGGGAGGTGAAGTGAGGATGTGGGCTTCATCATGTGATGTTGGTGGGATAATGAAATGACAGAACTATTCTGGAAGCCATATGCATAGCAGGCAGCACAGTGCTGTGATTGTGAGTTTGCCTTTTGGAAGCAGACAGATCTGGCTTTTGTTCTTGGTTCTGCTGGTTTGTAGTTGTGTGACGTTGAAAGGTTACAGACCTTTTTAGCCTCAGTTTACCCATCTATAAAATGAAGGATAATAAAAATACCAGCCTTATAGTATTGTTCAGAGGTAAAGGAGTACAAGGCCTGGCATGAAGTCCATGCTCAACATATATTAATACTAGTTATTATTCCTTTTATGGAGAGACAATGTGGTCACAAGGATCAGAAGCCTTAAGAATATGCATAAGAGTCAGATAAATGCCTAAAAATATATGTATGAGGCTGGGCATGGTGGCTCATGTCTGTAATCCCAACACTTTGGGAGGCTGAGGCAGGAGGACTGCTTGAGCCCAGGAGTTTGAAACAGCCTAGGCAACATAGTAAGACCCTGTTCCTATTTTTTAAAAAAAGTTTTTAAATAAAAATATATGTATGAGAATTTTGTTTGTACCAATGTTTAAATTGGCAAAAAATTGGAAGCAACATAAATCTTTAACCAATTATAGTATGACTATAGTTTAATAACTGGGGTTATTAAAATGATGATGTGTATAGTAATATTATTGTCATGCAAAGATGCTTTTTACATATTGTAAGACGAAATAAATAAATTTAAATTTAAAGCAGTACATAAAGATTAGTGCTGCTTTTGCAAGATAGGGTGTATACCCCAATGTTCAGATTTGCTCCCTTTGGGGATAGGATGTGGTGTTAGGGGTAAGTTTCAAGCCTTTCTTTTCATGTTATTTAGGTATTTAATTATACAATGAGCACATATGACCTTTGTAATCAGAAAATGCCAATTTTTTATATTTTCAAAACACAAATGAGGTCCAATTCTCCTGACTTGCTAAATTATTAAATGCCCCTCATTTTCCTAAACATAAGATGTGTTTTCACTATTTCCCACAAACGGTATGGCTCACAGAAAGGATTTTTCGTAACCTTTATTTGTTTCTTGTTACTAGTAATATGTGTCCCTAACAAAAAATTCAATTATAGAAACCTATTACTTAGTTCCTGCATCTTCCACCCTCACCCTGTTACTCACTCCTAAATTCAAAATGTGTGTATTTTTAGCTTTTCAATGCATAAACTTATCTCCTGTGTTTATTTTCTATGTATATGCTAATACGTATCTCTTGTATGTCTTCTGTTCAAAACCACAATCATTGGTAAGCCACTTTTTTGACTTAATCTTTCAACAAAACATAAATATTGCATTATATGAGCAGGCAAGTCTTTTTTTTTTTTTTTTGAGGAGAGTCTCAATTTCAAAAAATAATTTTAAAAAATTTGCTTCTTCAAATCAATAACTAGAATGTATACATATATTTTTCTATCAACATATAATTCATATAAGTAAAAAATGCACAGATCACCAAGTACAGAATTTGATGACTTTTGACAAATATATATATTTTAAAAACATAGGACCATGCTATATAGACTTCCTTGCAACTTGCTTTTTTCATTTTGCAATATATCTTGAGCCTCTTTCCTTATCTATCCCATTCTTTTAATAGCTGTACAGGCTCCCATTGTTGTGACTGTATGATCATTTATTTCCCCAACCCCCTTTAGATGAACATTTGGATGGTGTCCAGTTTTTTTTGGTTTTTTTTTTTTTTGCTGTTATAAACAGTGCAGTGAATATCCTTGTACATCTATCTTTGTGCCCTTGTGGGATAATTTTTCATAGGTGGATTGTTATTGATGTCTAAGCACGATCGATTCAGACTGTTTCTCGTGGAATGCTCAAGAGATGTAATCTCTGTTCTCAGAATGGCCCCAGCTAGACAAACAAACACGATTCCACTCCTGCTTTTCCATTATGGCCCTGACCTCAGCTTTCATGTCAACCCCTCCCAAAGATGAGGGATTCTGGCAGAGCCCACTTCATTAATCCCCAAGTTTCAAATTTTGTACCCAGGTCAAATCTTATCCATTCAATCAGGGCAACTTTGGAGTTTGCATTCATCAAAGGAATGCCAGCTCTGTGCTGGGCTCTTTTGGGCTATGAGATACTCTTTTGGGCTATGCGGTACACACAGAGGAGGCAACAAGTAAGGAAATAAGTAATGCAGAAAACTGAAGTGAGCCACTTCCTGAAGCCCCACCTGGCTAACTGCAGAGGGTGATGGGTGCTGATCTCAGATGTCCTACTTTGCAAATAGCCCTACCAGCTCTAACTGGAAATGGGGGAAATTTCTCTCTGGTGAAAAATAAAGTATTATTCCTGTTTCTTGCCTGATCAGCAGAGAAATATGCTCCTTTCTCTAGTTAGACCCAGGAAAGTCCTAAGATTTATGATTTCACAGAAATAAGTCCCAGATTTTTCAGAGGCAAAAAAGAATAGTGAAAAGAACAAGATCTGGAGGTTAGAAAGATGTAAGTTTGAATCCTAGTTATGATTGGCTGGACAATGGCCCTCCAAAGATGTCTATGCCCTAATTTCTGGAAGCTGTGAATATGTAATCTTATGTAGCAGAAGGGACTTTGAAGATGCAATAAAGTTAAAGGTTTTGAGGTGGGAAGATTATCATGGATTACAATGATGTTTATATAGGAGAGGTAGGAAGGTCAGAGTTCGCAGCAGGAGAAGTGACAATGGCAAGAGAGGCCAGAGTTATGTTCCACTATGAGTCAAGGTGTGTAGGCATCCTCTAGAAGCTGGAAAAGTCATGGAAATGATTCTCCCTTAGAGCCCGCAGAAGGAGCGCAGCACTGACAATCCATTTGGCTTCTGACTGTCAGAACTGTAAGATAATAAATCTGTGTTGTCTTAAGTCACCAAGTTCGTGGTAATTTGTTATAGTAGAAGTAGGATATTAATTCAGCAGCCTGTCCACTTACTGCTCTGTGACTCTAGACACGCTCTTAACTGCTTTGAGCCTCAGTTTATCATTTGTAAAATGAACACCCTCTTCTCGGTGTGTCTGTTTTTAAACAACTGGAAATAAAACATCTAAAGCACCTGCCTTAGTTCCTGTAGCATAATAGGTGCCAAGCAAATAAACAGAAGGCATTCTTATTATTGTATTATTGATAATTTAATTCCTCTACAGCATAAAAGATTGAAGACCTAAGAACACAAACCATGAACCAATGACAAAATAGAACTAGAGATTTATATTCAATGAAAAAAGTAAGGGTAGAAATTTGGTTCAAGGAAAAGACTACATGTGTAGGCAATATGGATTTCAGGAATTGTTCCACGTGAGCTTCAAATTTGGCACTGAGTTTCCTAGCTGCCAAAGTGAAAAGAGAGATATGTCAAGTTTTATACTTTTCAATAACAAAGAGAGGGAAGAATCTAATTACTCAAGGAAAGCAAAACCTTTCTTAGTACCATAAGAAATCTCTCCCTGTATTTTTCCTTTGGCTTGCTTAGTACAAGTATGGTCACCTAATTGTGTGATTATCTATTTAAATCTGTCTCCTCTTACTAAACTAATTATTCTCAACCTTGGCTTCACACTAAAATCACCCAGGACCTTTCAAAAATAACAATGCCTGGTTCTGCTTCAAACTAATTACACCAGAAGCTCTGGGAGTGGAGCTGATATCAGTATTTTTTAAAAGCATCCCAGGTGGTTCTGGTGGCAGCCAGGGTTGAAAAAGCACTTTGCTTTGCTGTTTTCTCCCTCAAGGTAGTAACTGGATCTGCTTATTGACAACTTTATCCCCAACACCTAGCCTAGTGCCTGGCACTTAGTAGGTCCTCAATGGCTCTTTTTAATTAATCTTTTGGCACAGGTGGACCATTCACCTGATTTTTAAAATATCAAAAGGTATACAGTAGAATGTCTTCCTCCTTACCTATCTTTTATTCATCTAGTTCTCACTTCTTCTCAGTCCCCTACTCCAGGGGGTCATTGTTATAGTTTATTCCAGGATAACTTTATGCAAAGATAGGTAAAATTGAACATATATATATATATGCATACCTTGTTAAATACACACATATGTGTCTGTTTAAGTACTGTTGAGTTATTGGCCCTAATCCTTCACTCTCTGATGGTGTTATACAGGCACACCCTTGCCAGCGCTCATGCTGGGTAGAGTGTTCTTTGCTCCTTGACTTTGGGCTTGGTCATGTGACTTGTTTTAGCCAATGGGATGTTAGCTGATAATGTGAGAGTCTTGAAATGTTTTTGTGTGATTGGTCTTGCCCTCTTGAGCTCCATGATCCCTCATGAGAAGAGCATGCCCTGGTTAACTATTATCCCTTCATCCTAGCCCTTGAATGAAAAGGGAGGAACAGACTAAACAGCATCTGTAGCTTGCAGATGAGAGAAGAGCCGCCCTGCTGAGCCCTGCCAAGATCAGCAGAGCCCCAATTAGCTCTCAGATCTATGAGCATGAGAATAAGCAATTACTTTTTAAAAAAGTTTTGCAGTGATTTATTAGGCAGCATTACTGGGGGAATGTCATATCCTTTATGCCTTGTTATTTGCTAATATGTCATGTAAATTTTTCTAAATCAGTAAATCTCATCATATCTTTTTAAAAAATGGTACATGGGGTAGAGAGTCAAAGGCTGGTTAACTGATACAAAAGTACTGCCACATAGGAGAAATAAGTGTGAAGAAATATGGGGTGACTATAATTAATAACAATTTATTGTATAACCTCAAATAACTAAAAGAGAGAATTTTGAATGTTCCCAACACAAAGAAATGATAAATGTTCGAGGCGAGGATACACTGCATTGGTCATTACACATTGTATACATGTGTAATGTATTATTGACATCATGCTTTTTCTTTTTTCTTTTCTTTTTTTTTTTTTTTGAGATGGAGTTTCGCTCTTGTTGCCCAGGCTGGAGTACAATGGTGTGATCTCACTCACCACAACCTCTGCCTCCCTGGTTCAAGCAATTCTCCTGCCTCAGCCTCCAGAGTAGCTGGGATTACAGGTATGCACCACCAAGCCCAGCTAATTTTGTATTTTTGGTAGAGACAGGGTGTCACCTTGTTGGTCAGGCTGGTCTTGAACTCCTGACCTGAGGTGATTTGCCCACCTTGGCCTCCCAAAGTGCTGGGATTACAGATGTGAGCCACCACACCTGGCCCACACTTTTTAAAATTAAAATTTTTTTTACCCTACTTGCAAGCTAAAATATCACACTGTACCCCATAAATATGTACAATTATGATATGTAAATTAAACATAATAAAAGCAAAAAACTGTATAGAATACTAATGTTTGGATACACTAATCTCCTATTCAAAGAAATCTAGGTTGTTCCCAATATCTAGCTCTTATACTTCTTCAGTGAATAACCCTGCATATACATCATTTTGTGCAAGTCCAAACATTTCGTTACGATAAATTCCCAGAAGAGGAATTGTTGTGTCAAAAAATATATGCATTCATAATTTTGATAGATATTTTCAAACCACACTGCATAGCATAGGAACACTCCTACCAGTAATGTCTGAGAATACCCAGTTCCCCACAGACTTGCCAGCAAAGTGTATTATTAACCTTTCCATTCTTTTTGGCCACCTGATGGGGAAAATACTATTTCAGTGTAGTTTTACTTTGCATTTCTCTTATTTGAGTGAGACTGAGCATCTTTTCAAATGCATATGAGACATGTGTGTTTTCTTTTCTATGAACTCTCATTCATTACCCTTTGCCATCTTTCTCTTAGATTGTCTTTTTCTTATTGATTCCCTCAATACATATTTGCTGAATAGACAAATGAATGAAATAAAATGAGTTTAAATAGAGGACACTGAATACTATGGTTCAACGTCCCAAATAAAACTGGACAGATGCAAGAACAGATTTGGCAAGGCTATGGCTTTTCATTGCGTTCTTTGATTAAAAAGCCCAAGATCTCACATTTAAATGCCTTTCCTGATGGACAGCTCTGCAAGAGGCTGAGGTAACAAGATCCAAGTTAGTAGCCTTCTGGGGCAAAGAGTTGAGAAATTCCAGGGACTGTCGTGGACCTCAGTAGGACATTCAATGGGAGTAGAGGACTACTATAATTAACAATTTATTATATATTCTCAAATAACTAAAATAGAGGATCTTGAATGTTCCCAACACAAAGAAATGATAAAAGTTTGAGGTGATTAATATGCTGATTACCCCGATTTGATCATTACACATTGTGTACATGTATTGAGACATCACATTTTTTATTTTTTAATTTTTTAATTTTTTAATTTTTTAATTTTATTTTTTTGTTGAGACGGAGTCTCGCTCTATCACCCAGGCTGGAGTGCAGTGGTCGGATCTCAGCTCACTGCAAGCTCCGCCTCCTAGGTTCCCGCCATTCTCCTGCCTCAGCCTCCTGAGTAGCTGGGACTACAGGCGCCCGCCACCTCGCCCGGCTAGATTTTTGGTTTTTTTTAGTAGAGACGGGGTTTCACCGTGTTAGCCAGGATGGTCTCGATCTCCTGACCTCGTGATCTGCCCGTCTCGGCCTCCCAAAGTGCTGGGATTACAGGCTTGAGCCACCGCGCCCGGCCACATTTTTTAAAATAAAAAAAAAATTACTCTATTTGCAAGCTAAAATAACACACTGTACCCCATAAATATGTACAATTATAATATATCAATTAAACATAATAAAGGCATAAAACTGTATAGAACTGTATACAGAGCCCTCTCCCACGGCTAAGAAGACCTCCTTCGTTCTCTGAGATGGGTGGTAGAGAGTGGGTCTATAGGCTTTAGACACCAGACAAGCAGGTTGACATTCTACTGGGAACATTAAGAGGTGAATCTGGGCTCTTACCTGGATGGAAGGTGTTACACTCAGCTTGTGTACTTTTTGGGAGCCATGCACCTGCCTCACTTTCTGGCCAGAGTGAGCTAGTAACAGCTTGTGTTCTTATTGTCTTAAAGACAATTTTGCCACCATCCTGCTGTGGCAGCTTCTCTAGTCCCTTATATCACTCATGGAAATAGCCCAGAATTACCTCCCCTCATGCTGGTGCTGTACACCTCTCCCCTCTGCCCTGGAATTTTCCTGTTCCACCAAGGCATGAAGCACTGTAGAATCCAGTTGCTACTCATTCGTATGAAATCCAGAAGTGTAGGGGAGCTGGAGGAGAGCTTTGACCAATGGAAGATGAGAGTTGGTGGATAAATTATTCCTGGCTCTAAATGGGTGGTTCAAAGATGCAGCTTCTTTGAAGACATCTGCAGTACCAGGCAACTGACCAGCTCCATAATAAACTTCCTTTTGTCTCTCTCTTTTTTTCCTCACTCTTGCTTCCCTGGGATTGCATTCCCCAATACAGTGTCAGTCCAGAATGCTTTTGCCTGGGATCTGTTTTCTAGAGAACGTCTGTTAAGACAGAAAGTAAACTCATTTTCCTTCAGAGGTAGGGGTTTCTAAACATTGCATATGTGACACCTAGATCCTAAAAACAAAATGGCTTGTGGGATGACTGTGAGGAAGGTTTAAAAGAAAAACCCACTGTTTATTGAGCATCTACTATGCGAGAACTCTATGCTAAATGTTCAAATTGCTATTTCATTCAATTTTCACAATATCCCCATGGAGTTTTTGCTATCATCATTTTACCAATAAATGAGACTTTGGATTTTAAGTCACTTGTTCAAGCTAGTCAATGATTGAGCTGGGCTTTCAACCTAGTTCTGCTGAGCTCCAAACTAGTACTCATGTGATTCAAAAGTCACACAAAACACTACAATGCACTTGAAAGAAATGCCTTAACAGAGGAAGTCACCTAAGTGTATCTAGTTGTAGGCTCACCCTTCTGTTTTATGGGAGTAAGACAGTATTAATAACAATATGTGTCTTACAGATGGGTGTCCCATTGTGCTTTCCAAGTTGTCCCATATTTGATCTTTTTACGAACCCAGGAGGACAGGAATATGGCACTTCCTGGTCATGAATAAATCCTCTTAATAAAAAGCATAAACTAAAGCTCAGAGATCCTAGAGGGTTTTCCAAAACCCACACAGCTTGTGGTCACTGGAAACAAACCTGGACTTTTTGTGCCCCAGTTTAGTGATGTTTCTATAGCCCCACCCTGTTTTCAATTGAACACATTTGTGTGATTGTGGTCGCTGCCTTAGAAATTGTTTTGGAAGCATGAAACAGTGAGAATTCAAACAAAACAAAGCACCACAGTGTAAAAAATAAGTCTTGACTCCTCCATTTGTGTGTGTGTCTGTGTGTGTGCGTTTGTGTGTGTGTGTATGCATCCTTTTGGAGTTATTCTATGAATATACTGGCATACATGTTAAATAGGACACCACTGAAAACACACAGAAGGCAGGTCATTGTCCCACACCTTGTTTGGAGATGGTTCCATTTCAGTGCATGACAACTGCCTCTCTGGTCTGAGGAGCCTTCGTTTCCTGGTTTGGATGAACCATAAATCATTCGGGTGATCCTCCATTGAGAACAATCAGGTTGTCTTCTGCCTCCTGTTGTGCATTTGTAATTAGAGAGTGCTGCTTGATGAATGAGAGGACAGGAAAGTGAAGGACTTGCCCAAGGTTGCACAGCTGAAGATGGTAAAGCTGGTGTTTGAACACAGATCTCCTGACCCTGGTCCACCTTGTTTTCTGCTCACTTCACAAAACTGCAGGGGCATGGTCCCTAACTCCAAAAGGTGAGATTAAAGGATAGGTGTGGACAAATGAGGAACCTTGAACCCTCAGCAGCAGGGGCTATGAGGGGGTTGTCTAGCCCCTGCTTCAGGTGTCTTCCCCAGCCATTCTAACTCTGGCAGGGTCACAGCCACAACTACATCTCTTCTGGTGCATATGTCCCTCTGCTCTGCTCCAGCACAGCAGCTCAGCACACCCCAGGACACCTCTCTAGGTTCCTTCCAATGACAGGTAAGTCATTGATCAGCTCTGAGAACCAGCTGAGAGCAGGATCTATTTAAAGAAGCATATGTTTCCAGATGCTGAGTCATGTCAGCTGGACCAGCCGGCCCAAGTCTGGGCAGTGCGGATATTCACGGTACAGCAGCTGCTGCAGCCTGGCTTAGACTTTGACAAACCTGAGGAAGCTCTGAGCTGAAATACCACATTTAATAAGATAAAATACACCTTAAGCCCCACATCAGTCTCTGGATTTTAAGTGTGGCCATTCTCATTACCTCCCCACTGACCACCATTTTTTGTTGTAATGATGATCAATTAGCCAAAATTACGTTCACGGAGACCCAGATTTAAATCCTAGCTCTGCTGCTTACTGGCTGTGTGACCTTGGCAAGTCGAATAACCTCTCTGAGCCTCATTGTCTTCTTTTGTACAACCTTCTAGGGCATAGGGAGGGACAAATATGGTAATATATAGGAAGTCCATGTCATAGCCTATAGTATGTAGTAAACATTTAGAAACTGATAGCAAATTAAATTAAATTAAGTATGTGTTCAGCACTATGCTAGGCATGGTAGGAGAATATCAAATACAGTGCAGTATGATGCTGGTTCCCATGAAAAGTTGCAATCTAGTTGTTAAAGTTGACATACACTTGTGAAGTTATAATGAACATATCTGAACAGTGCGACATTCAGATAGTCTTTGAGGACCTGCTTTGGGTTCAGGCAAGGCACTGACTGAGGCTCTGGGCATGTATAAATGGCTCCTGAGTGAACATGTTTACTCAGTGGTATGGGAATCCAGGTCAATGAGCAGCTAATTCTGCCAGGGACATTTGGGAGAAGCTTCTGAAAGGAAGAAAAGATGGCAAATCCATGGCATGTGGGACATCAGTCTCCATTCTCTGCCCATGGCAGCCATCGGTAATCAGTTACGGCCCTCTGCATCCTTCTCAACACAGTGATCCTCTGCATCCTTCTCAACACAATGATGACCCCCAACCCCAACCCACTGCATTCCTTTCAACACAATGCTCCAGACAGCCACAGCCAATCAATCAACACTGATATGATGAACACTCTTTGCCATCCTTGAGGTTAAGGGTATTTCAAGGTGTTGAAAGGTGTCCACTAGGGCATACAAATAATTAGAGTTACGGGTCTCATAGAAGACAAATGGTCTGGAGGAAGGTATGAGGAAACTTGGAATCCAGTTGCAGCATTGACACTTATATGCCCTGTGAACTCAGGTCATGTAATCTCTTTTATCTTGCTTTCTGTAAGTGATTGTGATTCATGGAGTACTAAGACAAGGGGATTCCAGTTTGGGTGCTCAAGAAGGCTTATCACAAGAGGTAAGATTTCAGGAGGCTTTGAAGTATGGGTATAATTTACATCAATAGAGAGCAATGTGTGCATGCATCCGTGTGTGTATTCATATGCACGTGCATTCTAAGAGTATGAGGGAATGTAGTGGGTAGGTAATGGATAGGTTTCAGAATCTACTGTCCTCTACCCTCTCCAAAAATATAAAGCAACCCCCTTCTTTCTGCCAGCAGGCTACACTATGATGTGAGCCCTGTTCACTGGGGACTGGAGTGGGCTGTCAAGATCACAGTACCAGTCAGGAGACAGTTAGAGTCATGGAAAAAGTGGTGCCATCCAAGAAAGACTGGGAGTGGGGAGAAGTGTTGCAAGAGGCGGGGCTCCTGGAAGCTGCCTGCTTCTCCTTCCTCTTGCATTCAGTTTCCCATTCCCCTGGACAGGGGGCCCATTTGTCTGACTTCTCAGCAGGGTCAGGTCACCCCTGAGCCCACAAGGACACCTGTTGATGGACAGAAGTGCTGTTTGCCATGTAGACCTGTGACCCACAGCTGTGCCTCTGAGGGGCTGTCTTCCATGATGAAACCAGGGGCAAAACCACAGACAGTCTGGCTATAGAGTCAGTGCTTGACATTTGGACTCCCTTTCCTGTTTACTTTTCTCATTCCACCTATAACTCAATGGACCACTTGGCAGAATGGTTTGGACTCCACAAACTGCTTGGGTTCAAATTCTGGCTCTGGCATTTCCAAACTGCAATCATAGGCAAATAACGCAAACTCTCTGAGCCATAGTTTCCTCATCAATAAAACAGGGGCGATGATAATAGCACTTACTTCATAGAAAGATGTGTGGAATCAGTGAAAAATATCCATGCAAACACAATGCAGCGTCTGTCATAAATGTTCAATAAGTATTCACTATATTACATTATCTGCTATAGTTTTCCCACTTTTACCTTGTATTTCCCCAACTAAATTATAAGCTACCTGAGAGATGGAACCATCTCTTTTGTACTCCCCAAAGTCTGGGCACGATACTGAGTATGGCAGTGCCCAGAACTTTTGCCAATTATTTAATGTAAAAATAAAAAGTTGTAGAACTTTCTATTACTTGGAGGAAGTTTAGCCTCCTCCATTTAAGGCTCAGGGATCTTTAGGTTCACAATGACCTTCCCAGACTCATTTCCTATTTCTTTTTACAGAAACCTATCCTTCAGGCACCTCAAACTATTTGTGGTTCCCTGAATACACCACTGTCTTTCCTGCTTCTCCTTGCAAAGCCCATTTCCTCTGTCTTCCCCCAATCTTATCATTCAAGGCTTTTTAAAATTATAAGTGACATAAATCAAACATAAAGTGGCTGAAGCAGAAAAAAATGTCTATTTGTTCAAATAACTGAAGAATCTAGTGTTACTGTCCTCAGATATGGTGATTCAGGGACTCATATTATACCACCAGGACTTTTTGTTTCTCTCAGATTGATTTCCCTTTGTGTTGGCTTCATTCTTAAGCACAGTCATTCTTGCTAGGGGCAAGGTGATCAAGTCTTCTGACATACCTCCATCCATTGCAGCAACACCAGGCCAAAGAGAGCTCCTTTCTATTTAAGGTTCCAGACAGTCTGAGATGTCTTCTCAATGGACCTGTTTTAGTCATGTGCTCATCCTCCATCCAATCACTGCGGCCAGGAAGAAGGAATATGCTGATTGGACAGATTTGGCTCATGTGATCATCCTCTAGGCAATCAGAGGATGATCTGTCTTGCTATTAGCCCACAATTCATAGAATTGTAAGTAACTCTGCCTCAAGGAAGGATCTGTGTATTATTAGTGTTGGGCTCTGGACATCTAGCACAGTGCCTAGGACATGGTGGGCATTCAATGAATATTCACCGAATGAAGGAATGTGTCCATGACAAGAGTCAAACTCTGTAAAATACTTGAAGAGATTTATTCTGAGCCAAATATGAGTGACCAATGTCCCATGATAAAGCCCTCAGGAGATCCTGAGAACATGTGCCCAAAGTGTTTGGGCTACAACTTGGCTTTATACATTTTAGGGAGACGTAAGATATCAATCAATACATGTGAGAGGTACATTGGTTAGGTCAAGAAAAGTGGGAAAACTTGAAGTGAGGGCTTCCAAGTCATAGGTGGATTCAAAAATTTTCCAACAATTGGTTGAGAAAGTTATTATCTAAAGACCTGGAATCAATAGAAAGAAATGTCTGGGTTAAGATAAGGGGTTGTGGAGACCAAGTTTTATTATGCAGATGAAGCTTCTAGGTAGTAGGCTTCAGAGAGAATAGATTGTAAATGTTTCTTTTTTTTCTTTTTTTTTTTTTGAGGCGGAGTCTCGCTCTGTCACCCGGACTGGAGTGCAGTGGCCAGATCTCAGCTCACTGCAAGCTCTGCCTCCCGGGTTTACGCCATTCTCCTGCCTCAGCCTCCCGAGTAGCTGGGACTACAGGCATCCGCCACCTCGCCGGGCTAATTTTTTGTATTTTTTAGTACAGGCGGGGTTTCACCGGGTTAGCCAGGATGGTCTCGATCTCCTGACCTCGTGATCCGCCCGTCTTGGCCTCCCAAAGTGCTGGGATTACAGGCTTGAGCCACCGTGCCCGGCGATTGTAAATGTTTCTTATCAGCTTTTCTGTCAGTCTTAATGTCTCTGTTGGTGTTACTGTTGGTCAGCTGTGCCTGAATTTCAAGAGGGAGGAGGTTATAATGAAGCATGTCAAACCTGCCCTTCCCATCATGGCCTGAACTAGTTTTTCAGGTTAACTTTGGAATGCCCTTAGCTGAGAGAAGGGTTCACTCAGGTGGTTGAGGGGCTTGGGATTTTATTTTTAGTTTATGAATGAATGAAGCAAGTGTGTGGTGGTCCGGGCCTGTGTTCCCTTAGGTTCCCTGCTCTCCCTCCCCTGTCCTGTTATCATGGGGGAGGACAACCCCTTTAGGCAGCATTTCCAGGCTCCCCATCTTCTGCCTGAGGGCAGCCAGTAGAAGACGTTGGCAGGATATTTGAGGGCAAAAGGAAGAGAGAACCTGGAACATTTCCAGGTTCCTTATCTCTCACTACTTTCTCCATGTAGAACCTGGAAGGTTTGCTAAAAATCACTGGCATGAGGCAGATTAACAGGAGAAAGGGCATACCAATTTATTTAATTCAGTAGCCTTCAGAATGAAGACCCAGCCCCTCAATGAGGTACAGGAGCTTACGTACCAACTTGAGGTTAAGAAAGAATGCAGGCTCAGAGAATGGCCAAACACAAGTTAAGGTAGTAAGTCAGGTTTTAGTGGAAAGACAGGTTATAGGAGTGGGAGAAGAGGAGGCTTGACTAGCAAAGGTGGTCTTGTTATGTAGATAAAACTTCATAGGTAGCAACCCTCAGAGGGAACAGGTGGTAAATATTTCTTTCAGACCTTTGAAGGTATAAAACTCTCAGTTAATCTTTCCTAGATCCAGACTAGGGAAGATCTGGCTGCATTAATGTAGATTCTCTACAGATTTCCCCAACAAAAGATAGCTTTGCAGGTCCTTTCTAGTCTGCTGGCCCTGTGGCAGCCATTTCAAAGCAATATTTTTTAGGGTAAAATATTTTTATTTATTTCATCTACCCCTCTCCACTTTCCCTGTCTCTTCCTACCTGAGAGACTTTTTTTTTTTGCAATGGCTATATCTCTACAGTTTCAGCTTTTACCTTATGGCCCTGGCCCCTGGGCTCTGGCACTACCTCCTTCTCCCTCTGTCTACCCAGACAATTATGGCTTCTTGATGTAGCTAATCTCTGGGTGACCTCACCATCCCCTCTTAACTTCTGACCTTTTTCATCCCCCCATAACCAATTTCCTGCTTTAAATTTCATCTGCTTGAAATACTTAGCATGATATCTATTTTCCTGATTGGTGTCTGACGGGTATTAACCTGTTCCTCAAACTATTAGGAGCAAGCTGCTTCTGTATAATTGTCCGAGCCATAAAGGGGCTTTGTTTTGCTTGTAAAGAAACTTTTCAGCTGCTGTTGTGAGGGAGGAATGCCACCTCTTCCTGAAGACTCTGTATTCACTAAATGTTCTCCATTCATCAAACACTCCTGCTGCATGTCTGCATGGTCCTAACTGGTCGGGGGGAGCACATCTGTGGGGAGTCAAGAGATATTGATCATAAGAGTGGTAGGGAGGAAGGTGCAATGTTTCAGTCATGATGTGTGTGTGTGTAAGATTGCTATTTTATGCCCAAACTCCAGTTTTTCAGAAGAAAGGTAGGCTGCCTAAATTTTGGCTCTGACAAATTACGATTGACTTGTGAGTTATTTTTGCCCACAACAAGAGTGGATTTGGTTAAGTAAAGACCCCACAGTTCCCCACTGTACCTCACAGAACAAAGCATGAACAAGCAATGCAGGAAAGCCCAAACTGTGGTCCTTAGTGCCTATCAGACCTGAGCGGAAGTCCTGGATTTGTTCCGTATTACATTGTGATCTTGCATAAGGGATGTAGCATTTCTGAGCCTTGATTTCTTTATCTGTAAAATGGAGTGAATTATAGCATCCACTTCATGGAATGAAATGACTCAGTGCCTGTAAAATGTTCAATGTACTGCTTCGTATAATTTTCCGTATAAACCTTCCATAAATACTGGCTTAAAAATAACTGAAATCTTCACACTGAGGCTGGACCATAGACCTTTGCAGGACTGGAACCACACCTTGCTCATCTTAGTACCCATTGATTGGGCAATTATGGGAATTGATTTAGCTCCAAGGAGCAGCGGTCCATTCGTATTAGCTCAGATAAAAATGAAGGTTGTTGCAGGAAACCAGGAAAATCTTTTAGAACTCAATGGCAGGAACTATGGCTGGGCTTCATTACAACTCAAAAGTCATAACTGTCACCGTGGACCCTTCCCCATACACATACTCTCAGTGCTTCTCTGCTTCATTTTATTCTCTATAGATAGATACCACCTCTCCATGAATCTGCTGGTATTTGGTCCTTCATGGCACCCCCAAATGCCAGCTCTTGCTCCCCAAGCCTACACAAGAGAGGCAGATCATCTAGAAGTTGAGAGCCCAGAGTTGGACTCAGATTGCCTGGGTTCAGATTTCAGCTCTGCCGCTTCCTGTCTGTGTGAACTTGAACTCGTTCCATACTCATGTTGTATGGACGGCGACACCAAACACCTCATTTTCCTTATCTGTGAACTTGGGAAAGTAATAGCACCTGCCTCGTAGGGATATTGTGAGATAAATGAGTAAATATGTGTGAAGTGCTTATAACTACCTGGTACATAGGAAGTACTCAAGAAAGGCTAGTGATTATTACATGACTCTCTAGCTCACCTCAACCCCTGGTCTTAGGCTGGTTCCCAGGTGTAGACCCTGAAACATGTGAGAAAGATTGATTAGGGAGTGTTCCCATGGGAGACTGGCAGGGGACTAGAGAAAACAAGGGGAGGAAAGGGGGTGGTGCCAAGCCATCCTAAGGAAGGCAAGCTTGGCTTAAACCTGCAGGAGGCTCTGTAGATACTACAGTCATCCCTGGGTGTTGTCCTCATTAGGAGGTGAGGGAGCTGGAGTATTTATTCCTACACCTGTCAGTCATAGTTTAAGGTAACTCCCAGACATGTTAGGCTCTCTGTGTCACCCTGAGTCACAACAATGATAAAGGGATCCAAGGGGGTAAGTCTGCATGGAGCTCTGACAGCATTTGCTGCTCCTCGCTATGGAGCAGCATAGCTCGTCTATATCCAAAATTCAAACCCCCAGCAGCAGAAATCTGACTGGACCTGGGTGAGTTGGGTGATCACCTCTTTCCCAAACGTATGTGACTGGGGCTCCCAGAGCATATACAATGGCGCGTTTCAAGGAGGGTTATAGGTGAAACAGGGTTAATGAGAAAGAGCTGAGGAGGATGGATGACGTTCCAAGGATGTAGATGCTCCTCAGAAATGTCTGTTGGCAGAATGCTGCGTACTCAGTGCCGTGCCAGGCTCCTCACTCATGCAAAGATGGCAAAAACAGGGGCCCCACAGCTTCCTCTTTGATATACTATCAGGATAGTGGTTTCCCCAGTGGCCCTGGGAACTTCTGAAGGGCAGGGACTGTGTCTTATTGACCAACCGTATCTAGTACACAGTAGAGGCATAGTATTTGTTGAGCTGAGCTGATGTTTTTGAGGTCAGCTGTGGGGACAGCAACACTACTGGCATCCTCTCCCACCGCTTATTGTCCTCCTTCTCGATCTCACCCTCTGGCAGATCCACTCTCCCCCATCTTACCTGGCACCACCCAGGAGGAGAAGGGCCCACTTGGGAAACAACGGGATGCTGGTGTGGAACCTACAGTGAACAGCATGGTGTGGCATTCGGGTGTCAGTCACAGCTCTACCTGACTCTGTATGAAATCGGGGCCTCCCTTTCCCCAGTCCAGTGAGGGCCTGGCTAGGAGCTTTAGTGATGCCACCATTCAATAAGGTAGTTAACAAAACAGTCCAGTGGGCTAGCACTGCTGTCAGACTTCCAAGTTCAAATCCCAGCCCTTCTGCTCTCTGGTTTGTCCTTGGGCAAGTGACTTGACCTCTCTGTGCTACAGTTCCCTTATCTGAAAACTGGGTATGACAATAATAGTAGTATCCTTACAAGACTTTGGTGGGAATTTAATAAGATGGGGTGTATTATTCAGCCATCAAAAGAACTGAAGCATGGACATGTGCTACATCATGATGAACCTTAAAAAAATCATGCTAAGTGAAAGAAGCCTGCTGCAAAAGGCCACATGTTATATGATTTCATTTGTATAAAATGTCCAGAAGAGGCAAATCCATAGAGACAGAAAGTAGATTAGTGGTTGCCAGGGGCTGGGAGGAGAGAGAATAGGGAGTGACTGCTAATGGAAATGGGGTGTCTTTTGGGGATGATACAATGTTCTCGAATTAGATAGTGATAATGGTTGTACAATCTTGTAAATATACTGAAAACAACTGGATTGTACACTCTAAAATGATGAATGTTATGGTATGTGAATTATGTGTCAATTTAAAAAATAAAAATAAAAGATATGGTATGCAAAGCCCCTGACTCATAGTAACCACATGATAAACCACATTTCCCTTGGATTATTGCGGTGACCTCACTGGTTTTCCCACCTCTCCCCTTGCTCCCCATCAGAATATTCAGTGGTGTGTGAATTCATGTCACTCCTGCTCTCTAAACTCTTCAATGGCTTCCATCTCGGAGTAAAAGCCAAGGTCATTACAGTGGCCTATTGCACTCTACACCACCTGGCTCTTGGCTCCCTCTCTCTTATTCTGGGATTCTCCCCTTGTTCTCTCTGCTCCAGCCATATTGGCCTGTTGCTGCTCCTCAAACCTATGCCAGGCATATCTCTGCCTCAGGGCCTTTGCACTTACATTCCCTCTGCCTTAAACACACTTCCTGTAGAGCTATTTGGCCTTGCTCTTTTGCCTCCTTCAGGTGTTTGCTCAAGCATCATCTTCTCATTGAGACTTTCCCTGACCACTCACTATATAAATAGAGGGCTGGGTACAGTGGCTAATGCCTATAATCTCAGCAGTCTGGGAGGCTGATGTGGGAGGACTGCTTGAAGCCAGGAGTTGGAGTCCAGCCTCGGAAACTTAGCAAGGCCCTATCTCTACAAAAATATAAAAGCTAACTGGGCATGGTGGCACACATCTGTAATTCTAGCTTCTCAAGAGGCTAAGGAAGGAGGATCATTTGAGCCCAGGGATTTGAGGCTGCAGTGAGCCAGGATTGCTCCACTGCACTCCAGCTTGGGCAACAAAGCAAGACCCTGTCTCAAAAAAATAAAATAACTTATACAAAAAACAAAAAACCCTCCTACCCTGGTACACCCTATTCACTTTCCCAGGTTATTGTTTCCTGTTACTCTTATGTTTAATGCCAGCTTCATGTTTGTGTTAGCCCCATGATCACAGGATTTCTGTGTCTTCTTTGTGACTGTATTCCTAGTACCTAGCACAGTCAGTATTCAATATTTTTTGACTGAATAAATAAATGTTAGCTGTTATGGTAACCTATAATAAACTTTCTGAGACTTTCAATCTTTTCCTTTTCCTCTCGTGGGTGTCTCTTGCAGATTTTAACTTGACGCCTCTTTGAGGCTTCTTTCTTCCTTCCAGTTTATCCCCACTGGGTGCTGGTTTTAGAGGCAAACGTTATTCTTGTGGTATGATTATGAAGCTGTTCTAGAAAATAGTTTCATCTCACTTTGAAGTAAATTGTCTTTTTTAAAGTAACAAGACCAAACCCGCTACTGAATTCTTCACTGTAATGAGATTAGTTTTCTAAAGCTGACGTGGAAGCTAATTTGTGTATTGATGTCAGTTGGAAGGCTTTGAAATTAATTGTCTTAGCTAACCTTGTAGAGATCTAACCATGTTAAGTTTAGCGCATAAAAACATTTATCTCCTCATTGGTGTCTGGTGGGACTGAAAGTCCTGCCTTATTCTCTCTTGAGTAGGAAATGTAATTTTTGTTGATTTCAAAATTAAGATGAGGAACTAATTGGTAGTGGAAAGAACTCTTAGATTGGGAGGCAGATTCTAGACTTTAGATTCTAAAAATAACTCAAGTTCACTGACCACATGGACTGGGGTCAGGCTATTCTTTCTGAACCCTTTATTGAAGGGTACATTCTGAAATAATTTGTGATCACACAAGTAATACAGAAGTACATTCTTATAAAAAATGATATTTACAAATAAGGCTCACGTCTTCTTTGACCACAACTCCCTGGTGTCCCTGAAGTATCCTGTCATATGATAGACGTATATATTTCCAGATGATTTGTATGCATTTGTATATTAACATGCAGTATTGTTTTGTGACTGTGTGTCTTCAATAACTGAACAGATACTATAATATTGTACCACAACTTGCCTTTTCACCCAACATTGTGTCTTGGAGTTCTTTCCACATTAATATATATGTATTTCTGATATTGTTAAATAGCTTCATGGCATCCCATAATACAGATGTATCATGACTTATTTAGTCATTTTGTTATTATTGAATGTTTATGCTATTTTCAGTTTTTCCCTATTACAGACCAGATTGTAATGAACACCTTTGTTCCAGCCTCCCATCAGGCAGACACTGAGAAATGGAGTGGTTGGCTCATAATTCTATCATTCTTTTATTTATTTATTTTAGAATTTCTTTTTGTTTCTTTCTCTTTTTTTGTTTTTGTTTTGTTTTGTTTTGTTTTTTTGAGACAAGTTTTGGCTTTGTCACTCAGGCTGGAGTGCAGTGGCAAGATCTTGGCTCACTACAACTTCTGCCTCCCTGGCTCAAGTGATCTTCCCACCTCAGCTTCCTGAGTAGTTGGGACTACAGGCGTAAACCACCACACTTGGCTGATTTTTGCTTTTGGTAGAAATGAGGTTTCACCATGTTGCCTAGGTTAGACTCGAACTCCTAGGCTCAAGTGATCCACCTGCCTTGGCCTCCCAAAGTGTTGCAATTGCTAGGCTCATGCCTGGCAATTCTGTCATTCTTAAAGTAGAGGACTTAAACAAGTTAAACTTTAAATCATTTCCAGTAATTACCCAGCTATAATTGGGGTCCCATGTGGCCCAGTCTTTGTTCCATCTTCATTCAAAGAAACAACAGCTTGACAGAAAATATAATTGAACACAATTGCATGTTTTACTTGAATGCTTGGGATGCCCCCAGTGGTAGTGTGGTGGTGGGGCTTGGGGCAGGGGTCAGAGTTAGAAGTATATTATTTTCAGTGAATTTGTTTGTTTGTTGCTTTCAGGTATTATTTTGACTATTTTGATTTCAGATAAAATTGTGTTTCTCCTTGTTGAGATTGGCAAGCCAGTTTTGTGTCTATGTTATTTTAAATTATGCATATACACACAGAGAGGAAAGGTACAAGCGGTTGCAAATTAAAGGAGGAGAAAGAATACAAGGTTAAAACTTCCCCCCACATCCGTTCCCTAATTTTCTTGCTAGAGACCCTGTCTACTTCCAGTCTCATATGTGTCCTGTTACCTATTTAAGCGAATCTGCTTAAATACAAATGGTAGCGTACTGAGCATATAGTTTGGACACTTGTCTTTTAAAGTTTTTAATTATGGAAAAATTCAAACATGCACAGGAGAGGATAGTGTGATAAATCCCTCTGTACTTACCATTTGGTCTCAAGAATTATCAGTATATTGCTTTTGCTTTTTCAGCTATATGAAACACTTTGGATCTTGTTCCAATTCAGTTTGTTTAAACTTGCCTCATTTATTTTCACGGTTGCTTAGTATTCTATAATAAAGATGTTCCATAATTCATTTATCCAGTCCCTTTTAGATGGACATTTATATTGCTTCCCATCTTATGTCACTACAAACAATGCTGCAATATACTTTTACATCCATCTTTGGGCATATGTTTGAATAAATCTGTAAGAAATCCTGGAAATAGAATTGCTGTGTCAAAGAGATATGCATTTAAAATATTGATATAAGTACTGCCAAATAGCCTATTGATAGAATTTCATTAATTTTCACTCTCACTAAGAGTATCCAAGATGGCTCACTTCTTCATACACTTACCAACACAATGTGTTATCACATTTCTAATCTTTAAAATACGCTCACCTAGTTTGTTTCTAAATAGACATGAAATCTATTTAGTAAGTTGTAAAATCCTACCTATCTAGTGGGTAGAAGTCAGCATAGAATAGAAAATGTCAAAGAACATCACTTACAAAGACATCACTTTGTAAAAAAAATACAAAGAACATCACTTACTTGAGGGCAAGTGTAGTTTTGTGAAACTTTGGCTTCAGTCACATAAGTCACACATTTGCGTATGTGTGTGTATAAACTGAGTTATTACATAAACATATAATTTTTACTGTGAGTCTTGGTCTAAAGAGTTTGAAAACATTGCCCTACAATGATGACAGCTACTTTCTAGAATGTTCTTCTCTCATGTTTACTTCTCATTCCAAAATGAAAGAGAAAATTCCTTAAGCCCTCTCTTACTTGCCCTTCCCTCTTTCCCTTATGCTCCTGGTTTTATCCTGTGAGAAAAATGTTCTGATGCACATCCACTTCTGTCCCTCTCCCAGCGGGTCACCCAATCCCTCCTCACTTCCTGCTGGAATCAGAGCTGGCACAGAGGGCCTCTCCTTAGAAGGCCTCAGGGATGAGTTGCTGATGACATTATTTTATAAAGGGGGCACTATTTACATTTAGGGCAGCACTGGTCTCCAAGGCGAGGGGTTACCCTGTGCATTACAGGGCATCTAGAATCCTTGGCTCCAGACACGAAATGCCGGGAACAACCTCCTAGTCGCTGCAATAATGGTAATGCCCCCCTCCTTACTTTTCTAAGTGCCCCCTCAGGGGCTGTGAAAAGCCTGGCTGCTGGTGCTGGTGCCTGCTGGTGCCTGGGGGTGGTAGAAACAATAGCTAAGGTTATACTCTACATGACTTTTGTCCCAATCACCTTTCTTTAAGTCTTGCTTACCCTGGGGCCTTTATATGCATTATTTCTTCTGTGTGGAATACTCTATGCCCCTAACTACCGTACACAAACAGACACACACACATACACACACACTGCTTAGCCATCTCCTTTACTCATCCTTCAAGTCAAATATCAGAAGCTTTTGTGGTGTGCCATTCTCTTCCTTTGTCACGCTTACCACAGTCATCACACTGTCCCTGTGTTTTGTTCTTCTTTTCATGACCCGAATCTCCCCCTGATTCTCTCCCTCTGTGAGGGAGAACAGCCTTGGTTGTTCCATCCACAAATGTATCCGTGCAGTGTCTAATAAAGAAGGTACTCAATAGATAATTAGAGGAAGAATGACTTAGCTATGTTCTCATTTTGTATCAGGAGAGGCATGAACCGATGCCCATTTCCGAAGGGTACCAAATAGTCTGTTTTCCTTTGGTGACTGAGGCTCTTGGCTGCCTGGGAACTGATAGTCAAGAAGTTCTGATGAATTATCCTGGACAAGCATGTTAGCCAGTGGCTTGTCAGGAGCAGAGGGACACTCAACCCCAGAAGTCTGCAGAGTATGAAAGGGCCTGTTTACAGATGCGTCAGAAGGCGTAGGGGATCTGCAGTAGGTGGTGCAGCAGCCTGGGGACTTGCACCAGCAGGGGGCCATTGCTATGTTGTTGTGAAGTGCAGCAGAAGTCGCCTGGACCTTGAAAGAGAAAGCTGTATGGAGGGGCCACCTGAGAGGAGCTGTGGCGTTTGGCCAAGAGACTTGGTCAGCCCATAGTGACAACTCAAGAAGAAAGCTTGGGAATGAATGCCCCAACCACTCCTTCCTCTTACCCCCTCATCTCCTGCCAGGGCGTGCCATTGGCTTAACCCAGTGGACAAGGAGCCTGAAGATGCAGTCCACATGGACCAACCTCCCCGGGCCCAGAGGACAAGGGCAGAGAGGGGTCTGAAAGATAAACAGAAGATAGCTGGGGCAATGATTACCTCAGGGGACAGTAACAGGGTGGCCTTGAGGACTGTACCATGGAGCAGTTAGGACCATGGCCACCGGAGACAGAGTCCCTGCACTAAAGTCCTGCCTCTTCCACCCCCAGGTATGTCATCTCTCTCTTTGCCTGTTTTCTCTTCCGGAAAATGGGAATAACAATGGTGCCCACCACACAAGAGTTGTGTGGACATTGAACGTGTTACATCACACGTCAAGTACTTAGAGAGGTGGTTGGTGCATGGTAAGTGCTCAATAATTATTAGTGATTATTATTTATTATTAGTAATATTGTCATTTGGGGCATCATTCTCCTAGGCTTGCACAGAAATTTATTTATTTTTTAATTAATTAATTTATATATTTTTCATAAGCTATTGCGGTATAGGTGGTATTGGGTTACATGAGTAAGTTCTTTAGTGGTGATTTGTGAGATTTTGGTTCACCCATCATCCGAGCAGTATACACTGCACCATATTTGTAGTCTTTTATCCCTCACTCCCTCCCACTCTTCCCCTCAAGTCTCAAAGTCATTGTATCATTCTTACACCTTTGTGTCCTCATAGCTTAGCTCCCACTTATCAGTGAGAACATATGATGTTTGGTTTTCCATTGCTGAGTTCCTTCACTTAAAATAGTAGTCTCCAAACTTATCCAGGTCACTGCAAATGCTGTCAATTCATTCCTTTTTTATGGCTGCATAGTATTCCATCATATATATATTATATATATATGGTCTATGTATATACACTATGTATATAGTGTGTGTGTGTGTATATATATATGTATATATATCACAATTTCTTAATCCACTTGTTGATTGATGGGCATTTGGGTTAGTTCCATGATTTTGCTGTTGTGAACTGGGCTTGCACAGAAATGTCAATGGGAGGAGAAAATGGATAACCCCATCCCTTTTGTTGAAGGATGGGGTTTTGCCAAAGTAAAAGAGAAATAAAACTTAATGACAGTGGACATGGTTCCTTGGTGCAGGAAAGATCCCCCCTTCTTTTCCATTACGGGGCCTGACCCCAGCTTTGAAATTGTGAAGTTTTGATTGCTAATACAAATTGAATTTATTTGCTTTTTTTTTTTCCCTCACTTTCAGCAATGTCGTCTTTTTTAAAAAATAAGTATAGGCTGATGAAACATATTTAAATGGAGAGATTAAATTAGTTTTCATTTGCTACTTTGAAATGTTTTAATCCTCTGGAGAGAATGATTAAAGCTCTTTGCAGAGGGTAGGGGTGTATTTTTTTGAGACGGAGTCTCGCTCTGTCGCCCAGGCTGGAGTGCAGTGGCCGGATCTCAGCTCACTGCAAGCTCCGCCTCCAGGGTTCATGCATTCTCCTGCCTCAGCCTCCAGAGTAGCTGGGACTATAGGCGCCCACCACCTCGCCCGGCTAGTTTTTTGTATTTTTTAGTAGAGACGGGGTTTCGCCATGTTAGCCAGGCTGGTCTCGATCTCCTGACCTCGTGATCCGCCCGTCTCGGCCTCCCAAAGTGCTGGGATTACAGGCTTGAGCCACCTCGCTCGGCCAGGGGTGTATTTTTTTAAGTCGATGTTTTTATTTAACATTCCATTTTTGCATTTCCTGGTGTTGGTGGATAAAATGATTTCATTGCCTGCCTCACCAATGGACCACAGTGAGAGGTCAGGGTGGGAGCAGGACTGAAACTGCTGCTGGGAAGGAAAAATCAAATAACAAGAATGCTTTGTAAAGATAGGCAGTAGGGGCCAGACATGGTGGCTCATACCTGTAATCCCAGCACTTTGGGAGGCCGAGGCAGGCGGGTCACCTGAGGTCAGGAATTTGAGACCAGCCTGGCCAACATGGTGGCACCCCTGTCTCTACTAAAAATATAAAAATTAGCTGGGCGTAGAGGCTCATGCCTGTAATCCCAGCTACTACTCAGGAGGCTGAGGCAGGACAATCGCTTGAGCCCGGGAGGCAAAGGTTGCAGTGAGCTGAGATTACGCCACTACACTCCAGCCTGGGCAAAAGGAAAAAAAAGAGAAACAAAAAGGTAGTAGGAAGTAAAGAATGCCGAGAAACAAGAAGATGGACATAGCATGTCCTGACAAAGGAACAAGCCATGCTGTCCAATAATAATAAATATACACAGAGATATATAGAGATGTATATCTGTATATGCATATGTATAGAGATAGATAGATGTTTTGGATTAAAATTTTTAAAATAAGAGCAAATGGTTGGAACGAATGGGGAATTCTCTCAGGCATCAAAGAGAAGTTCCCAGATTGTCACTGACACATAATGTATTATGCTGATTAAATGTAACTAAAATATTTATGGAAAGAGAACATTAAACCTTATCCAGCTGCCAGTGTCCTGGATATACATGAGAGCACTGGGTTGAGAGTCTGGAGAACTGGGTTCTCTGGAGCTTCCTCTCCCTGGTTTGCGCCTCTCTCAAGACACCGAGTTTCTTAGCCTCACATCCTCATTATAATAGCTCCACTTGTTACTTTGAAAGATTTGGGTTGGTGAGAATGAAAATCCTTTGTAGGCAGCCTTAAAAAGGAACGAGTTTGTATCCTTTGCAGGTACATGGATGAAGCTGGAAGCCATTATCCTCAGCAAACTAACGCAGGAACAGAAAACCAAACACCACATGTTCTCACTTACAAGTGGGAGCTGAACAACGACAACACATGGACACAGGGAGGAGAACAACACACACTGGAGCAGGTCACGGGGCGAGGTAGAGGGAAGAGAGCAGTAGGAAAAAGAGCCAGTGCATGCTGGGCTTAATACCTAAGTGATGGGACGATCTGTGCAGCAAACCACCATGGCACATGTTTACATATGTAACAAACCTGCCCAACCTACACATGTACCCCAGAACTTAAAATAAAAATTAAAAAAAAAAGAAAATCCTTCGAAGAATATAAAATTATCTATAAGAACATAGCATATGGGAACAACACACAGTGGGGCCTGTTGAGGGGTGGGGTTAAGGGGAGGGAGAGTATTCGGAAGGATGGCTAATGCACGCTGGGCTTAATACCTAGGTGATGGGTTGATCGGTGCAATAAACCATTATGGCACATGTTTACCTGTGTAACAAAGCTGCACATCCTGCACATGTACCGCAGAACTGTAAACAAAAACAAAAAATGAAAAAAAGTTTGGAAAAAAACAAAGGCTATTGAATGAAACAAACATGAATACAAAAGAAAAAGGGAACATAACATATGTTTAAGTGTAATAATAAGCAGATGCTAAGGATCCATTCATCAACCAAGAATTTGCTGTGCATGTACCATGTGCCAGGCACTGTGTTAGATCCTGGGAATCCAGGGGCGACTACTTTGAGGGATAGAGAAAGACAGTGCTAGATGTGTATGTCAGTAGAGAGAGATTAGAATTTAACTGCTCTATGACCTTTATATTGTCTTGGATGAGGGTGCAGAAATGGATTTATTTTAGATTGAGTCACATAAGCATATTAAAAAATGGAAGGTAACTACTGAAAGAATACGCAAAGAATATAACTTCTAAACTAGCAGTGGGAGAAATAGAAGATAGGAAAGGCAGGGAAGGGAACCGTGGACAAAGCAGAGTAAACAGAAAATACAAAATCAGATGACAGAATGAACTTCAAATATAGCAGTAATCATAGATACAAATGGTCTAAACTCACCAGCTAAAAGATAAAGATAAAAAATGGGGCAGTGGTGGTAGGGGGAAATCCAGCTATATCTAACACATAAAAGACAGAGAAAGGTTGCAATGAAACATGGTCCTTTTCCGGGGGTAGATTATAATTGTGTCAAACATGTCTTTTATCTCTACTTACGTTTCCCCCTTTCTCTGGGGACTTTATACTAAAGCAGGGATTATGTTAAATTGACTGAGGAGGAATCAGGGGTGAGGGAGAAATGAAAGGAAAGAGGATTTATTGAGTCAGGTACTGTGCTGGGTGGTTTTTAAAAGGGAAGAAAGTGGCATAGGATAGAAATGTACGTCCTGGTATAGCTTATGGTCAAATGCCCAGACCGTGGTGTCAGACAGACCTGGACTTGGTTTCCAAATCATTTAATCATTCATTTACTCATTTAACTAATATTTATTGAATACCTACTATGAGTGAAGAAGTCTACTAAGAAGTCACTTT
Organism: Colobus angolensis palliatus; assembly: GCF_000951035.1. Taxonomy (NCBI): domain Eukaryota; kingdom Metazoa; phylum Chordata; class Mammalia; order Primates; family Cercopithecidae; genus Colobus; species Colobus angolensis. The sequence goes on from NW_012121709.1 coordinate 901,230, forward strand.
AATCTCTCTATGACTTAGTTTCCTCATTGTATCAGTTATCTATTACTGCAAGAGTGCCATGTAAGAAACAACTACAAAACCCTCGTAGCATATAACAATAAACACACTCTTACTGCTCACTAGTCTATGGGTTGACTGGGCAGTCATGCTGATCTGGGAGGAACTTGGCTAATCTTGCTCAGCTTGATGATGGATCTGCAATTAGTTGGTGAGTCTCTGGGAACTGGCTGGTCTAAGATGGCCCTGGTTAGGAAGCCTTGGTTCTATCTTATGTGGCTTCTCATCTTCCAGCAGGCTAGCTTGGATTTATTGTCATGGTAGAGGAAGGGATGAGAGAGAGAGAGAGAGAGAGAAAGAGAAAGTGCAAGACCTCTTAAAGTCCAGGCATAGCATTCTATCGGCCAAAGGAAGCACAGGTCAAACTCAATTCAAAGGTTGGAGAAGTTAACTCCATCTCTTGATGGGCAGAGATACAAAATTACATTGCAATGTGAAGTCACGTTGCAAAGGGCATGGGTACAGGGAAAGGAAGAATTAAGGCCATTTTTGCAACCAATCTACCACACTCATCTAGTTATGCAGAGATAATATTAGCACCTACTTCTTAGAGTTATTGTGAGAAATCAGTGAGATCATGCATATAAAGCAGTGATTTCGAGTCAGGCTTGCAGGAGGCACTCAGCAAATATTAGCCATTGCTGCTGCTGCTGTTGTGATCATCAATGTTAATGTTATTATTAATTTGGGTCTTCCTCATCCCTGTGCATCTGCTCAATGCAGTTCAGAGGTTCAAATCCCCTAGTAGCTTCTGCTTCTCCATGCCTGATTGCTTTTTCTCTTATTAAAAGAGCAAGTCGGTTGATGGAAAACTTCCTTGATTTTGTGAATGCAGACGCCACTGTGTGTTAGCATCCTTTGGCCATTAGCTGTCAAGGCAGCAAGGCAGCGATCTATTTAAAGAACATGTAGGTGCCTCTGCTTTTTGCCTTCAAAGCTGTGCCAGGGATGGAGATACCTCTGAAGTAGGGGCAGAAGAGTCCTGACATGAGACAGACCCTCTGTTTGCCATCTGCATTTACTCAAGAAAGGGGAATTAATTGCCTAGTGAGGTTTGGTTTCCTTATGTTAATTAATGATGCTAGCAGCTGAACTTGAATAGGATATTGTTTATTTTTACTTCCAAAGGAGAGAGATTGAGCCTTGAGTCAGAAATGAGCACAGGCTGCAATTCTGCTAAATTCTATAGTCTTGCTCACAATACCGCAGCAGGATGGGTGCTTTTTTGGCTGAGCTAGGAGAAAAGGTATTGCTGGGCCTTGGCTTTGTTGGAGCTCCTGTTTATTGACGAGGAAAGAACCTCCAAAATGCTTTTTGTCATGTAGGATAAACCTCAACAGTGGTGAATTCATAGGCCTGACATCAGCTTCTTTTCTATATGGGAGGCACCAGCATTTACAGAAAGAATTCACATTTGGGGAGAAGAGCATAACAAATTTATTGACAGAAATTCCCACCAATCTTAATTTTTTTAAAAGAAGGGAAAAACCTTCTTTTGAGTTCCTTCCCCAAACACAAGAAGAGCCAGAGATGAAATGTGTTAGTGATTCATCAAAAAACAGATTTTAGTTTCCCTTATTTTTAGAAGTAGCTGTCTAGGTATTGGGTTCTGTCAAATGAGAGAGAGATTATATTTGGAAATCCTAATTATGGAGAGGCTTTCTTTAAAAAGCAGCCTAAAGCCAAACTGGCTCCCACTGATGCTTCTTTGGTTGTTTCTTTTTTCTCTTTAATCCTTCTGACACCCTGAAAGTAGTTCACACATAGAATTAAAAGAATCCATTTTGCCCATCCTCGATGTTTACTTGACTTTGTAGTTCCAGAAGCCATAATCTCATTCTCCGGCCGTCACTTTGAAGAATAATGTCAGGAAATATATGAATTTAAATTTTTTAGTTGGAAGACAATTCGAATAGGCTAAAGCAAAGCAAAATGACACTAACAAAAGGCAGGGGAACATATTGTCTTACATTATGGAAAAGTATGGGGGCTTCAGGCATGGCTGGATTCAGGTGCTCATATAACGGCATCAGGAATCAGTTTCTTACATTGCTCTCTCTCTTTTGCATAGACTTCAACTTCAGGCTGGAGGATACAAAGAAGCCCCTTGGCAGCCCCAAGCTTACATTGTAGCAGCTTAGCAACCCCAGTGAAAATGACATGCCTCTTTCCTAAGAATGCCTGCAAAAGTTTCAGATAGGAATCTCATTGGCTTGCATTGGGCCACATGCCCTTCTTTGCACTAATCATTGTGGCCAGGGGATGAGACAGTTGGATTAATTAGGCATGGACATGTGCTAACTCCTGGAGTATAGGGAGGCATCAGCTCCACCCAAACCTCCACCCTAATGGACTGACTGTGGGGAAGGGGTGGTTTACCAGAAGGACAATCAGTAACAGGGAATGCATGCTTACCTGGAAAAGGTAGCAGAAAGTCTTTGGGACAATGTGCTAGTCTGGGTCCTCCAGGAAACAGATACCAGGACAGGAATAGATGTGCTAGGATTTAATTAAGGGAAAGGCTGATGAGAGAAAATAGGGAGGCAGCCAGAGAAGGCATAAGGAGCCACTGGACCCCCAAGTGAAGGGGAGAGGGAAAGAAGGCTGGGAGCAAGTGTCCTAGACTCTCATGCGGCCTAAAGGCACTTCAGCAAGGCGTCGAGGAGTCCTCCAACCAAAGTCTCTATCAGAGGAGTTCTATGTCTCCCAGAGACAGGCAGGTTTTAGTATCCCTGCAGTATTCTGTTATTGGCTGGGAGCTGCCCATGGGAAGCATGGCCTCATTCGCACTGATGGATTTGAGAGTGCAGCAGCTGGGGCCTTCAGTCAATTAAGCTTCCTGTAGCTGCAGGTCTGCAAGGTACTTTCTCATGGCCACTATATAATAACTCGTATTCATACAGTATCATATAGATTAACAGGTGATTTTATAGCTGTCAGCTTAGTTTGATAATGTGATCATCACCCCCTTCCGTTGTATAGATGGAGAAGGTGAGGCAGGGCTGATTATGATTTATTCTAGGGGGCTTTGCTAGTTAGTGAGGAAGTGGACTCACACCCTGATCACCATCTCCATACCCATCACACCTCCACTGTACGGGAGGTTGAATAATGTCCCCCTAAAATCCATGTCTACCCAGCACCTCAGAATGTGACCTTATTTAGAAATGGAGTCCTTGCAGATATAAACACTCAGGTTAAGATGAGGTCAGATTGGATTAGGGTGAGCCCTAAATCCAAATGATTGACGTCGTCAATCAAAGAGAGAAATGGACACAGACTTAAAAGAGACAGAAGGAAGAAGCCCACGGGGTGATGGTGGCAGAGATTGGAGTGAAGCAGCCACAAACCAAGGAACTCCAAGAACTGTCGGCCACTGCCAGAAGCTGGGAGAGAGGCCTGGAGCAGATTCGTCCCCAGAGCCTTCAGAGTGAACACGGCCCTGCTGAGGTCTTCAGTGAAATTGGCGAAATTTTCCTTCAGTATCTCTTTCTATATTCCTTGTCTGTTCTTCCTTTTCTCCCCTTTATGTAACCAGCACTCTCATAATGACTTTCTTTTGGGGGCTCATGTTGGCTTCATCTTTTTAAAAACATTTTATTGATTGAAGGGGTACATGGGCAGGTTTATTACATGGATGTATCACATTATGGTTAGGTTTGGGCTTCTAGTGTAACCATCACCCAAATAGTGAAAAATATACCCCATGGGTAATTTTTCAATCCTCACCCCTCCCACTCTCCCTGCTTTTGGAGTCCCCAGTGCCTGTTCTTTCCCTCTGTAGGCCTCATTTTTGTGAAAACATCTTGTGTCCCCTAGGTTTTCTCTTCTCCCTTCAAAACTTACCTATCCTGTGTCCGTTCTCTCAAATCTCTTTCCCCTGTTAAGGATAAGGGAATAAACGTAATCTTGCAAATTAGAAAGGAGTATTTCTTCCAGATAACACTGGCATTTTCATGATGATTTTTATTGCCTTCAGATTCAGCAGGCATTTGTTGAACACATACTATTTGCTGAGCTCCACATGGGCCCTTTCCTGGGTTTTAATCCTACTTTATCCTTACAAATATCTAGGCAGTAGACACTCTTCTTCAATTTTACCGATGAAGGTGGAGTGTCAGAACCTCTGCTTCCTTTCCCTGCAGCTCCCTATGGGGGTGTCAGGATGGCCAACAAGGAGACACAATTTTGTATTTTGATACCCTGCAAGACTGACTTAAGAATGACATGAAACTTATTAAATTATCCTCTGGTAGCTGGGCATGGTGGCTCAAGCTGTAATCCCAGCACTTTGGGAGGCTGAGGCGGGCGGATCACCTGAGGTCAAGAGTTTGAGACCAGCCTGGCCAACATGGTGAAACCCCG
>NW_012121709.1:909756-916501 GCF_000951035.1 Colobus angolensis palliatus
TTACGGCTGCATGGCGAGGGGCAGAGGGTAGTTAGGCAAACTTAGCATACCCAGAAGAATGATTTCAGGACTGACTGCTTTTCAGATTTCAGGGCAGATAATGCTATGGAGGTGATGGAAATGACATTATGTCACTGCTATAAGTGGGAATATAATAATTTTCTAATGTGCTTTAAAGTAAAAATGTAACATCTAAACATTGAAAAAATAAAACATCCTTAGACCACCTAACTTCACCTTTTGGATCTCAGCACACCATGTATCGCTCTTCGGAAGATACCTCTCTTCCGTAATAAATAATAATCACAATGGCGATGATAATGAATAAAGATGACAGACATGGGGCTGCCTATGTGCTGGGCTCCACTCTAAGTGCTTTAACATATATTAGCTAATGTGATCCTAACAACAACCATATGAGGAAGTGCTATCATTTGCTCTGCAGATAGAGAAACTGAGGCAAAGAGAGGTTTAGTAACTTTCTCAAGGTCACACAGTTTGCATGTGGCAGAGTCAGATTTGAACACTGGCAGCCTAGCTCTAGAACCTGGCCTCTTAACCATTTCATTATGCCGTCTCTGCTGTTGCTGTCCTTTTCCCCTTACTTATGGTCACTTTGGGCTGGACGTTTTAACTACATTCCTTGAGGATAGGAGTCTGGGTAAGCACACAGCACACAGTAGACACTTAGTAAATGGTAGCTGTTATTCATCATTTAGAGTATATGAAACTCATTCCTATTCATTAGCTCAGTGAAGCATCCTGGCTGCTTCAGGAGATGGGTGGGGAAGGTATTGGGGTCCCATTTTACAGTTGAGGAGACTGAGGTTCGGAGCATGCCAGTGACATTCCAAGGTCCCAAACTGGGAAGTAGGGGAGCTGAAATCAAACTCCAAATATCGGAGAAGGCCAGTCCAAGTTCCCTTCCCCTGGCAGAGCCTTGCCTGATAACGCGGAATTGACTGATTAATAAATAAGACTTGTTGACTTGTCTTGAAAGCTTGCTTCGCCAAGTCCTACTGTGTCTTTTCCTAAGGAGGTTAGTGGGCTTCCCTGCGTTTCCCTTTTTCCTTGTGGGAAGGGATTTGTCAGTGCACACAGGCCAATCTCAGGGACCCAGCAATCCTTTCTCTCTCTTTCTGTCTCATGTTCTTTCTCTCTTTTCCTTGCACACCAATCTCTCTGTTTCATGTACTTGTTCTATCTTTGACTGATTCCCTGTGATGAGTTGTGCTCCTGGAAAGCTGCCCTGTGACATTTCTTCCCTTTTGTGTCCCTGACAGTAGCACTTCCCTGGAGGCTCTTAAAGGAGAAGGAGGAGGGAGTGAAAAAGGCATGGATGCCCTAGCAGTGTCATCCAGCAACAAAGCCCAGTGTTCAGGCTAAAGCTTTGAGCATGTGTCCTTTCTCTTGTAGGGCACGCACGTGGTATTGTTCAGAACAGGTTGCAGTATGATTGAAGCATTGGGTTCTTTGTCTCAGAGGGAGCTCAGTCGTGATTCCTAAAGCTGATTTGCTATGGGCTTCTTAATGTAGGGTCCCTGGCAGACTTGCTATATTGGTTTCCTATGCTGCTGTAACAAGTAACCACAAACTTTGTGGCTGATGACAACACAGATTAATTATCTTACAGTCCTGGAGGTCAGAATTCCTCAAACCAAGGTGTCAGCCGTGGAGTTGTGTTCATTCTGGAGGTTTTCGGGGAGACTCTTTTCCTCACCTTTTCCATTTTCTACAGCCTGCCTGCATTACTTACCTGGTAGCTTCTCCCACCATCTTCAAGGCCAGTAACAAAGCATCTTCATACCTCTCCCTACCTCTCTTTCTCTCTCTCCCCCTCTCTCTTTCTCTCTCTCCCCCTATACTTCCATCAACACCTCTCCTCTCTTACTCTGGCCCTCTGACCTCCCTCCTGTAGGGACCCTTGTGATTACATTGGATTCACCCAAATAACCCAGGATAATCTCCCCACCTCAAGATTCTCAACTTACTCACTCCTGCAAAGTCCCATTTGCCACTTAAGGTAATCTATTAATCCCTTTTGGGGATGAAAATGTGGACATCTTTTGGGGTCATTATTTTGCCTACCACACTTGCTAAGTGAAATGGGAGCATTCTCTTTTTCTGGGCTATCTCAGTGCCCATTTCCTTGGGAGACAGAAAAGCACAGAAGACCTTGAGATAAACGGTTCAGATTCACACCCCATTCTCCCCCTCTTCCTAGCTGTGTTATCTTGGGCAAGTCACTTGAGCTCTCCATGTCTGGTTTCCTCATCTTGAAAATGGGTAAATAGCGCAACACAACCTCCGTTCACTGTTGTCAGTCATGAATAGTGCTGGGGAGATAAAGCATGGCACCTGCTAAATAGTAAGCACATGCCCCCTGCAAAAGGAGAGATGATTAGGAATTAGGAATGCCAGATAGCATAATGATCATAAATTCACAGGGTCTTGGTTCAAATTCCAGTCTCACCACTTGTGAACTCAATGGCCTCAGGCTAGTTGTTTTAGGAGTCTCAGTTTCGTAAAACAGAAATGAAACCATTATCATCCTGAAACAGGATTTTTGGGAAGAGGAGATGATGCTGCTGCACATATACCAATTGTGCAGGAGGTAGTGGGTAGCATTTGTTGCTGTAGCTATTACTACCATCATCATTTCCCATCCTCTTTGGGGTGATGGAACGTCTTACTGGGCTGCCTCTGCTCCATAAAACAAGGGTAGAGCAAGGCGCCTTGCTGAATTGGGGCCTGAGGAATCTTCGCAATGTTCTATCATTGAATGAAGCCCCGAGAGCGTTGGAGCCTGGCTGGGCTCAGCCTTGAGGAGTCTGAGTTTTGAGGTGTCTCCCTGCTGCAGTGCTACAGGCTGGTGGAGCTTACAGCAGCAGCTGCTTCTTTGAACAAAGGGCTCTCCAGAAGCACTGGGGACAGAAAAGGGGTTTGGCAGTGGTGACCAGGGAGGTGGGCAGGGTGGGGCAAGGTCCCCTGACAAGGCAAGGCTAGTTCCTAGATGGCATGCTCACCAGAGAGGGTGTAGAGTTCCGGTTTCAACCATATTATTATTTTTTAATTTTGCTGCAAAGTCCTTGTTTCAATGAAGGCTTGGGCAGATGCCCAGTATGCAAAACAGTTAAAAGCACCACTAACTGTTCTAGTTGAAACCAGAGTAGAAGGTCAGTTGAGGCCTCTTTTCATTTCCACAGGGTCTCTAGGGGGGCTGGTTTAGGAAAAACTGACAGGGTTATGAAAACACAGACTTTGGAGTCAGACAGACCTGAGATTTGCATCGCTGCCTCTGCTGCTCCCTGGTTGTAGGAGCTTGGGGGCTTCACATCATCTGTCTGAACCTTCGTCTTCTTGTCTGTAATTGGGCAATAACAACACCCACTTCAGGTCATTGTGAAGTGTGTAAAGTGCTTAGTACAATGCCTGACACATGTAGGTGTCTAGGTATGCAGCAGCTGGTAGCTATTGGCATTCCCTAAGGGAGAGCTGAATTCATGAGAGGCCCTCCCAGAATACATGCCTAATGGCCAGGGAAGCTGTGAGAAATTCTTTGGGATTGGAAGCCAAGAGGCCTGGGAACTACTTGGGTTCTGATTCCACCACCAGATCCTAGATGACTTTCATTTCTCCTTGGGCTTCTTGAATCACTCTTCAAATGTTTATTGAGGTGGCCAGGTGTGGTGGCTCACGCCTGTAATCCCAGCACTTTGGGAGGTCGACGTGGGTGGGTCACTTGAGGTTAGGAGTTCAAGACCAGCCTGGCCAACATGGCTAACAATACAAAAATTAGCCAGGCGTGGGGTGCATGCTTGTAGTCCCAGTTATTTGGGTGGTTGAGGCATGAGAACCTCTTGAACCCAGGAGGTGGAGGTTGCAGTGAGCTGAGATATCACCACCGCACTCCAGCCTGTGCAACAGAGCGAGACTCTCTCAAATAAAACAAATGAAATTGTCTATTGAGGGTTTCATATGTGCCTGGGACTGCCCTAGGCAATAGACCACAGGTCCTGGCATCTGAAAGGCTTACATTCTATACTCAACTCTGCTACTTCCTAGCTCTTTGACTATGGACAAGTCACTTCTCCTCTCTGGTCCCCAGTTTCTCCATCTGTAAAGTGAGAACACTGAATTTATGTCACAGGATCATCCCAGAAGATATTCAATGAAATTCTTCCCTCAAACTAGTAGAATGCATTTGAAATGGACTCTGAGAGAGACATCCTGGAGCATGTTCTTTGGAATCATACAACCCTGAGTTTGAATGCAATGTCTGTAACTTACTGTGAAGTCTTGGGCAAGGAATTTTATCTCTTGATTCTAAGTTTTCTCATTTGCAAGATGGGAATAATACTAGTGCCCTGAAAGGGTCATGGTGAGGACTTTGGAATATGATACATGTAAAGTTCCTAGCAGAAAGGCTGGCACACAGTAGGTTTTCAATAGCTGCCATAATTGTCACCACCACCACCACCATAATCATCACCATCAACATCATCAGCATAATCATTGTCAATCAACACCATCACTATAATCATCACCATGATTACCGCCATGATGACAATTACTACCACCACCACCACCATCACCACCACCATCATCATTATCACCATCTATAAAATGAAGCTCTAGGCCAGATGCAGTGGTCCACACCTGTAATCCCAGTACTTTGGGATGCTGAGGCAGGAGGATCATTTGAGGCCAGGAGTTCAAGACCAACCGGGGCAATATAGTGAGACCCGTCTCTGCAAAAAATAAAAAAAAATAATTAGCAGGGTATGTTCATGTGCACCTTTAGTCCTAGCTACTGGAGAGGCTGGGGAAGGAGGATCACTTGAGCCCATGAGTTCAAGGTTTCAGTGAGCTGTGATTGCACCACTGCACTACAGCTTGGGTGACAAAGTGAGACATTATCTTTTTTTTTTTTTTTTTTTTTTGAGATGGAGTTTCACTCTCGTTGCCCAGGCTGGATTGCAATGGTTCAACCTCGGCTCACTGCAGCCTCCATCTCCTAGGTTCACGTGATTCTCCTGCCTCCACCTCCCAAGTAGCTGAGATTACAGGTGCACCCCACCATGCCCGGCTGTTTTTTTGTATTTTTAGTAGAGATGGGGTTTCACTACGTTGGCCAGGCTGATCTCGAACTCCTGACCTTAGGGGATCCATCCGCCTCAGCCTCCCAAAGTGCTGGGATTACAAGTGTGAGCCATTGTGCCTGGCAGAGACACTGTCTTGAAAAATTGTTTTTTAAGTGAAGCTCTAAATGTTTTCATTTTAACTCCTATGTCTCATGGGGAGAAGTAAGTGACAAATGTAGTAGTTAACCCTGGGCCATCTGGATGGGAAGCTTTAGATGTGAGTCTCCAATAGAGAGAGTTCTCCTTCACTTTACAGAGAAGTTCTACGCAGATCTTGTTCTGTTTGATATTTCCTGGCCCTTTTCCAACATGAGCCCTTTCCCAAAGTTAGCAGGAATAGGACCCTTGAGCTCTGGAGCACTGGGAGCCATGGGAATCCATTCCTTGTTACATATTTCCCCTTTTGATAGTTTTATTTCATTGTCCATATAGCGATTTCATTTCAGAAAGCCAGTCTGGATCTTTCAGGGAAGGGTCTTTGGCCAAGGCTCAATGGTCTGATTTAGACTTAAAATTTCCCTTCATTCCACTCAAACCGCATGCTGAAGGGTGAGGTTGGCCCATGCCATCCTAGGTGGGCTGTCAATTCCTTTATTGCTCTGTCCAAACAATGTTGTAGGATAGGTTATGGATCATGAAATCATGGCAGTTCACAGCTTGAGTATTCTTATTGTTGCATTTTAACCTCTTGCTTCCTATCTTTAGGAAAAATGAGGTCATTATATTATCATTTTTACAGATGGGACTTGGAAACGTTAAATGACTTTTCTAGGGTTGTAAGGGGGCTGTATCTGGCTTCCAGAAAATTGTCAAGTGCTTATTCAACTAAGCCATCCTGCCCCTTAGAAATTTCCGTTTCTTACGCCTCAGCTTTTCTGCTCTGAATTCTGAGAAACTCCAGGTACAGGTCAGAAATCTGCAGCAATGGGGGTGAGGACAGGTCAGCTGGGCGAAACTTTGAGGGGAAAAACCACTTAGGGAGCCCCGCACACTGGGGCCAAACTCTTGTCTGAGCAGAGAGGAGCAATGCAGGACTGGGGGCGTGTGGGAGACAGGGGCTGCGAAGTTATAGCTCCTTTGCTCTGAGAGTGAGCGACAGTATTAGAACAAGTGTGTGGTAGGTAAGCTGTCACTGACTAGACTGTGTGATGTCGAGAAGTCCCGTCCCCCACCCCTCCGGACTCCCCCTTCTCTGCTCTAACCATCCAATTACTTAACTTCTCTGCCTAGGGGTTCGCTTCCCGCCCATCTCCTCCTCCACCGCATCTTAGCGCTGTCCGTGGTGCTGACCGCCAATCCCCTGGTTGCCGTTTCGACCAGCTGGGATCTCTGGTGCGCCCAACCTCCCCTCCCGGCCTCCCACCTTTCTTTCTCCAGGCACCGCACACATAAATCACGGGTGGGAGGCAGGCTTGGCTTGGTTCCCGCTCGGTTCCCCCTGCACTGGGAAGCTGCCGCCCCGCTTCCCTTGCTCACACAGGGCTTTGCAGTAGTGGTGGCAGCCGCGGCAGAAACTGGCTCTGGGGAAGCAATTGATTCGTCTACTGCCAGCAGCCCGGAGTTGCCTACGCGGACTAGAAAGGAAGGCAGAAGGGAGAGAG
>NW_012121709.1:916626-940122 GCF_000951035.1 Colobus angolensis palliatus
AGAGAGAGAGAGAGAGAGAGAGAGAGAGAAGAGACTTACAGAGTGAAAACCTTCATCCATGTGGAGGACAGTCTGAGGGAGCCACTGTCCCTTGTCCACTGACTCACTGGTTGGTCCGAGTTTTCTCCGCTTCTGGCAGTGGTATTTCTTTTTGTCTTGGTCCTGTATGATTTAGGGGTAGTTGATGTGTCTGTGTGTCTGTGTGTGTGCACTGGTGCTTTGATTTTATTTTGGGAAGAGTAGGAGAGTCAAATGAACAATTTTCTTTCAGGCACCTCCGCTGAGCTTTTGAACCAAGTCATTGGGACTTAGCGTCTTCCTACCCGGCAGGGAAGGGAGGAGTTGGCAAGAATTTGGTTCACCCTTTCCCCCTGCAATCCTCCCGCGTCGCGGTAAGTGATATTCTCTTTGATTGTGCAGATGGGCTAGGGGTATTAGAATCCCAATTGTGATGTGTGTGCATGAACTGGTGGGGTAAAGGGTAGTTGGGAGGAGAAGGGTATCGAGGAACGACTATGCTTATTTGCCTACATTCTGCAGTGTTTTATCACCTAAGCGGCATCCCAAAGCCAAATGAGGTTTTGGCTTAGTGCCCAGGGAGGGGGTAAAATGTGCTCATGTTGTAGGCAATGCGATCAAGATTGTGGCTTCTGCCCAGTTTGCCCTCTCCTTTGCAGCAGAAGCTGGTCAAAGTAGCCGTCAGTTCTCTGAAAGAGTTAACCCTTTGTGGGGGTGGCTAGTCTGGCATGGAGGGACTCTGGGTATTCTGACTTAGCAAGTGAGTGCTTATTCCTGGAGGAGAGAGGGTCACCTGAGACTGGAAGGGTAACTCTTGCCTGGGCACACTGGGTAAGATTTGCACAGGACAGAGCTTAGATTGTACCCAATTCCAGGAAGAGCTGAATAATTTAATTGTGATGGTTTTTGCGAGGTTGGCTGTTCTCGCTTTCCTGAGATGGGAGACCTGGGAGCCAGGAAAGGGCCACACTCTGCTTAGGATGAGTGGTCAGGCTGGCCAGAAGGGAGCAGCCACTGCCTGCAGAGGAGATGATGTTTTATTTTCACAGGTGGTGTAACCTGTAAGTGATTGTATGGGGGAGCATCCTGGCACTAGCTTGAGAGATTCTATCCTTGAGTTTGTCTCAGAAGGAAGGAGGGGAACAAAGCTTGTTCAAGTTCTGGGGAAAGATTCCAGGTTCCAGCTTCAGTTTTGTTCCAGGGTAGACCATCCCCCTGCACTAGTTTCTTTTTCCAAGATCCTGATGGGGAAAGGCTGCACCAACCTGTTAGTGAGTGGGAAGAGGAAGTACCTTGAAGCTGAATCCAAAAGCTCACATTTAATTTTGAAATGCCTTTGATGCTAATCTGTGACCCATCAAAAGGGGATTTCACCTTGCTTTCTGCTTTGATTACATCTACTTTTCTGGAAATGAATGCCCTTATTTTTAGCATCTTTGCTATTATCTCAGGGGCCACCTCAGTGTTCTGCACCCCCAAGGATTTCCTTTTTAGATTCTTGCTCTTGGAGGTGGGAGGAATAAAACAACAGTCAGAGATTGGCAAGCCTGAAATATAAGCAGGGTTCACTCACTTCTTTTTTCTCTAGCCCCATAGCCAAGAAGAGATGCTGAAATCCCAGAGCATGTGCCTGCTCAGGCAGGACATATGAGGCAGAAGGGGAGGGTTGTCCAGTGGTTAGTGCCAAAGATTTGGTCCTGAAAATCCCTAACTTCTCTTCCTAGTTTCCCTTGCTGGGTGACCTTGAGGAGGAAGTTGCCTTAGATTCCTCAGTGGGAAGCCTTGAGTGTGAATAATGAATGTATGGAAATTTTGTTCGAATAAAGAACCACAGATCTGGCTATGGGTGATATTTAAAGTATTGAAATTTGGTACTAATTGATCAGAATGGCTAGGGTCCTGGAATAGGGGATCTTAGGGGAGCCCTGCTGTACTGAGTGTTAATCTTTTAATTGCTGGATTATGGAGAGGTTTGGGGGGATCTCAGGGGGCTGTCAAGAGAGCCACGGAGGCCTCAGGGGAGCATCCCCATTTAATTTTAATATTTTAATATTTTTATTTTATTTTAATATTTTAATACTTTTAACAACTGGTTTAGTCATTCAGTACATGCCAGCCCAGCTGGGATAGCTAAGACTTGGGTGTCCAGATGTGGACACTTCCCAAATATCTCCCCGCTGCCTCACTTCCTTAGGGTTGGCCAAGATCCAAGAGGCCGCCCTCCCTCCTCCCCCGTCACATTTGAAGTGGTGCATTGTGGTGCACCAGGGAGAGGGAAACAGAAGCTTCTGGAAAGAGCTTTGGACTTGGGTCAGGAAACCTGGGTTCCAGTCCCAGCTGTCTCCCCTTTCTGGGCCTTGGTTTCCCCATCTATGCAATGGGGCAGTCTGTCTGGGTGGCCCTAAGTCCCCTTCCAGTTCTGGGGTTCTCTGACTCTGAGATAGGTATGTGTGTGAGTGTGAGTGACTGCACACGCCCACATTTCTAAGAAGGGTTAGCACTGTGCTTGAGAATTTATCCTGTGTCGGGGAGAAGCCCTGTTTGGGGTGAATGGGGATAGGGGAGTCTCTTGTGAGAATTTTGCCAGATTTCTAGAATCCTGAGCTCGGCTGGAAAGGGGTCTGCTTTATTTATGGCCTCAGAGGCACAGAGATGTAGATTTTGCAGCACTTGAAGGCTCCATAGAGACTCTTCTCAGGAGTAGCAGCAAGGACCCCTTGGAGAGCCTCTACTCTGAAAAGATGCATATACACACAAACACACAACATCGGGGGTTTGTGGATCCTCTGTAATGCCCACGTGAGCAGCCCCCCCAAGTTCAGAACCTCTGATTTAGTTTAACCCTTTCCAGGGGGCTCAGAGAAGAAAAACAATTTGCCTAAGACCACACAGTAAGTTATGGCAGCAACATATAAACCCACCATTATGAAGACCAAGGCATCATCCCCTCACTCCTGGCTCCAGCAGTCCCTACTTCCCCCATCCAGCCTGAGGCACAGAGGAAGGATGTTCAGCAGTGTCTCTCCAGCCCGTACTGGTAATCAGGAAGCTTAGCCATGGAGACAAATGTGGACATTTCCTTTCTGGTTGGCAGGAGAGAGGCAGCAGCCAGAGATTCTGTGATTCCACAGAGGTAGCCTGGAAAGTCAGTTCTCCCAGCTCACTCTGCCTTTCTCCTTCTTACTGCTCTGTACAGACACTGGCTGCTTTGTCTGAAGATGTGCATTCGGTTGGGGTGGCTGCTCTTGGGCTTTCTTTGTAGGATGTGATATGATGCTCTAACTCTTTCCCTCTCTGTGAATGGGTCCTACAGAGTTTATGGCTTTCCAATAAAAACCACCATGACACATGGACCTGTCTTCTGCCCTTCACCCTCATTCAGTGGGGAGCTGATTGTAATTGCAGATAAGTCAGGAATTGATGTGAAGGCAACGAGAAGAAAACAGTGTGGTTTATTTCTGTTAAGAGCTGTGGCAATAATCTGGGATAAAAATAATTCTGGGACCCAGTCATGGTGGGCTGAAGCTGATGATTTTAAATAATTCAGCTGCCACCCAGGATGGAGAGCCTTGATGTGCTGAGAGAGTGAAGGAGGCACTGCAGAAATAGCCCCCTCCTTTCTGTGCCTCACACCTGTCTGCCTCCTTAACCAGCCATGGGCTACAGTGTGGGCTCTGGGGGCAGTCAGATCTTATTTCTAATTTTGACTCTGACATTTCCTTGCTGTGTGATTTCAGGCAAGGCCCTCAACCTCTCTGAGCCTCAGTTGCTTCAGTTAGGTTTGTTGGGGTAGCATGATATAGGGATTAAGAGGATGGGCTCTGGAAATAAATTTCCTAGGCTTAGATCCTGGTCCTAGTGCTTTCTGGTTGTGTCACTTCACCTCTCTGGACCTCAATTTCCCCATCTACAAAATGGGAATAAGAATGCAGTTGTGAGAATTTTAAGAGTTCATGATCACTTTATACTGAGCCTGGCAAGGAGTAAGTGTCCAACAAATGTTCGTAATGGGGGCGATGTTGGTGATGGTAACAGCGAAATCACCCCTGATCAAAACAAGAGCAGGGTGAGGTAGAGGAAGGTGAGTTCTTTGGGCTAGTTGTGTAGCTGTGTGACTCACAAGTGGGAGGACAAAGCTTGGAGACAGGAGCTGCCAGCCCCTCTTGTTCCCCACTGCAGTTCCCCAGTTGCTGGAGGTCCCCAGAACTCAGTTTCTTTTTCTGTGAAATGGGCGTAATGACTCCTCTCTGTTTGGCTTGTGAGGCTCTAAACAACTAACAGGGGAGTCATGAGCCTGTTGGGTAGGCCCCAGAGAAGAGTTCTAGCAGAAGAAGCCCTGTTGACAACTCAGTCTTTTGTTCCTTCAAGTCCCTGGGAGGTTTTTGCTGAATCATCCCAGGCTATAAGCTCTGAGCAATGTATTTTCTCTAGGAAACCTGAGCCTTCCTTCCCTTCCCTGGGAAGTGCTTTTCCTGCTACGGCGCTTCTTTGTAGGAGTCCTCAGGTGCTACAGGGTGAGATCCTTAAGGGCCAAGGCTGTGCTGTCTTCATTTTTTGGTGTCTGGGTCAGCACACAGCAGGTGCTCAGCAGTGACTTACTGAGTAAATGAATGAATGAACGAAGCTCAATTGAGTTACTAGCAAACATGTCAGTTTGGGGCCTGTGGTCCAGCCAGAGGCCTGCACACAGTAGGTACTCAGTTAGTGTTTGTTGATTATGATGAGTCATTGGTGAAAGGTTTGAAAGGACTTGGCTCCTGTCTCAGATTTGCTACAGGGAAAGGACAGGCCTCTCCCTCTTCCTGCCAGAGTGCCCATTGCTATTTATCATGCATTGCACATTTATTGAATACCTACAGTGTGCCTGGCACCATGATGGGCATTGGGAATAAAATGGCAATAAAGACACAATCCTGGCCAGGTGGGGTGGTTCATGCCTGTAATCCCAGCCCTTTGGGAGGCCAAGGTGGGTGGATTACTTGAGGTCAGCAGTTCAAGACCAGCCTGGTCAACATGGTAAAACCCGGTCTCTACTAAAAATATAAAAATTAGCTGAGTGTGGTGGTGTGTGCCTGTAACCCCAGCTATTTGGGTGGCTGAGGCAGGACAATCGCTTGAACCTGGGAGATAGAGGTTGCCGTGAGTCGAGATCACACCACTGCACTCCAGCCTGGGGCAAGACTCTGTCTCAAAAAAAAAGACACAATCCCTTTTGGGGCTTAGATAAAGTAAGTGCCTACCTACATAATGTGATCTTTTGGCGGGAGGGTGTGGTACAAAGAGGGCTCCCTGAGTCACCCGAAGACATTCAGTTCACTGATACCTGAAATTTCCATTATTCAAGATTTTTCTTTTTCTTAAGGCTCTGCTCTTGGTTAAAGAGCAGATGCTTTGGAGTAAGTTAATGCATCCGGCTTTATTAGTCATTTATACTTTAATGAGAAACTATAAGAGCCTTTCCTAAAAGTGAAGCAGGCTTGGTTTCTTGGAGCAGGGGGAGGGGGCTACATTACTAGACTTGCAGGCAAAAGAGGGGCAAAGGACAGAGAAAGGGGGATGTTGCTGGATTTACATTCTGTTGGGGGGTAAAAAGCTCTTGATGCCCGGAGTCACCTGATTAGCCTGAATCAGGTGGTCCATCTAACTCAGTGGTTCTCCATGTGGTTCTCCCCACCCTGAAGCAGTATCAGCGTCACCCGGGAACTTGTTAGGAGGGCAAATTCTTGGGTTCCATCCAGGCTTGCTGCACCAGAAACTCTGAGTGGAGAGCTCCCACTGCTGTAAGTGAAGGCATTTTTTAAAAAAATGCAAAACACTTTTACAGGTGTTAACTATAACAGTTCTAAGTATGTTGTAAGCGTCTAACATTTTGCCAAACTGCCCCCGTCATCCCCCAAGGGGCTGAGCAGGGTAAGACCAGGCCCATTGCCTCCTGCACATACCATTTCTTTTCTGCTAAGCACGACCTAGCATGTTGCTCCCATTCCCTGCTAACCTCAGACAATTCCAAGGAGTCACTTGTTGCTAGGCAGGACCCCAGAACTCAGTTTCTCAGGTAGGTTTGTGGCAAGGCCTTCGTAATCAGCTGTCCAACCAGGCCAGGTCTTTGGGATTTGCAGGCAGTGGTTTTGAGAGGGAACAAAGATTTTTTTTTTTTTTTTTTGAGATAGGATCTTGCTCTGTCACCCAGGCTGGAGTGCAGTGGCATGATGATCATAGCTCACTACAGCCTTGAACTCCTGGGCTCAAGCAATCCTCTTGTCCCAGTCTCCCAAGTAGCTGGAACGACAGGCATGACCATGCTGGGCTAATTGTTTAACTTTTTTGTTAAATGGAGGTCTCCCTGTGTTGCCCAGGCTGGTCTCAAACTCCTTGATATCCTCCTGCCTCGGCCTCCCAAACTGCTGGGATTCCAGCCGTGAGCCACTGCACCCAGCGAAAAGTGATTCTTCTTAGCCCAACTGTGCTCCCCATTTGGGCCAGGAAAAGATGGGAGGCAGCAGTGCTGAGGGCCCAGGCTGCTCACTGTGTATGCAATGTCACTGTGGTTTCCTCGAAGTAATTGTCTTGCTGTCATTGGTTTTAATGATATAACACATGCTTAAATCTCACTGTAACGGAGCCCTGTCAGACTCTGGTTTAGTAATCCACCCAGTGAGCAAGATAACATGCCTCAGGAAGTTGGGTTTTTTACCACCCCCTGCAATTAATCAACAAGAGGAAACTCATCTGACAGCATCATAATGATGTATGGTTCGTGAAGGATTTATTTAGAGAGCGAGGGGGGAAATATATTCTCATCTCTCAATATAATCTGAGTGAGTTCATTCAGCTGCCTTTTTCTTTTTCCTCTCTTTCTTTTCCTTGTCTTCCTCTTTAATGCACCTACACAATGACGAGTGGTGACTTGTGAATGGAAGCAGCTTTCAGCAGAGAACATATTATGTAAGCAGATTTTGGTGCCAGCCATTGATGGTAGGGTGGCGTTCTGAGGCTGCGGAGAAGAGAGATGGTTTCTCGAAGTTTGTTGGAAGGCTTTTCATGCAAGGTGCTGCCAAACAGCATCTGTGTGGTCCGCTCCATTGCACATCTTCCTCCCTGCCCCCTTTCCCCTTTCCCTCTCTGCCTGCCTATGTTTTTCCTCTGTCACTGTGGTGCTAAGTTCCTAAGTCTCTGTCTTTATCTCTCCCGCTCTCTATCCTTTTCCCTGCCCCCGTCTCCTTACCTTTCCCACCCTTTAAATAATTCCCTGCTTTCTCCTTGCAGTCTCTTTTTTCTCTCCGTCTTTCCCTCTCTCCCTTTCCCTCTCCTCTGCCCCGGCCTCTCCTCCTTTTCTTTTCTCTCTCTGTCTCCATCTTCCTCCGCTTCTAACTCCTCTGCCTTCCTCGTCTCATCTTTAAGACACACAGAAATTACTTGTCAAGGGAATGCATTTGTGAATTCCTGAGACTCCAGGTGATGAGGGCTCCAAGTAGGGTCACCAACCATTCAGCTTTGCCTGGAGCTGAAGGGGGTTCTGGGATATAGGACGTTGTGTTAAAACTGAGAGGCAGACCAGGCACGATGCCCTGCACTTGTAATCCCTGTACTCTGGGAAGCCAGGGCAGGAAGATCGCTTGAAGCCAGGAGTTTGAGACCAGCCAGGGCAACATGTGAGACTTCTATCTCTACAAAAAAGTTAAACGATTAGCTGGGCATGGTGGCACACGCCTGTAGTCCTAGCTACTTAGGAGGCTGAGATAGGAGGATCACTTGAGCCCAGGAGGTTGAGGCTGCGGTGAGCTGTGGTTGTGCCACTATACTACAGCCTGGGTGACAGAGTGAGACCCTGTGTCTAAAACAAAACAAACCAACAACAAAAAAGAATGGAGAGAGGCCTGGGCAAACTGTGTGATGGTCATCTTACCTCCAAGCCAAATGCTTGGAGTTTTGTAGAATTTTCAGAAGGCCAAAGATTCAGCTTTCTGGGTGAGTTGCCTGCTTTCCTGCTCTGGTGGCACACAGTGGTTCTGAAGCCCTCCTAGGCTTGGCATTCTCTGCGTGGCTCTGGAATGGACTATCTGGACACACAAAGGCCTGTCCGTCAGAGCTCAGAGGTCATTCAGGGGCAGGAGACTTACTCCCTTCACCTTACCTAATCCCTGTCCCTGACAAGACTGACCACCCAGCTAGTTATTCGCTCATTGGTCACCTGGGGGATATCGGGTAGCGACTGCAGATGGTTCAATGCCCGAGCTTCTCAAACTTGAACCTGCGTGAGAACCCCTTGCAGGAGTTGTGAAAACACAGAGTTTCTGATTCAGTGGGTCTAGGATGGAGGCCAGGAATTTGCACACCAAATGAGTTCCCAGGCAGTGTTGATGCTGCTGGCCTGGGGACCACACTTTGAGAACACCTGCTCTCTGCAGACTCATGCCCCCACTCCCTCCTTTCCAGACAAATCTTGTACACTGTTCTAGGCACTGCAGACTCAGCAGCGAGGGAGCCAGAGTTCCCTGCCCCCTGGAGCCGACAGCCCAGTGGGTGGCAAAACCAATAAACAAGTAAACGGGTAAACAAGAAAACTCCAGATCACGTGAAGTGCCATGAAGGAAGGAGATAGGAAGACTCGATGGAGAACGACAAGTGATGGGTTGGGGGACAGAGGGGCGAGACTAATTTATAAAAAGGGCAGCCAGCAGAGGCTGAGTTTCTAGAAGTAAACAGCCATGCATAGAGGGTGAAGGGTGGATGAGCCACACCTGGGAGGTGAGGGCAGTAAGTGCAAAAGCAGAGACAACTGTGGTGTCCACGAAGGACAGACAGATGGCTGGTGTGAGTGGGGTGAGGGTCACATGGCAGGGACATAGGGAGACAGGGCCCTAGTTAGGCAGGACCTCCCAGGGTAGCCAAGGAGTCTGGGTCTGATTTTATTTTGCAGGGAGGGTTTTATGCCAGAGTGATGTGACCTAATTTACAATGTTGGTAATGATTGCTTTGGTCTCTGAGTGGAGAAGGGAGCATGGGAGATGGGGTGGAAGCCAGGGGACCAGTGAGGGGAGCTGTGATGGGGCAGGGACCAGGTGGTGGCAGATAAGAAGGTGGTGACATTTGAGGTGAATTCTGCATGAGTGCAGACAGGCTTTACTGATGGATCAGACTTAAGGGGAGAAGGCCAGAGGAATCAGGGTCCACTCCAGTGGGATGGGACCTATTCCTGGCAATGGTGCAGCACTTATGATCCTAGGGACATGGAGAGGGGCCTTGGCTGTAACCAAGGGCCAATGGCTTACGAGGCAAGGCCCCAGTAGTGTGTGCAGAGTCAAGGCCTTTCAGGGAGCTCTGCAAATGCCCATTCCATGCTGGCTAAAATGCGGAGTTCCCTTCTCCCCGGAAGAAAAAGCAGTAGCTTGGGTTTTTTTGTTTTTTGTTTTTCTCTCTCCCATGAGTAGTGGCTGGATTAATCTATCAGCATGAAGCAGGATATTGTAACTTGGCGAAGGCGATGACACCCCGTGAAGTGGCAAGCTGGGGTGTCTGGCCAAGCCTTTCTCTAGGGGCTGTGGGAAAGGCTGCTGGATGTGATGGAAGACATGAGCTTCTGGTGTCTGCAGCTTCCTCTCTGATCATTAGAGACCTACCTGTTGTTCCTGGAGTTAGCTAGGCCCATTCAAAAAAGAACCAGTCAGACTGGGCTTGCACCTAAGGATGAAAGCAAGAGAAACCAGCATTTGGAGCAGGAGCTGGGCCCTTGGCGGGGAAGGAGACTTTTCACATGGAGCAAGCAGCAGGCTTGCCTTTCAGATAGAACCTGCCACTGTTTCTGTAGATTTTCTTTCTTCCTTTTTCTTTTCCTTGGAAGGGTTTATCTGACCGGGCAGGCCTATGTAGCCAGCATTGGCCAACTTCTGCAGAGGGGTCAAGTCATGTCTTCTTATCTGAAGAATGGATAAGTGCTTCGAGGAAAGCTCCCGAGGAAGAAATAAGTGGTGCACACTCGTGTTGGTGACCCGGAGGGGGACTGTGCTTTTGACTATAATGAGAGGGGAACTGGCCTCATTTGTAGCCTCTCTGTTATTCACAGAAGACTCTTGTGCTTCGTAGATTAGAAGAATCTTTGTTAGGGTGCGAGGTGATGAGAGTTGAGTTATTTTTCCCTTCCTGGTATGCAACCGTCATTGATCCTTGCCCATCTCTTCCTCCGTTTTTCATTATTTATTCTCTTTTCCTCATACTCCATTCCCCTCCATTCATAGACAACCCTCTTCTACTCTGCTTATGCATATTTCTTTTGCTTGTATATGTCCCTTCAAAACATGTATTTTTATAGATCTCATAAGCTCTCACTTCTTTTCCACTCAGCAGTATGTCTTTAAGATCCATCCACGTTGCAAGGTGGGCATCTAATCTTTTGCTTCTAATTGTTGCTTTTCTCCAAGGAAACAATCCCCCAGTTTGTTCTCCATTTTTCTTATATGAGTTTCCCTCCAGCAACCCAGAGTACTTCTAAAAATTTTTTTCCCTGCACTGGCCAGCTAAGATTCTTTCAGGACAGGAAGACTCATTTTAATAGAGATTTAATGGTCGTTTGGGCAACACAGGTGGACGCTTTACTCTTTCACTTTGATTCTTTGCCTAACAAATGCTGAGTGTCCTCATGACATCAGACACCACGCATGTGTAGAGGGAGGCAGGAGAGAGCAGCCAGTTCTGGAGCTGGGTGGACGTGGGTTTGAATCCTGCCTCTGCTACCCACTGGCTGTGTGACCTTTGCCAAAGTGACAGTCTCTCGAGCCTCGGTTTCTTCTTCTGTAAGATGAGGGATAACGCTATTATTCATTTTATAAACCTGCTTGAGAGTGAAGTAAGATGATGGCTAATATGCTTTGTGTGATGAAACTTTTTTTAAATAGTCTCCTTGAATGGCGTAAACCCGGGAGGCGGAGCTTGCAGTGAGCTGAGATCCGGCCACTGCACTCCAGCCCGGGCGACAGAGCAAGACTCCGTCTCAAAAAAAAAAAAAAAAAATAGTCTCCTTGGAGGTTAAGTAAATAGACATTTTTATCCCTTCCAAGTTCAGCTGGGTCTGCCTGCTGCGCTGTGTGTGTATGTGTGTGAGTGTGTGTATGTGTGTGAGTGTGTGTATGTGGTGCTGTGAACGTAGGGGGTATGGTGTGAGCATGTGTGTGTGACTGGTGTGTGTGGCAATGTGTGAGTGCACATGTGCGTGTTCGGGAGTGGTCCCTGGCTCAGGCTGAGACGTTGCCCCCACACCCCCTTAAATGGCTACTTCCCACTCTGTGTGGAGAGACCCTGCTCCCATCTGGGGTAGCCACGCTGGCTCCTCACCACCTCTGTCACTCCCCAGGGCCTCTGTCCTCTCCTTGGGGCCTCTGTCCTCTCCTCGGGACCTCTGTCCTCTCCTCAGGGCCTCTGTCCTCTCCTTGGGGCCTCTGTCCTCTCCTCAGGGCCTCTGTCCTCTCCCCAGAGCCTGAGTTTCCTCATGTAACACCGACGTTGCCTCGGGGAATAGATCGGTGAAAGCAGAAAGGCTCATTTTGTCCTGAACATGCTCAGAGGGTAAAATGCTACAGTGGTTGGAAGTGGGAGTCCTTGAGTGGCCAGAGAGGCCCCCAGAAACTATCCAAAGCCTGGGATTGAGAAGACTCCAGATCGGAAAATTCTTCCTCTGGTTGTCATGGCGGCAGGTCTGGATGGGAGCCTTTGTCCCAACTGGTCACTATGGGGTGGTCATTTCTGGTTGACACCAACTGTGAGGGCAGCCCCAGGTCTCCACAGCGGCGTGGTCTCTGACGCCCAGAGGGGCTCCTGACCTGCTTCCAGCATTACATCACCCTATTGCTAGAAAGGGCACTGAGTTAGGAGTCTATCCATTTGGGTACAAGTTTCAGATGTGCCTGATAATTCATCCTTTCCCTCTCTCCCAGATAGAGAGGGAGAGAATGAATCATCAGGGAGAGGATGAATTAAGGCCCATGGATGTCCATGTGCATCTTCATGGAGTCACAGAGCACTCTGTGTGGACTGCCGTGCCCTTTGGGTTGCATGACTGACCTCCTTCAGTCCTCATGAAGCCTTGGGAAGGAGACATTATTATTATTATTATTATTACTACTACCATTTTTCAGACAAGGACACAGGCAATAGAAGATAAGGAGACCTCAGTTCCCCCAATTTACACTGTCTACTTACTATTTGCAATTGTGAAGATAAAGCAACTTAAAAGTGCTTTTTAAAAAGTAAATAATAAAGCTCTACAGAAATCTATTCTCTAGTCTTTAGCTCCTTCCAGCTTGGATCCAATGCATGGACATCATTCCAATAAAGGATTGGGTACATTGGCCAGGAAGAGGCAGCATGCGCAGTCCTTAGAAGCACAGCTGCTGTTCCCAGACCACCTGGATTGGAATTCCAGCTGTGATACTTGCCATCCTGTGATCCTGGCCTCAGTTTACTCAGATCCTTGGCCTCTCTGGCCTCAGTTTACTCATCTGAAAGATGGGAATAATAATGGTACCTCCCTCATAGAGTGGCTGTGAGAATTCCATGAGTTAATACAACATGAAGCACTCAGACACTGCTGGATACATGGCAAGTTGTTTGTTATTGTATAGGACTTGAATTTTTTAAAAAAACATTACTTTTAGATTCAGTTTTTTTTTTTTTCACAATAACTTTTTGAAGAGGAGAGTTGGAATTACTTCCTCCATTACAGATGAAGGAACTGTGCCCCATAGAGGCAAACCAATTTCCCAAGATCGCAAGATTAGTTAGGAACAAAAACCAGGTTCAGTCGTCAGGGATGACAGTGGCCAAACTGTAAAGCACCAAAGCATAGAGGATCCACTGGGCCAGCCACAGTCACAGAGAGGCTGGAAAAAAAACAGACAGTGAATTTGGTGTTCTCAGGATCCTTCCCGGTGGATCCCATCAGGTGGGGCTGTGAGCACTTCCAGGTGGATGCAAGTGGTCACTGCACCTGCTCCAAGCCAAAGACCACCCAACAGTGCTTGCTTCCCAGAGGGTGGAAAGTTGAAACCACACCCCTGTATGAGCCATCGGCAAACCGTTGGGCTCTCTGTTCTTTAGCCCCATCCATTGGTTGGTTGAAGCCTGGGATGCATGGGTGCATCAGGCATGTGTGGCCCTCATGACAGCTGGCTGCCTGGTGATACACCACAACAGTTAGGACCTCAGCACGGAAAGCCAGGCTCCCTAGGCCCAAGTCGCCACTTGACCCCTTCCAGCTGTGCAGACTTGACTGATTACCACAGCCCCCTGTACTTAAGTTTCTTCCAGCTGCAGAGTGGGGATGCTGTTAATACAGCAGATATCTCCTAGGGTTCTTGTAAAGATCAAATGGGTTCCTACAAATGGACCTCTTAGGACACTCTCATTGTCATCATTACTTCGTGGCAGCCAATACAAACTCTTTCTTTCATCTTTGGATTTTCCTAATTCAGGAAGGCTCCTGAAGTTTCTTTGCTTACACTGGTGGTTTCCAAACTCAGATCTGGCCTGTGACAAAGTTTCCACTGACCCTGGTGAAAGGAGAAGAACTAGGCATTTATAGGTGGGCAAAATGTTGCCGATCGAGTTTTCCTAGGAAAAAAACCAAACAAACCTTTGTCCTGACATTATCTCTTTTCTGCTTATTAACGTTAAAATATATTTTTAAAAAACAAAACAATGGCAATGTATGGTTTTTTTTAACAAAAGATTGGTGCCCCTTTTTTGTAAATAAAAACAACAACAATGCAAGTGGACAGCCCTAAATTTGGAAGAAAATTTTACTCATCTAAGAAATTCAAATGTCTGGGTGCTATTTTTGTCCAATCACAAACCTTAGTGGTTATAATATTTTAGTGTGTGTATGAATCTCCTGGGGTATTTTTTTTTCAATGCAGATGCTCAAGACCTATCCCTAGAAATTCTGATTCAGAAGGTTTAGGGTCACACCAGGAATCTGCAGTGTAAAAAGTTTCTGGAGTGATTCAGGAATGATTCATGGGTCATTCTGGGAGGAAGATGAATCCTCTTTTTCACTGCCTGGGAAATGGGCTTGAGTTTCTCCAGTGAGAGGACTCTGCACCCGCAGAGGTGCCCTGTGCATTGTCAGAAAGGGCCTGTTAGCTAGGTCATCCTTCCTGATTTCACTTAAGCCTGAGTCCCATCACTCTTGATTGTTTTGCCTTCTGGAGCCCAACTGAAGAAATAATATTCCTAAGACAGAGTTTGCTCGTTGAGACCCAAATGCACATTAGGGGGCAGTTGTGTGAGGTTAAAAGTGCATGTTCATTTTTTTAAAAAGAGGATAATTCAGAAGTGAATGTCTAGTCTCTGAATTGCTAGGGGGGACCTCCCTCAACCAATATACAATTATTCATCTATTCATTTGATAAATATTTATTGACCATCTACTAGCATGTAAATCACAGCCCCAAATATAACCTACAATGTTCATATTTTCCCAAGAAAATGATGAATCTGTCTCTCCCTCCAAAAAATTTTTTGCTCAACTTGAATAAATAACCCATTAGGGATGTAAGTGGACTTGTCAAATGTCTATTAGTATTTGATTCGTTAATTGTATTATACTCACATACTTAGAACCACATGGTTATATAAAATAAGCAATTCATCCACACAACTGTTCTTTCACCACCGATGCATATTGAGGAAATAATTAAACCAGGAAAATAAGGAAGGTTTTATAACTTTAGTAAAAGTCACTTATTGCAAATACCTTTTGCTGACAAATAGGAAAGGAAGAGATACCACTTGGAGTTGCATGATGGTTGAAAAAATTGAGAAAGAATTTGCTTAAACTATTTTGTTATTAAAAAGAAGGCAAATTGGGAGGAAAGAGAATGCTTAACAGTGTGAAAAACGTTTGAAGAACCTGGACAGAAAGTGATTTTCATCCTAGTACAGTGGCTCACACCTGTAATCCCAGCACTTTGGGAGGCTGAGGTGGGCAGATCACTTGAGACCAGGAGTTCGAGACCAGCTTGGCCAACATGGTGAAACTCTGTCTCTACTAAAAATGCAACAATTAGCCAGGCGTAGTGGCAGGTACCTGTAATCCCAGCTACTCAGGAGGCTGAGGCATTGCTTAAACCCGGGAGGTGGAGGTTGTAGTGAGTCGAGATCACACCACTGCACTCCAGCCTGAGTGATAGAGGGAGACTCTATCTCAAAAATAAAAAAAATAAATAAACAAAAAGAAGAAGGAACTGATTTTTTGTTTTCTGAGGAATATTTGGTTGGGGGGAATCCTCCTCTTCTAGTTGGTCATTTATAGTATGTGATAGGCACTGTGCTCAGTGTTGGGATGTAGTAGGAAACAATTTAGGTGTGGTATCTTCCCATGAGCAGGCAGAAAATGATTAAAATAGCTGTATAGTGATAAATGAAGGCAAAGATTCTAAAGAGAGGGGCACAATTCACAAAGAAATTTGACTTAATCTTGGAGGGCTTCCCAGAGGAAGTGATTTTTGACTTGAGATCTGAAGGATGAATAGGAGTTAATTGAGTAAAGAGAGGAGAAAAGAACAACGTTCTTGGCAGTGGGAGCAATATGTGCAAAGGCCCTGAGGTAGCAGTGCAGGATCTGAAAGAAGGCCAGCATGGTTAGAGTGTGAGATGTGAGGGTGAGATGAGGCGGGTGTGAGATGAGGTGGGTAGTGCCTGCAGGGCCATGCAATCAAGACAAATCAAGCAATTTGTCTTGATTCTGAGAGCAATGGGGTCTCACAAGCAGAAGGGTGACCTGATGTGATCCATATTTTGAAAAGGCCATCCTGCCTGCAGTGCAGGGTTCACATGAAGGCGCAAAGTTGGGGAGGCTTGATGAAAAGTTCAAACTGGCCCAGAAAGGGCTGCATTTACAGACTGAACCCTCTATCCTCCACTCTTCATAGCACCAACTCCCTGGAAATGAAGAGGACAATAGGACCCCTCTCTACCCAGAGGGAGATTTTGTTCTGCTATCTACCACAGATGTGAGGCCCCTTCCTGAGAAGCAGGGGGCTCAGAGTAGAGGAAAGGGGTAGAAATAATTGCTCATCTAGCTGGGTTCAGGTTCCAGCTCTGCTGCTCTGTGGTCTTGAACGAGTTACTAAGTCTCTCTGCATCTCAGTTTCCTCATCTGGGAAATGAAGATAACAATAACAACTACCTTACTGGGTTGTTTTGGGAATTTACCAAGTCAATATATTGTGTTTGCTTGAACCAAGGCTTGGCACTTTGTAGGTGCTCAGCAAACATTAGTCACTGTTATTTTGATGAGGATGATGAAATCTCTGAGCTTGATGTTCTGGAAAAGGTCCTGTTAATTCTTTCCACCTTCTGTCCACTACCCACCTCTTTCAGATCTTTCTTCAAATGTCATCTTATTTAAAATTGCACCTCCCTCCCCAGAACTCTACCTCCTCCTTCTCCATTTCCCCCCCTGGCACTTGGCACTGTGTACCTGCTATCTACTTTAATTATTTATTTTGTCAATTGCCTATTTCCCCCACTAGAATGTCAGCGCCACCAGAACAGGATAATTTGACTGTTCTATTTACCACTATATCTCCAATACACTATCCCCTAGTGTCTGGCATGGAGTAGGTGCTCAGTAAGTATCTGTTGGATAAACACTAACGATATCAACCTAAGATCTTTGCTCTTATTCAAAACCTTACCCTCTCTCCAGATGACTCTAACTAACCTAATGGGTCATTAAACAGCAACGCCAGCAAAGAGGGGGAAAATCCCCAAGCCTTAGAAGGGATGCAGGATGGGCAGGGAAAGTGTGGAGGCTCTGGGGATTTTGGTGATAGAGAAGAACATGAAGGTCTTTTATGAAACCAGCTCCACAGCCTGATCTTTCTAACCTGATTAATCACATTAAGCCTTTGTCAATATCAACATTACCTCAGCCCCAGCCGCGGCAGCTGGTGGAGCGGCAGGCTTATTCAATATTTAAGAAGAACTGCATTGCAGGCAAGGGCTTGGGCCGCTGGTGGACGAGCAAGCAGTAAGTGCTCAGGGGCAGTCTCTTAAGTGGTGGATTATTTTTTAAAAGGAAAGAAACAAGAAAATGGAAAGGCAACAAGCCCTCAGCCTCCCCTGACTTTCCCCCATTTCTGGTAGAGGTTGAGCAGCACGCCTGAGTTACTGGCTGTGATTCAGGACAGGACAGCGTTGCTAGAAGAAGGGAAACCATGAACCAGAACATTTTGTCTCCTGAGTTTGATTTTCTAGCATTGCGTAAAGTGGCGGTTCTCAGAATGCGATCCACAGATCAGCAGTACCAGTATTGCCTGGAACTTACTAGAAATGCAAATTCTTGGGCTCTGTTCCAGACCTCCTGAATCAGAAGCTCTGGGTCTGGGGAGCGGGTATGAATTTGTGCCTTAAGGAGCCATCCAGGTGATTCTCATGTGCTTTCAAGTTTGAGGTGCACTGGCTTGAAGGAAGGGCGGGATTGCAGGCAGGTGGCTCTTGACCCTGGCTGTGCATTATAAACACCTGGGGAACTTTAGCAGCATAGCTATGCCAGGACTCAGCCCTAGAGTTTCTTCTTTAGTTGGTTTGGATGGGGTCATTGCACTGACATTTTAACCCTGCCTCCAAGGTGATCCTAGGGCAGAACTAGGATGTGACTGTTCACCACCTGCCTGACTTTGGTGTGTTATCTTAGCTCACAGATCCTCAATGTTGGCATCTGTATAATGGACCCTAAACCTCCCAAACTAAGGATGGGACTTGCAATAAAATCATAAGGCTTAAAACAAATGCTCTTGTTTTGTGAAACATTTGAGGGTTGTTGTATGCTCTGCCAATGGGGAGCTCATGAGAGTTTCCTGGGATATGTCAGTATCTTTTGACCATTCTTGACCATTTCCTTCTGGTGGCCTCTTCTGCCTCTTCTGATCATGGGGATCTGGGGCCACAAGAACCCTCACTATACAAGCATTTTAAAAGAACATTGCGGCTCCTCAGTGTGGAGATGACTGTCCCTGAGAGAGGAGAGGTTGACATGAAACGCTAAGGGCAGAAAAAAACAAGGGGAAATAGGTATAGATTCAAACCTTATGAGCTATGGTTGGCAATGAGGACTTGACGCTAGCGTATTGTTATTCCACAATAAGAGTTACCAGTTTTTGAGTATTTGCTATGAGCCAGCACCATGCCAGGAGCTCTGCATGCCTCATTTCATCCCCTTCTTCCACCAGCCCTGGGAAGAGGGTACAATTATAACCAGCATTTTCCAGACAAAGAAAGGGAGGCACAGAGGTTAAGGAACTTGCCAAGTTCCAGGTTAGCAAGGGGCAGAGCCAGGACTAGCTCTTGTGACATGTTTGGAGTTAACCACTTCATGTCAAACAGGTCCCTAGGCTCTCTAGGAAAGGTAATTACTGAGGAGAGGCACTAAAAGTGTCTCCAGAAACATGGGGTGAAGTGGCTTAGGGCAGAGTTGAACATCACCTTTCCCTGCCTCCTCTTACCTGTAAATTCTGACCCTTACCACACTGCCTCCTCCTGCTGGCTTCAGTTCTATGTGATAAGAGCTTGGTATTCCATTTCTATGGCTTCGGTATCCCCAGATTCCTCAATGTACAAGGACTACATGAAAAAGTAAACAGGCCGGCTGGGGACATTTCAGCTTCCTTTCTTGATTCCTTAGACTCCAAACTAAGAAATAAATCTGCAAAGTCTCAGCACTTCTTTAAGAAGGAAATGACCTTCAAGTTTTCCTTTCTTTCCTCAAGAAAGAGCTGGAAATCGGGCCCGAATGAACTCAGTCCTCACTTGTCCTCAGCTTTGAAAGATAGGAACCCTCCTAAACCCTCAAATGCAGCCCCCATCAGTGACTGATTTTATTGCAGAAACGAAACTGGCAGCCTGGCTGGGGATGAACCACTTACACCTACCTCTCACTCACCCTTAGCTCACTGCAGACCTTCCACTTCTGAGCATGCTGTGTGGATGCTGGAGATTGACAGTACACTTATAAACCCATTTACTGCTCAGCCCTGGTTCGTTATCTGATCAGACTCCAGAAAGGCAGTGTGCTAGATGATCCCTGTGAGTTTTCCGTCCCTCATAAATCCCCAATCCAATGTGTTCACTCTTGGCAGGTTTCTCTTCTTCCACTTTACCTCCTTCTGCCCCTACAAAAGTGATGGCAGTGGAACCGGGTCGAAATGCACTGTTAGTTTCTTGTGGGAGAAGTTGACCCCAAAACAACCCCTAAGGATGGTATGTTGTATGTTCCTGGCACTTTTCCTCCCAAATTGGCTATTTGCATCAAGTATCTTATTATCTGCTCCTTGACTCCATCATATTCGGAAAAATAAAATAGATAACAGCCTAAATTACTAACATTGGTCCCACTTACTATTCTTCATTGTAAGAGGAAAAGTGAAACTGTAAAAATGCCTTTTGATTAATCTAGTACTGCATACATTTGTATATTGTATAATATTATGTATATAATACTTTATACTGTTATTTGTTTTATATATAATACTTTTTTGTGTGTGTACATATATATGTATGTGTGTGTATATGTAGAGCTAAAGAGAGAGAGAGGGAATCAATTCCCATTACTCATGATAGTTATGTTCTGCAAAGTTACCACAAACACTGAACTAGTACTGAACCACATTGCTCCTAGGAGAAATACAGGGTTGGGTTCCTACGAGTTTTGGTTCCAGTATCTTCAACTGATCAATAGCCTTGTTTTATGTGTGTTTCTGTTTAAAGACACCTTATTTAATATGCTATTGATTCCTTAACAGGCTTCCAATATCTTCAACTGATCAATACATAAGCTTGTTTTATGTGTATTTCTGTGTAAAGACACCTCATTTAATATACTGTTGATTCCATTAACACTGAACTTGTGGCCAATAGCATGAGGCCTTTGTTCAGTTCGAAAGCACTGAACAAATGGAATCATATGCATAATTTTCTCTGTAAGGCACATCACAGCCTTCCCGCTCCTAAGAACACTCAATAGCACTATGCGTGGGGACCATTTTTAAACAGCAAAATTACCAACAAAAAGTGCAAAAATGCAAAAACAGTGTGGCACTAAATAGACCCCCCAAAAAAGAGACTTGATTACAGCATAGGAGCTGAAACAAGGTGGAGACCTGCTTTGTTTACCTTCAGCTAGGAGCATGCATGTGAGGTGACTCAACCATTTTGGTCACTCTGTGCATGTCTGTGAATGACCAGGAAAGGGTCACAGGTATTGATTTTGGGGGTTCCAAATTTTAGCAAGTAGGCAAATCTGCAAATATGGAATTCACAAATAATGAGTATCGACTGTGTGTGTGTATGTCTCTGCATTCATCATGACTATGTTGATTGCAAACCTTACTCAAACTAGTTCAAGTAATACCAAAGGACACTTATTTGCTAATGTGATCGAAGGGTCCCCTCATGGTGGAGGCATGACTGGATCCAGAGGCTCAACAATAAGCTAGAACTGAGTTCTCACTATCTCATCATTCGGCTTTTTTCTGGGTTGGCCTTCCTTTCAGGCAGACTTCTCCCCCTGTAGAACCCACCAAGTCCAAGTTTGCCTCATCCAGCTTCAGTTTAGTAGAAAAAAAAGAGCATCTCCTTTCTAGGATTGCAGCAGAAGTCTGAGCATTGAATCTAATTGGCTTGGATTGGGGAACTAATCCAACTTTGAGTCAATTATATCTAGTAACAAGGGGGGATATGCTGACTGGTGAGGCCAGAGTCATGTGAGAACCCCTGGAGCTAAGAATTGAGACCAGAACACCATGGTCTGAGGGAAAAGATGGTTCCTTTAAAACAAAACAAAACCAGGGTGTTAGTACCAGGAGAAGGAGGAACTCATGTCCACTCCCCATACCTCCATGGAACTTTCAGTCTTGTAGAGGATGATTTCTTGAACCAGCGAAGGCTAAGCCATGAACTTCTGAATCCCAAATATGTTAAAAATTCAGAGAAGAAAGAGTGGATTGAAAAAGGCATTATGGGACAGATGAGAGTTGAGCTAGGATTTTAGGGCTTACAGGGAGAAACCAGCATTTCAGGGTGTGAAAAAAGTTTTACATCATTCTACGTCATCTTGGTAGCTGCATGAATCTCAAGGAGAAGTCAAGTCATACATGGTACATGGTTGGTGGATCCCAGCTTGTAGAAAGTGTATCAATTTCTGATTCATTCTCTCTCTCTCTCTCCCCCCACCGCCGCCCCCCCCCCAACACACACACAGAAAAATCCCTTTGTATATTTATTCATTCACTAAAACTGGGGAGAGGAGGAAAAGAGTAATGTGTATGTGCTGCTGTCTATGGTGCTGAACTACAGCTCTGGCCTTCTGATTTCTATCTCTTTGCAAACCTTCTTCGAGCCAATGTATACAAATTACTTAGTGCAATCCCTGGCATGCAGTAAGTGATAACTACCATTATAGCTCTATTTGGCAGACTTGATATCTGGAGATGATGACAAGGGTAACTTCATCCTCTTTATTTAACCATGTGTCAGGCATTGTTCTAAGCACTTTACAAGTACTAACTCATTTAATCCTTTAATGTCCCTGTAAGATAGGTACTGTTATCATCCTTAATGAAAGAAAGGCATAGAGAGGTTAAGTAACCATCTTAACATCACACAACTAGAGGCAGAGTGAGGACTTGAATCCTGACAGCTCAGCACCTCTCAGCCTCTGTACTCTTTTGCCTCCAGTGATTTGAGTCGTAACACCCGCCTGCCAGGGTGACTGGGGAGACCAAGGGCTTTGTAAATTGCAGAGTTCTCCATCTACAGTACTTAATGTTTTGAGGGTTGTTTTCATGGGGGCCAGAAGAGAAGAAGAGGAAGGTTGTGGTCCATTCATGTTCTCCAGCCAATACTGCCCAAGGTTTTATTTTCTGTTTCTTTCCTCCACCTGGTGCCTGGAAAGGAGAAGGGAATGAATAGAGGCAGGCCTTGAAGATCTATTATTCATGAGAACTAAGAGAAGCTTTTCACTTTTTCTAAAGTGTCCTTGGATTTCTTAAAATCCACACCCCAGGGAAGTGAACACAGCTAGACTGTGTGAGGCAGAAAGTGTAATTCCTGTGGCTAGAGACTGTGCTAAAATGAGATTCATGAGAGGAGGGGTTCTGGAAGAACACCTGGGCAATGCCTAGTGAGGATTTTGCCTGGGCTGGTACAGGACTAGATGCTCGCTGTGTTACTTTTTGTTGCAACCTCAAACAACCCCATGAAGTGGGTGCTGCTACATCCCCCACATTACAGACAAGGGAACAGAAGCTCTGAAAAGTTAAATAATTTGCCCAGGCTCAGCCTGCTTAGCTGGGGGTTGCACACAGGTCTGTCTGTGTAACTCTAAAGCCTGGGCTCTTGCTCACTGCCCTTGATGGGAGATGGTGTGTTGAAATTTGTACTGTGGGTGAAAATGAGGGTGTCATGTTTGTATGATTGTGTGTATGTGTGTATAGTGGAGTTGAGAGTGGTTGCAGCGCAGGTATGGTGGGTATGGGGTAAACTTGGCTGTGTGGGGGGGTATTATGTGGGAGTGAGGTGAGTGTGTGTGTGTGTGTGTGTGGTGTATTTATGTGGGAGTATGCACAAGTGTGTAGGGGAGGTTGTGGGGCATGGGCGGGGATTTGAGTGTGTGTATGTGCGTGTATTTGTAGCAAAGTGAGAAGACAAGAAGAGCCCTTCCCTGGCCTATCTTAGGCCAGGATACTTCAGCTTTCTGTTGTGTAACCAGAAACTAGTTTTTCTGGCTTGATCAGAGGGTCAGGCCAAGTCAAATGCCCCGTATATGTGCGGCATTTAACCACACATGAGAGGGAAAAGTCTGTGAACTTGAGCCATTCCTTTTCAAATACAGAAAGGGGTAGTTTCAGGAAAGCTCATCACCCTCTTTTCGACAGCCGCAACAAGTGGTTTTGCTGTTTGTGCTTGATTACCTCCAATGATGGGGAGCCTATTATCTATCAAAGTAGTATGTCTCTATTTTGATGGGTCTGATGGTTAGAAAGCCATTTCTTTATTATTATTATTATTATACTTTAAGTTCTGGGGTACATGTGCACAACAGGCAAGTTTGTTACATATGTATACATGTGCCATGTTGGTGTGCTGCACCCCTTAACTTGTCATTTACGTTAGGTATATCTCCTAATGCTATCCCTCCCCCTTACCCCCTCCCCACAATAGGACCCAAAGTGTGATGTTCCCCTTCCTGTGTCCAAGTGATCTCATTGTTCAATTCCCACCTATGAGTGAGAACATGTGGCATTTGGTTTTCTGTTCTTGCAATAGTTTGCTGAGAATTATGGTTTCCAGCTGCATCCATGTCCCTACAAAGGACATGAACTCATCCTTTTCTATGGCTACATGGTATTCCATGGTGTATATGTGCCACATTTTCTTAATCCAGTCTGTCACTGATGGACATTTGGGTTGATTCCAAGTCTTTGC
>NW_012121709.1:943955-1028610 GCF_000951035.1 Colobus angolensis palliatus
ATAATCCCATATTTCTTGGAGGCTTTGTTCATTTCTTTTTACTCTTTTTTTCTCTACACTTCTCTTCTTGCTTCATTTCATTCATTTGATCTTCAATCGCTGATACTCTTTCTTCCAGTTGATTAAGTCGGTTACTGAAGCTTGTGCATTTGTCACGTAGTTCTCGTGTTATGGTTTTCATCTCTGTCAGTTCTTTTAAGGACTTCTTTACATTGGTTATTCTAGTTAACCATTCATCAAATCTTTTTTCAAGGTTTTTAGTTTCTTTGCGCTGGTTACGTGGTTCCTCCTTTAGCTCTGAGAAGTTTGATCGACTGAAGCCTTCTTCTCTCAACTCATCAAAGTCATTCTCCGTCCAGCTTTGTTCCGTTGTTGGTGATGAGCTGCATTCCTTTGGAGGGGGAGATGTGCTCTGATATTTTGAATTTCCAGCTTTTCTGCATTGCTTTTTCCCCATCTTTGTGGTTTTATCTGCCTTTGGTCTTTGATGATGATGATGTACTGATGGGGTTTTGGTGTGGGTGTCCCTTCTGTTTGTTAGTTTTCCTTCTAACAGTCAGGACCCTCAGCTGCAGGTCTGTTGGAGTTTGCCTGAGATCCACTCCAGACCCTGTTTGCCTGGGTATCAGCAGCGGAGGCTGCAGAAGATAGAATATTGCTGAACAGCGAGTGTTGCTGATTCTTGCTCTGGAAGCTTCATCTCGGGGTGTACCCAGCCATGTGAGGTGTGAGGTGTTGGTCTGAACCTCGTGGGGGATGTCTCCCAGTTAGGTGACTCAGGGGTCAGGGACCCACTTGAGCAGGCAGTCTGTCCGTTCTCAGATCTCAACCTCCGTACTGGGAGATCCATTGCTCTCTTCAAAGCTGTCAGACAGGGACATTTACCTCTGCCGAGGTTTCTACTACTTTTTGTTTAGCTATGCCCTGTCCCCAGAGGTGGAGTCTACAGAGGCAGGCAGGCCTCCTTGAGCTGTGGTGGGCTCCACCCAGTTCGAGCTTCCTGGAGGCTTTGTTTACCTACTTAAGCCTCAGCAATGGTGGGTGCCCCTCCCCCAACCTCACTGCCACCTTGCAGTTAGATCTCAGACTGCTGTGCTAGCAATGAGGGAGGCTCTGTGGGCATGGGACCCTCCGGGCCAGGTGTGGGATATAATCTCCTGGTGTGCCGTTTGCTAAGACCCTTGGTAAAACGCAGTATTAGGGTGGGAGTTACCCGATTTTCCAGGTGTTGTGTGTCTCAATTTCCTTTGGCTAGGAAAAGGAATTCCCTTCCCCCTTGTGCTTCCCAGGTGAGGCAATGCCCCGCCCTGCTTCAGCTCTCGCTGGTTGGGCTGCACCCACGAACCAGCATCAACTGTCCAACATGCCCCAGTGAGATGAACCCGGTACCTCAGTTGAAAATGCAAAAATCACCCGTCTGTGTGGCTCATGCTGGGAGCTGGAGGCTGGAGCTGTTCCTATTTGGCCATCTTGGGCGTGCCCCACCAGAAAGCTGTTTCTTATCTCATGCCAGATTCTCTCTTACCATACCTTTTACTCAGTGGTTCCAGGTCTGGCTAGGTGGCCAGGTTGTAAGAGTGGTTATCTAGACTAGCAGTTAAGGCTGCTGGTATTAAAGGGAGAACATCTTGGTTTATAACTCACTGGGTCCACAATTCACCCCTCTGAGTGTCAGAAATGGGAATAACTTTGGAGCCTACCTCACAGGATAGTGGTGATGATAAAATGAGGTTGTATATGAAAATTGCCCACCTGAAGACTGGTGCTGTTCATTTCTGCACTACATCCCACCTCTGCAGAACTGTGAAATGCAGACTCTCAGGGCAGGATAGTGAGCTGGCCAAGAGCACATGTTCTGGAGCCACACTGCTGAGACTGAGACTCCAAGTGGGGCGCTGTCAATTGTTAGCTGTGTTATCTGGGCAAGTCCTTACCGTCTCTAGGCTTGGAGGGGCTGGGAGGAAACATAAGTGGATGCAGGAGAGAAAGGACTGGGTGGAGAGGTCCTCCTGACAAGAGCTATGACCTTCAGAAGAATATACCCCAGCCTGTCTCTCCTCCTTCCCTCCAGTCTCCTGCTGGTGCCTCCCATTGGATAAACCCAACCAGAAGCCAGAGGGCCAGGGAGCCTGCTGGTGCTCCCACATGGATCAGCCTCTCAGGGCACAGAGCAGGATGGAGGATGAATGGGTCTGGAGGAGCAAATAGAAATTATCCAGCAAAGCTACTTTATTATTAAGTTGAAACACATGATGCTGCCATTATGCAACCATTTTTGTACTATAAAAATAGCAAATTAATATGTTTAACCCAACAAATAATAGAGCAGGATGGGCAGGAGCCTCATTTATAAGAGACCCATATTTGAGTCACTGGATATTCCACCTGCTACCAGCATGACCTTAACAAACCTTGGCCTCGATTTCCTGGCCTATAAAATGGGAATGCTATTTCTCCCATGTAAAATGTGTGAAAATGCCCCTCAGATGTGAGGACCAGGACTGATGCCATTTTTTTAAGGAGAAAAGTACCCCTCTCTGCTGTGAGTGTTCTGTCCCCGAGGCAGAGGAGGGAGCAGGACACCGTTTGTGGCCTTCCGTGGCATGATCAGATTTAGAGCTGCAGAGAAGTCAACTCCAGCTGAGTTTTAATCAGAATGAATTTCACTGCAGCCTGGGCCTGAGTGGCAGCCAGGGGCCATTAAGCTAAATGACTTGTTTTAATATGGAGACCTGTCTAATCACATTTTCTGTATGGGGCCGGTGTGTCTGTGTGCGCATGTGTTGAGTGCTGAAATCAATCCTGAGTCTTTGCCTTTTCCCTGCTTACCACAGTGTAGCTGGTGCAGAGATAAGCCAGATTAACAGCACAACAAAAGCAAGTTTCCGCTTTATCAAGGAATTAGGTAATTGTCTGGACCGTGCAGGGAGCCATGAAGAGTGTTCTGTTGATCGGTGTCTGGTGTTAAGGCTTTGTAGACACAGGGCTCACAGAGACTCCCATAACCCAGGGGAGGAAGGAAGAGTTTTGGGTTCCCCTATCCAGCAGGAGACATTCACCTCAGGAAGGTCAATCAATCCTGGATGCTCTGCCCTGCCTCCAGTGGAGTCGTGTACTGTATTTATTTCTGTGGGCTCTTTTCAAATGCACACCATGTTGTAACCTCCTGGCTGCACGTCTTCCAGCAAATGACTTTACCCCTCCGGGCTTCAGTTTCCCGATCTGTAAAAGTGGGTCATGAAAGATCCTGTTTTCTATGATCATTACCAAGACAGAATAAGACGTTGCATGTGAAACATTTAGTGCAGCTCCTGGCCCGTAGAAAACACAGGCAGACTGGGTTAGGTTGTGCTATGTTAACCATTTCCAAAGTTTCTGATTTGTTTCTCACTCATGCTACTTGGATATGGTGAGATAGCAGGGGATGTCTTCAGAGCTGGGA
This sequence comes from Colobus angolensis palliatus, assembly GCF_000951035.1. Taxonomy (NCBI): domain Eukaryota; kingdom Metazoa; phylum Chordata; class Mammalia; order Primates; family Cercopithecidae; genus Colobus; species Colobus angolensis. The sequence goes on from NW_012121709.1 coordinate 947,398, forward strand.
CCCAGGTTGAGGAAGGCTCTATCTTCATACAAACATGATTGTCAAGATGGGAAAAGGGTAATGTGGTGAAGTATGCACTGGCTTTGAAGCTTCCACTTGGAAACCTTCTTTGGCCAAAACAGGTCATGTGGCCACTCCCAGCTTCCCCAGGGAAAGGGAGGGCCAATCTCACCACACAGCAGAGAGCCAGAAACATTTAGTCATTAACACTAAAGGCAACGATGGTGCTCAACAAATGACCCACACTTGAGAATTATTATATTATTATTAGTGTATTACTATTGTGTTTATTTCCATAATCCATCATTGTTTTCCTCCATGTACTTATTCTGGTTTCAGAAAGCCTGAGATATTTCATTCCAGTGCAGAAAATGGACTCCCATCTCTTAGGAAAACAGGACTGAGATTATTATTCATAACAAATTAAGGATAGCTTCCACTTGACAAGGGCGTGCTTTGTGCCAGGCTCTGGACTAAGGACTTCAGAGAAGTGATTTCATTTAATCCTCACAGTTCCATTTAGAGGTGGGTTCTGTTTTTGTCCCTGCTCTACAGATGAGGAAACTGAGGTGTTGGAAGGTGAGTAAATTTGCCCAAGGTGACCTGGCTCATAAATGGCAGAATGGACTTGAACTCCAAACCCATACCCTTAGTCACCTTGCTGAGCTGTCTGCTAAGAGCAGGGGATCTTAGCCTCTGGATCTTCGAATGGAAGTTGGGGTTGGCTGAGTGGAGATGCTATGCACTATCATTGCTAATCCACAGAAATAGGGATTCAGCACTGGCCCCACTTTCTCTTTTTAGCCCTGTTTCCCCTTCCTCCCTGTCTTCAATCTACCCAGGATCCATCCCCATGGGTCTCTCTATTCCCTAAATGTTTCATGTCCATTGCAGCCTCTGAACCCTGTTTACTCACTTCCCCATCCTTTCCTCCATCCTTTATTCTCACAAGTCCCAGCTCAGCCTTCAAGGTCCAGCCCAAATGTTCTCTTCTCTGGGAAGACACCCCCACCCCCACCCCAGGCAGCACCAATCCCACAGTCTGTCGGCTCCTAGGGAATTTTATACATTTACAAAATATAGATCTTGTCTAGAAATGCACAGGTGTGTGTGTGTGTGCACCCGCCCCCCCCTACAGGCAGCCTTTTTAGAGGAGAGAAGAAATTAGTCTTTGCTTTTAATTAATGACAGCTCTCTCATCCTGACTTTTAATACTGCCACCTCATTTGTCTTATTAAGTACTTAGTTTTGCTTTTAATTAGTGCTGCTTATTGTCACTGAATTTTAATTGCCATTGTAGGGTCTCAGCGGGCCTTGGTGGGGATTTATTAGAAACACTTTCTGTCCTCTAAGGAGCTTGGATGGCAGTGCCTCTGAGGTAGAGGAGGGAAGGATTCAAGGGGGTTGCTGAAGGCTGATATATTTTTCTCCAGGCCTCAGTCAATTCTGATTGTCTTTGGAATCCCTGTTTGCTGCAAGGTAGCTTGGTCTTACCCAGAGGATACACAGAGAAAACTCAGGAAAATGGCAGGAATTTGTTCACATTGTATTTGAATTTGACTTCTCAACTTAAGAAGAAAAGAAAAAAAAAAAAAGAGAGTGGGGAGGGAACATACTGGTCCATAGTAGCCAAAAAGGCCATGATAGATTGACAGATTCAGGCATGGCTGGATCCAGCATTCCAACAGCATCATCAGGAATCAGTCTCTATCTCCCACCTCTGCTTTTATCCTTTTCCAGGCTTTTCTTGTGTGTTGACAAAAGTTATCAATAGCAGCTACAGACTTCTGTTCTATCAGTTTGGCAGCCCAGTGGAAAGAGAATGCTTCTTTCCACATAGTTCCAGCAAAAGACCAACTCAGGTCATGTACCTATCCTTGAACCAATCACAGCAGCCTAGGGAGTATAATACACTGATGGGCCAGGCACAGGTCATTGGCCCACCTCTAAGGACTAGGGTTGGATGAGCCCCACCTGGACCACACAGATCAATACTGAGAGCGGATGGTTTCCCAAAACACAATTGGGGTGACTTTACCTAACAAAAGGCTATCCAGATAAATGCTGGATAGGGAAAAACAATAGATGTCTACCCTAGACATTCACTGCAGTGTCTCACTCAGGCTTAAGCAAACACCTAGGATTTAGACCTTTGTTTCTCTCCCCAGTTCTGCCCTCAAATAACACTAACAGTGTCCTCCCTGACTGATACTTGGAAAACACTTTAGATTACAAGGCCCCCTCACATGAATTAACTCACTGGTTCTTCCCAACAGCCCTGCAAGATAGGCATAAGATGAATATATACAAATATTTGAGATGGAGTCTCACTCTCTCACCCAGGCTGGAGTGCAGTGGCATGATCTCAGCTCACTGCAACCTCCACCTCCTGGGTTCAAGTGATTCTTGTGCCTCAGCCTCCTGAGTAGCTGGGATTTCAGGCATGAACCACCATGCCCAGCTAATTTTTTTGTATTCTTAGTACAGAGAGGGTTTCATCATGTTGGCAAGGCTGGTCTCGAACTCCCAGCCTCAAGTGATCTGCCCACCTCAGCCTCCCAAAGGCTGGGATTACAGGTGTGAGCCACCATGCCTGATCAAGAATAGGAATTTTTACATCCTCATTTTACAGATGCAAAACTTGCTTAAAGTCATGCAGAGAATAAAAAGGGGAGGTAAGATTGGATCCCAGTGCTCTGGGTCTGAAACCAGCAATTGTCTCACTGCAAGAGGCTGCTTCACCAGCCAGTTTCTGCTGTGTAACAAACCACCCCATAAAATAGTGGCTTAGAACAACAACCATTTATTAACCTTATGATTCTCTGTGTTGGCAGTTGGGTTGAGTTCAGCTGGGTTCAGCTAGGCCAGACTTGGATGATCTTGGCTGGGCTTGTTCGTGTGTCTATGCTCATCTTGTATGTTGGCTGGGACTGACTGGTGTGTGACAGGGCAGCCATAGAAGCTTGGACAGCTGTGGCCTCCTGCCTTGTGATAGCTCATCCTCCAGCAGGCTAGCCTGGTTTCTCATATGGTGACTGCAGGGTTGCTAAAAAGTAGCAAAAGAGACCAGGCTCCGAAGCACTAGTATTTCCAAGCCTCTAATGCAACACATCTTCTAGTGTCCCATTGGCCACAGAAAGTCTCAGAGACAACTCAGATTCCATGGGTGGGGAAATAGATTTCACTGCTGGATGGTAGGAGCTGAAAAGGACAGGGATACAGAAAGGGAAGACATGGGGCTATGTTTTGTGATCAATTCACCGCATCTGCAGTGAGCTTACCTCTCTGTTTCCTGAGCTAGGGGAGAAAGAGGGGACCAGATGCACCTTTAGGGAGCAGTGATGGTGGAGGAAATTTGGAGCACCGTGAAAGCTATGGAAGCATTTAGTGCTTTTCCAATCACACCATGGAAATTATGGTCCATTTTAGCTGCTGGAGAGAACAAACACTGATGGATGATGATGGAGATAATGACAATAGTGACCATAATTAATGTTTACTGAACACATACTATGTTCCAAGTACCACGTTGTCTCTCTTGCCTTCATCTTCAAACCCCACTCTTCACAACAGTCCTGGAGGCAGCATAGCAGAGTGATTAAGCATGCAACCTGGCATCAGATCCTGTAGGTACAAATCCCAGATCTGCTGGTCGCCGGCTGGGTGGGTAAGTTACTTACCCTTCTAAGTCTCAGTATCTCCATCTGCAAAATGGAGATAATACTTGTACCTTCCTTAATGGGTGTTTGGGAGAGTTAAATGAAGCCATCCATGGCAAGCATTTAGCCCAGGGCCAGGCACAACCTAAGTAGCCATTATGATGAAGTAGGTAGTGCTGGGATGACCATACTCATTTTATCAATGAGGAAACAGGCCCACAGACATTATGTATCTGCCCAAGACCAGCTTGTAAGTGGCAGAGCAGTGGAGGATGAACTCTGTGCCTACTTTAATATCTGTGAAACAGGGACTATCCTGTAGGGTTATTTAAAGGCTCGTGGCAGGCATCATCCGTTATTGTTATATGGCAATGGGAGAACCATATGGAGGGGACAGTGAGTTTGCTTTGTTGTTTCAAGGCCAGGAACACAAAGTCGCCTTTGTCTCTAGGACTTCCCAGGCCTGTCTCTGTCCTTGTCTCTGGCACCAACCAGCTCGGCATGGAAGAGCCAAGCTCTTGTCGTTTCGGCCTTAGCTGGCTTCAGGGAAGACTGGGAATGTCCCAGCTGGCTCTAGGAACAAGGAGAAGCCAACAGCAGCCTATACCGTCTGGATGGGACTAGATGTGTAAGGGCTGCTGAGGTCCCGTGAAAGAAGGCAGGAATCACCAGTGGGCAGGCAAGTGAAGGGGCACTCAGTCCATCAAGCACAGTAGACAAAGCAGGAGATCACCATCTTTCTCTTTGGTGTTCCAAGTGTCTTTGTCATAGTGAGGGTGTGTAGAAATCCCAACAGCCTGGAAAATAGTCAAATCTGGATGCATATTTGAGATGGAATAGAATATACTCAGCTTGCATCATTGTTCAGAGGCTTTCTGTGTCTCCTGCATCTCTCAGGGTGGAAGCTTACATGCCTCCCCTACCACCACTTTGATCTCAGCTCCCTCTTGCTCTCTTCACTCCAACCACTCTGTTTTCCTTGCCATTTCTCCAATTTACCAAGCACATGCTTGCCCCAGGGCCTTTGCACTTACTCTTTCCTCTGCCTGAAATGCTCTCCCCAAGATGGCCTTGTGGCTCAGTTTATTACCCACTTTGGGTCTTTGCTCAAATAGCATCTCTCAGTGAGGCTCCCTCTGACCACCTGTTTAAAACCACACTTCTTCCCCCCCAATTCCCAATCACTCTCCCTCTTTTATTTTTCTATAAATCTCTCGTCACCAGCTGACACATTTAATATTCTACTTGTTTGCTTATTGTCAGTCTTCCCTACTAGAAGGCATGTTCCATGGGGACAATAATTTTTGTCTTTGTTTGTTTTAATGTTATATCTCCTGTGCCTAGAACAGTGTCTGGCACATTGTAATAGTAAATGTTCCATAAATATTTTTTAATTCTTCTAATTTCCCAAGAGAAGATGGCAATCTGTGTTTTTAATTAAATCCTGTGCTTTTAAGATACTGATTGAATTTTACCCTTAAAAAAATCCTTCGTGGGCCAAACAAAACATTTTCAGCCTGGATTTTGCTCACGGATACTCCTGCTTCTCCCAATTTGAGACCCTTTGTTTAAGTACATTTCCCACCCCATCAAATAGTCACAGTGAGTTTTTCCAGATACCTAATTGAGCAGTGATGTACTGCACTCAGGGGAAGAGAGGAGGGGCAAGGAAAGAGATCGAGAGATGGAACTGTCTGGGCATTGTCCAAACTTGTGGCTGCAGGTTCTGCTGCAAAGCATCTGGTTTAATTCCAAGACCATTGGAATAGGGAGGCCAACTGTGGCATTGAACTCCACACAGACAGCTGCAGCTCCTGCCGGTTCCCTGCAGTGCCCTCAAGTGCTGCATAAAACCCCTGCCAGCCCAACCCCGCTGGGTCACGTTCAGACACCTGCCACAGCAGCTCAGAAACGGAATAGGCTTTGTGTTGTTTTTTCCATTCAACTACAACTAGCAGAAAACTTTGGAGATTCTGGGGGATGCAACCGCTGTTCCTTAGCAAGCAATGCTAAAGAGAGCCAGGGGAGAAGCAGGCAGAACCAATGGCAAAGGAGGAGAAGGGAGGACCCTGGAATCTGGGTTATCTGGGGTTAGGACAGAGTCTTTGTGGCAGTCTGAGGTTCCAGGTCTAAGATTCAGTCTAAGATTCAGATTCATCCAGCTATCCAGTGCTTATTATTAGAGGTTTAGATTGATTGAAGGAAATTAAGCAGGACCTTGGAAAGTTCACTCAAACTTTCCTTGACTCAGTTATCCCATCTGTAAAATGGATTAAGAAGAGCACATACTTCATAAGGCTATTGTGAGGATCGAGGAGATAAACTTGAAAGGTGCTTAGCGTGGAGTAAGCCCTTGATATCTGAACTTTCAGTTGTTGTTGCTTCTTTTGTTACTGAAAGTAGATGATTCTTTAGAGTTTGTACAAGGACTGTAGGGGAGTTTCTGTCCAGCTAAGAAAGAAGAGCTGAAGTCTCTGGTTTCAGGAGAGGAAGTCGTTTTATGCTTCTGAAGTTGCAGCTGCAGGGCTGGATTTAAGCCACTGCCTTGCCCTTACCCAAGCCGAAGTATGTGATCTCTCAGAGTCGCCTGGGAGAGGGCTAGGGTGGCGGGGGTGGGGGTAGGTATCTGTTTGTCTCTGAGGCTGAGAGGTAAGAATGCACCCAGGGGCCAGAGGGCCAGGAATGGACAATCACCAATCCTCTAGATACTCATCAGAACCCACCAATCCTCTAGATTCTCATCAGAACCCAACAATCCAAAGCCCAGGGGCAATGAACGGGTGTGAACAGAGTAGTGAGTAAGCACATGGGCTTTGGAGTCAGGGTTCAAACCCCAGTTCTGCTACTTGGTAGCTGTGTGATTTTGAGCAAGTGGCTTAGCCACCCTGAGCCTGAATTTTCTTACCTGTAAAATGAGGATAATACCATCTACCTTGGAGTAGGATTGTAAGGAGTAAAGCAAATAATGTAGGTATGGAATTTGGTGCATAGTAGGTACTCAAAAAATGGTAAGTCATCATCCTGTACACAATAAGTATAGGAGAAACAGGAAAAGAGAATTCCCACTTTACAAGTGTCTGCTGTGTGCTAGGGAGTGTAGCTGGTGCTTACTTAAACTTATCAGCTCAGTGACGCCAAGCTTCTGCAGTGGTCCTAGGGCTGGAAATTGGCACTATTTATGTGACACTTACATTTATACTTTTGCTTCTTGTATCCATGGTTGGTTTCCTTCTTCTGGTCCTCCCTGGGCCTCAGGCCTCCAGTGTATTATGACGATGGTTTCTCTGTAGTGAGTGATGGGAAAGTGGGGAGTGGTTTGAGAATGTCTGAGGTTCACCAGTAGACTGTCTCCATTTCTGTTGACTCACCCTCAACTCCTCATGAAGAGTTGGCCTTTGTGAAGTATCATCTGCAGGCCAGTAGGAAAACATCTGAGGAGAGCATTTTAGGATCATGCTGTGTTGGATTAGAAAATGGCTATGTGACCACTAGGGGTGATGTAATGAGCTCGTGGAGCAGAACCATGCTTCCCTAAGATTCTCCTGTCTCCTCCCACACAAGGTCAAGTTCCCTAGTAGCAGAAGCTGAGATGCGCATTCTTGTACTAGTGATAGACTCAGGGGATGCTCCAAGGAGGAACCTGCTAGGGAATGAGGGAAGCAGGAAAGGGCAGCAGAGGCAGCTAGGCGAGGGCGTGGCTTCACCTGAAGTCTGGCCTCAGCCCAATCCTTGGGGCGCTCTGGAGTGTGATGGTAGCACAAAGCCATCTTGCCCTGGGAGAAGGGGGCTGTATTTTTCTACCCTCCTCTTGTTCATTAGCCACTGGCTTTGTGCTGCTCCCTGGTATCTCTGGGCAAAGCAGCTCCTGTTGGGTGAGGGCGATTCTCTGGAAAATGGTGCTGCTATGAGCCCTTAGTGTAGCCTTTCATGGCTAACACTGCTAGAGACGGGGACTGGGGGGATGCACCAGCTGTAGGGGGGATCCAGATGAGGAATCAACAGTGACTATTAGGGTACCTGCCCCCAACTGCATCCCCACCTCCATCCCAGAACTGCCAGTGGACACATGCCCTCCTTTCCCTGGGCCTATTTCTCTAGTTGTTCAAATATCCTTGATTGCTTGAACATTTTCCTCTTCTGGTCCAGGCCTGGTAGACTGGGGTAGGCAGTAGATAAAGAGTCCAATCCTGGGATGTTAAGTGCATTGAGAGCCCCAAGTGGCCAAGCTGAAATAACCAGGGCTGTCCAGGGTGGCTTTTGGCCTGGAGCGATGGAGCTAGGTGGTTTCCACTGGCTGGTGAGCCAGCGCGTTTAGACTTTGCAGGTGGAATTTTAGTGGGAAACTCACCCCTGGTGTGCATGACTGAACAAAGGAGAGTGCGAGCAGGCCAGATGCTGCCCTGAGGATGATGGAAGTTGGAGATCAGAGTTCCTGGGAGGTGATCACGTGTCTCCCTTACCCCAGACCTACCTTCCTCCCAGGGTCTCCAAGGCCAGTGTCTTCTCTCTGCTGCAAAGCAGCAGATGGAACCTTCAGTTACAGGTTCAGCTTTCTAGACCAACAGCAGCCGAGGAAGCTCATGCTCAGGGACTGAGCCTCTTTGCACTCAGCAGGGGCCAGGGGTCGTCCAGGTGGGGGGCTCCAGGGAAGTCTGCTCAGCTGTCACCACAGGCAATAATGAGACATTAAAGTTCTTTTTCAGCAAATTTCCTTCACAACAGGAGCTGTCCCTCCTTTCTGTTTTTGAAGTGGAAACAATGAAATGCCCACATTAATCTGGGAAGATTATGTTAACCACATGGGAGCAGATGAAATAGCTTTACTGTAAGGGACCTTCTCTGCTATGGGTCCAACCAACATTCCCCTTCGGTTTCTCCCACACAAAGACTGAATAATTACAAAGGATACAGGACAGGAGAGGGAGGTCACTGTGTGTTCACCTCCCAAGTTCTCATCTCTTTAGCATCACAGACAACAAGACCTACAGGGAAATCAGGACCCCCTAGACACGCTGATATGCTTTCTATTTGTTTTTAAAATAATGACTGCAATCTCCATGTGGTCTCTTCCCTCTTACTCTTGGCGGGACCTTCAGAGGGGTGGGGTCGGGGGCAGGTTCAGAGAGAACTGAAGCCTGGCTGAGTTCAGCCGCTCTGACAGTGTTGATGGAGACTCTCACACATTCAGCAAATTTTCATTACGTACCGTCTAGGTGCCAGGCACTATGCTAGTGTTTGAGACTAAGCCGTGAACAAAACGGAAAAAGGTATGCACATATTAGCAGGGGGATTCAAACTCTAAGCAAAGACACAAAACATAAAATAAACAACTTATATTAAATTGGGCTAGTGATAAGAGCTAGGCAGAAAAATAAATCAGAGTAAAGGAGGACAGAGTGGAGAAGTGGGAGGAGGAACTATTTTATTTATTTAGATAATTTTATTTTTCAACAAAATATATATTTTATTTTAACTTCTGGGGTACACGTGCAGGATGTGCAGCTTTGTTACTCAGGTAAATGTGTGCCATGGTAGTTTGTTGCACCTATCAGCTCATCACCTAGGTATTAAGCCCTGCATGCATTAGCTATTCATCCTGAAGCTCTCCCTACAGTGACCCCCCTGTAGGAGCTATTTTAAATTGAGTGGTCAGGGAGGCCCTCTTGGAGGAGGTGGCATTTAGGAACAAACCTACACAAAGGGAGAGAGTGAGTTGAACAAGCATCTGCAGGAAGGCTTCCAGGCTGAGGGAAGAGCAAGTGGGAATGTAGGGGGGGATGTCGAGGGAGCAGCAGGAAGGCCTTTGGGGCTGGGAAAGAGGGCGTGAGAAGAGTGGGAGGAAAAGAGAAGGAGGCTGCAGGGAGCCAGGCTGTGCTAAGGGGTTTAGCAACAGGGAGCCATTGAAGACTCTTGAGAAAAAGAGTGACATAGCTGACTTGCTTTTTGGGGGATGAAGGAAAGGACATGAAGTACACACATCTTAAGAGTTTAGCTTGATGGCTTTTGCAGACGTGTATACCTGGTTAGTGGCCACCCAGATCAAGATATGGAATATCTTCACCCCATGGAGGCCCCGTCCTGCCCCTTCTGAATCAATAGCCTCCCCAAAGTAAGCAATTTATTTGCCCTGATTTCTGTCACCACGAAATAGCTTTGTCTTTTCTTAACTCTTGTGTTAATATAATCAGACAGTGTGTTCTCTTTGTTCCTGGCATCTTTCACTAAACATAACATCTATGGGTTCATCCATGGCATTACATGGACTGTATCAGAAGCTTGTCTGTCATTGCTCACCAGCATTCCACTGTACAAATAAACCACAACAGCCTTATCTGCTCTCTGTTGATGGGCATTTGGATTGTTTCCAGTGTTAAGGTATTATGAATAAAGCTGCTATAAACATTCTTGTACATGTCTTAGAACATAAGCACTTTTTTCTTGGGTATATACCTGAGCATATTTCTGGGGTGTATACCTGAGTAGAATTCCTGGGCCACATGGTAGATGGACTTTTAGCTTAACAGATACTGCCAGTTTTCCAAAGTGGTGGCACCATTTTTTTTTTCAGCTTTATTGAGATATAACTCACAGATAATATAATTCACCCATTTAAAGTGGGCAACTCTATGGCTTTTGGTATTCTCACAGCGTTGTGGATCCATCACCATAATCAACTTTAGAATATTTTTACTGTCCTTACAAAGAAATCCTGCACCCCCTAGCACCTCCCCCAGCCTAGGCAACCACTGATCTCATTTTCATCTTTTATAGATGTTCCTATTCTGTATACTTTATATAGGTGGAACCTCACAATATATGGCATTTTGTGTCTGGCTTCTTTCACTTAGCATCATGTTTTCAAGGTTCACCTACATCATAGCATATGTCAATACCATATCTGTTTTTATGGAGGAACAATGCTGCATTGCATGGATATACCACATTTTGTTAATCTGCTCATCAGCTGGTGAATACTGGGGTGTCTCTACTTTGTGGTTATTATGAATACTGAATGAAATGGGACAAGGGTAAATGGAGAAAGACCAAGGAGGAGTCAATTGCATTAAGTCAGGCAGGGATAGTGGCAGTTTGGATCAGCATAGTAGCAATGCAGGCTGAAAGTAGGCAGATCCTAAATCTATTTTAAAGATCAAGCCAATACCATTTTCTGATGGTTTGGATGTAGAGTATTTTTTTTAAAGGCAGCGACACATGGATGCAGGAAGGGGAACATCACACACTGGGGCCTATCCTGGGGTGGGGGGCCAGGGGAGGGATAGCATTAGGAGAAATACCTAATGTAGATGATGGGTTGATGGGTGCAGCAAACCACCATGGCACATGTATACCTATGTAACAAACCTGCACGTTCTGCACATGCATTCTGGAACTTAAAGTATAATAAAAAAAAAAAAAAAAGAAAGAAAAGAAAGAAAGAAAGAAAGAAAAAGAAAATGAAAAAAGAAAAGAAAAAGGCAGGGATGACGCCACAACAACTAAGTCAGATGACTTGCTCAGTAGAAAGACCCTGGATTCGAGTTAAGAACTCTGGCCCGCACACTGCTGGGGCTGCGGTGGCCTTCCCTCAACATCCCCACGACAGTGTATGGAGGAGCTTGGATTTAGGTGAGGGGGTTCTTCCTTCTGGTCCTTTTCTTGCCACAGGGTAGCTGTGACTTCCAGCAAGACAGTTTTCCCCCTTAGGATCTCAGATTCCCCATCTGAAAAATGGAGAAACTAGATTTAGTTTCTCTATCCCACTGGGTGTGTGGCATAAAGCAGGGACTTGAGAACTAAGGAGTGGCTGAATGATGAGGTGATGTCCTCTCTGGGTTGATGTTTTCCAGGAGCACTAGACGTCTACCATGACTGACACCGTGTTCAGCAACAGTTCTAACCGTTGGATGTACCCCAGTGACCGGCCCCTTCAATCAAAGTAAGTTGCTGCATCTTCCTGGGAGTGGCTTGTTTTGAGTCGATGAGGTTTTGACAGTTCTACGCTTTAAAAAAAGAAGGAATAGCTTCCTTCCCTGAGGAAGGGGGAGAGGAACCTAATGGGAGTTCAGTCATGAAAATGTCTCCCCTAGTTTGACTATTTTGCAAGGTTGGAAGAACAGATTAAATCCTGAGTTTCATGCTCCATAGATTAGGTGGCCCAGTGGACTGGAGAGAGAACTGACCTGGTGGTCAGAACTAGACTTGGGTTCTAGTTCTGGATATGAGCTAATTTACTGTGTGATGATAGGCAAATATCTTCCCCTCTTGGGGTCCTAGTTCCCTCATCGATCAAATAAGGAAGTTGCACTAGATCAGAGATTACAACCTGGCAGACTCTGACTTGCAGAAGTGTGTGTGTATGGTTTTTTTCCTTTTTATATTTTGGGCCTGATCGTGTAAAAATTGGGAGATTTTGCATGGAAGTCCAGATTTCTGACTTGACTGAAAATATCAGAAGACCTGACAATACTGGACTGCAATTTTGCCAACAGTTCAGCAGAAGACAAGTAGCAGCTCATATATTTAGACTGACAAGATCTCTCCAGTTTTCCACAGTACCCATCATTCCTTGTTGGTCTCTAATACCTGGCCTACTTTGGACATTTCTGTTACCCACCCATCCCAATTGGTCTCCCTGGAATAGATGACCTCTAAGTTTCCTTAACTGTGAACTTCTGTCAATCTTATGTTAGACAGTATTTTAGGGTCAGTTTAAGAGTTTAAAATCTGGGTAGGACAGTTGAAGATATGGTTATTTTTGTAAAAAGAATAAATGTCAGGGTGTAGTTGTTGTGGCTTGCCCAAAGAATGGGGAAAGGTTTTTTTGTTGTTGTTTGCTTGTTTGTTTTTAATTTGAGACAGGGTCTTGCTCCGTTGCCCAGGCTGAAGCATAGTGGTGCAATCATAACTTATTGCCTTGACCTCCCGGGCTCAAGCAATCCTCTTGTCTCAGCCTCCTGAGTAGCTTGGACTACAGGCATGCACCACCATGCCTGGCTAATTTTAATTTCTTTTTGTAGAGATAGGGTCTTGCTATGTTGACCAGGCTAGTCTCAAACTCCTGGGCTCAAGTGATCCTCCTGCCTTGGCCTCCCAAAGTGCTGGGATTACAGGTGTGAGCCACTACCCCCAGCATACAAAGGCTTTTTAGCAAAGATTTTTCCTTATTGGAGAGTAGTGTTTCCCTAAACTTGGTCATTCGAGCACCACTTTTACAATTTTTACCTCATCTATGAAATACCATTATTGTTATTTTCTCTTAATTGGCTACTTATAAAATGTAAGCACTCTAACAAGAGCTTTTTTAAATCACAAATGAATGTAAGTGGATAATTAGTTCATGCTTTCTATGAACAAAGGTAACCATGAAGACAAATAATTTAAAAAAACAATGTTATTACATTCTAGCTATAAACTGTAGCCTCACAGAGGCTCTGAGCCTGAGACTTGCTTTCCACTTAAAAAGGCAACTAGCCCAGCTAGTTTTTTTGTATTTTTTTAGTAGAGACGGGGTTTCACCAAGTTAGCCAGAATGGTCTCGATCTCCTGACCTGACCTCGTGATCCGCCCGTCTCGGCCTCCCCAAGTGCTGGGATTACAGGCTTGAGCCACCGCGCCCGGCCGCCCTGTAGTCCCAGCTACTCGGGAGGCTGAGGCAGGAGAATGGCGTGAACCCGGGAGGCGGAGCTTGTAGTGAGCTGAGATCCGGCCACTGCACTCCACCCTGGGCGACAGAGCGAGACTCCGTCTCAAAAAAAAAAAAAAAAAAAAGGCAACTAGCAAGTGATAGAGAGATGTTAAAGTCATATGAGCACTTTCTCCTTGAAGTACGTGAGGTTGGAAAGGAGATTGAAATGGGAATGCCTTTCTTATTACTTAATATTGCCCTGTCATTTACTGTATGATTAATTTTTGTTCTAATTTCTATTAAATAATCCTTTCTCATTTTCTTAAGTGTATTCTATTACTTTCTAAATACTTGGGTTGTATACTTACCTCATTAATATAAAACTTCCCTTTTTTCTAATATTAGTAATTATGTGATCAACATAATTGTGATCAACAAAGTACCACATTCAAATGATCCCACAAGCTTCAACATATAGTATTTTCATTGTTTCTCATTTCTATGTATTTCAAAATTTCTCTTATGATTTCTACTTTAATCCAAGAGTTATTTAGAGGTATATTTAAAAATTTCTAGATGTTTGAGGATTCTTAACTTATTACTATTTTCGTTATTAATCTCAAATTTAATGGCATTTCGGTTGGAGAATATGACCCATATGATACTTCGTCTTTGAAATGTGTTAAGATTTGGCTTATAACCAGATCTTAGGCTATGCTCAACGAATACATAAGAAAAATGTGCATTCTATAATTACAGTTTGTAAGGTCACTCACATATCAAAATGAGATTATTAATTGTGTTTATAACATGTTTTTACATTTACGGCTTTTTAGTCTACTTGTATTATGCTGAAATCTCCTTCAGTCACCATGGATCTGTCAGTTTCTCCTTGTGGTTCTGTGAGATGGCTACAGGTTTGGAGTTGACCTATATTACTGAAAAACTGAACCTTTTATCATTATGTAATGTCTCTCTTTATCTCTAATAATGATTTTTTGGTCCTAAACTCCCTTTTGTGATATTAAAAAACAACATCAGCTTTCTTTAGTATCTTTTTATCCTTTTATTTTTAATCTTGTAGTCCTCTTACATTTCAGGTAAGAGAATATGAAGGATATTTTTAGCCAGATTTTGTTTCTTTTGTTGTTGTTTAATTCAGTGCGGTAATCTTTGTCTTTTAGATGATGATTTTAATCCATTTACAGATACTGTAATTATCAGCAAACTCTTTCTGTAAAGGACCAAATAGTAAATATTTCAGGCTTTTCTGGCCATAAAGTCTCCATTGCAACAACTCCACTTTCACTGTTCTAGTGCAAAATCAGTCATAGGCAACATGCACATCAATGGGCATGGCTTTTTTTTTTTTTTTTTTTTTTTAATAAAAACAGGCAGCTGACTGTATTTGGCCTGTAGGCTATAGTTTGCTGATACATTATATAGTTTAACTTTTCTACTCTCTTGTTTTGGTCTCTCTTTTTCTATGGTTCTTTTGTTTCTCTCCTTGCCTTTTATTTTTATTAATTGGTTAACTGGGCCTGGGGGTTTACAAATTCTACTTTTCTCGTTATTGGTTTCAAAGTCATGTGGTTCATTCCTACGATTTCCATGGCTATCCTTAAAGTGTTACCATTCATAACTAAGCATGTCTGGAGTTACTCACTGTCTCAACATCTTCCTCTAGGCAACGCAAGGTGCTTAAAACACTCTTAACAACATCTTAATTCCGACCCTCCTTACCTACATACGACTCTTCTGTAGTATCTTAGTTTAATCCTTTATTTAACTCCATATATTAGACATTATTATTTTATACTGGCATTTTAAAAAAATTTTCCTGTCTTCTAGTTTTCTGGTTCAATGTTCAAATCTTCCTGAATCTTAGTCCTTCTTGGGGCCACTTTACTTCTTCCTGAAGTACAGCTTTTCATTTGGTAAAATTCTGTTGGTAAGCTCTCTCAGACTGTGTGTATCTTAAAATATCGATTTATCCCTTGTTCTTGAAGGTTGCAGCATTCTAGGTGGACTTTGAAGGATTGGTTGTGCTTTCAAGTGTCTGTTAAGAGTCTTAAGTCAGCAAATTGCCCTTCCTCTGTAGATGATTTTTCCCACCACATAAGACCTTCTTTTTGATGTTCTGTAGAATGATGTGCTTAAGTGTATATTTCTTATTGTTTTTTTCTACTTGGTGTGTGTTGTGCTTCCTGAAACAGTGGATTCATGTTTTTCAACATGAAAAATCTAGAAATTTTCTAGTTCTAGAAAATCTCAGCATTATCTCTTGAAATATTTTTCTTTCTTCGGTTCTCCCTATTTTCCCTATCTGGAATCTGATTAGATAAATATTAGACCTCCATGTTGCTGATTCTCTCTCTCACTTTTTTCTTTGAGTTGGGGTCTTGCTCTGTCTGTTCTCTCTTTCATATTTTATATCTCTTTACCTCTCTGCTGTATTTTGGGTAATGTCTTCACGTCTTTCATCCTGGCTATACTCTGTCTTAGAGCATATTAATTGGCCATTAAACCACCCATTGCATTTTAGAGTTTAGTAGTTACGTATTTTATTTCTAAAAATTATCTTTCATTCTTTTTAGTATCTTCCTAACCATTTTTAATCTCTTGACTCTTGCTTGTTTTAATCCACATTTTATTTCTTTAAGTATTTCACATAGAGTAACTTCACATTCTGTATCCAATAATTATACCTGATTCAGTGGCATGCTGGATATGTACCATAAAAGCTCATTAGAATGGATGTTAAATTTTTAGGAATTTTGTGAGCCAGTTAATAAACATGACCGTTATTAAAAATTAAGATATATATTAGCCAGGAACTGTGGCTCACACCTATAATCCCAGCAATTTGGGAGGCTGGGAGGTGGGAGGATCACTTGAGGCCAGGAGTTTGAGACCAGCCTGGCCAACACAGTGAGACTCCATCTCTACAACAAATTTAAAAATTAGCTGGATGTGGTGGTGCATGCCTGTGGTCTCAGCTACTCAGGATGCTGAAGCAGGAGAATTGCTTGAACCCAGGAGTTCGAGGCTGCAGTGAGCTATGATTACGCCACTGCACTCCAGCTTGGGTAACAGAGAGAGACCCTTTCCCTGAAATGAATAAATAAAGTTATATTTATAGTTAAATCATATTACACACAATGGTGATAAATATTCAAAATTAAACACGTTTCAATTATTTCACTATCTTGTTTTTGAGACAGAGTCTTGCTCTTTTGCCTAGGCTGGAGTGCAGTGGCACAATCTTGGCTCCCAGGTTCAAGCGATTCTTTTGTCTCCCTCCCAACGGGGTTTCACCATGTTGGCCAGGCTGGTCTTGAACTCCTCTCGGGTGATCCACCCACCTCGGCCTCCCAAAATGTTGGGATTACAGGTGTGAGCCACTGTGCCTGACCTGTTTTACTACATTTTGATGTTCTCTGTTATTTATGTCTATTATGCCTGTAAGGTGGAAATACTATATAAAGGTATGCTGCTGTACATTTATTCCCAGCTCTTCGTTTAGTCACATCATGTTGGCATTTGAAATCAGCCTCCACGGGGCTCTTTCCCCAGAGAGTCAGTTGTTAAACATTTACCAGCACACCACTGCCTGACGCCTCTGACCATGTAGGTCTGTTGTTTGTCTTTCCTGCAGATTTTCACTCATAATTACTTGCACTTTGAATGCTCAGTCTGTGAGAATCCTAGGGACCTACCTTGGGAACATTGTTCTTCAGAGGTATTTACACTTGCTTCTGCCAGGAGTGAGATGCTCTGGTCATCCAGAAACACTTTTGCTCCCTTTGAGGGTCCTGGCTCCATGTGAGTATCTCCAATTCAGCTTCTGCACCTGTCAGGATCTCCACGTCAGCCCCTGGAATGTAATGTTGGTATTTGCATTGGTTTATTGCTCACAGCTCCCTGTTCTGGATTCAGTTTGCTGGATTCCCTTTTTTAAAATATGCTTTATAGAGGTATAATTAATATACCTTCAACGGTACACAATTAGGGTAATTTAAAGTACAATTTGACAATTTTATATTTTTATTTTTTTAGAGACAGTATCTCACTCTGTTGCATAGGCCAGAGTGCAATAGCACAACCACAGCTCACTGTAGCTTTGACCACCCAGGTTCAAGCAATCCTCCCATCTTGGCTTCCTGAGAACCTGGGACTGTGGGTGCACATCACTGCACCTGGATAAGTTTTTTAAAAAATAGAGACAAGGTCTTGCTATGTTGCCCAGGCTGGTTCCAAACTCCTGGCCTCCAGTGATCCTCCAGCCTTGGCCTCCCAAAATGCTGGAATTACTGGCATGAGCCATCATCAGCCATAAAAACATGTGTATACCCATGAAATCGTCACAGTAATCAAGATAATGAACATACACATCCATCGCCAAAACTTCCTTGTTACCCTTTATAGTTCCTCCTTCTTACCCCTCCCTGTCCCCACCCATCCCTAAGTCATCACTATTTAGCAATAAATTTGTTTGCTTTTTCTGGAACTTCATATAAATGGAATCATCCAGTGTGTACCCTTTGTGCAAGGGAGCTATCTGTCTTCTTTCACTCAGTGTAATTATTTTGAGGTCCAATCATATTGTTTTATATATCAATATTTGTTTCTTTTAATTTCTGAATATTATTCCATTATGTGAATATGCCACAGTTCATTTACTCATTCATCCGTTGATGGACAGTGGGTTTGGGCTAGTACAAATAAAACTTTGTATAGACACATACTTTCATTTCTTTGGGGTAATTACCTAAGAGTGGAGTGTTTCAGTCCTATGGTAGATGCTGGTTTAACTTTTTAAGAAACTGTCAAACTGTTTTTCAAGTTTATTGTATTATTTAAAATTTCTACCAGAAGTGGATGACAGTTCCAGCTTCCCTTCCACCTCAGCAGCACTTGGTATGATCAGTCTTTCTAATTTTAACCTTCTTGGTGTGTGTATAGTGGTTCATTGTGGTTTTAATTTGCATTTCCCTAATAATTAATGATGTTAGACATACTAATATAAATTTTTTCCATTTGTATAACTCTTTGTTGAAGTATCTTTTCAAATCTTTTGTCCATTTTTAAAATCAGGTAATTCATCTTCTTATTATTAAGTTTTACAAGTTTCCTTATGTTAGAGATAAAATCCCTTGTGGATATACATGTTGCAAATACTCTCTCCAAGTCTGTTACTTACCTTTCCTTTTCCATAACAGAGTCTTTTGAAGAGAAAAAGTTTTTTGTTTTAATTAAATCTATTTGGTTTATTCATTTGGAGAATTTCCTTACTTTCTAGAAATCCCAGAGCTGCATTTTTTTAAAGTTTGCTTTAATTTTTCTAGGATCTAATTTTATATTGGTGAAGTCTGTTACTTACCTTTCCTTTTCCATAACAGAGTCTTTTGAAGAGAAAAAGGTTTTTGTTTTAATTAAATCTATTTGGTTTATTCGTTTGGAGAATTTCCTTACTTTCTAGAAATCCCAGAGCTGCATTTTTTTAAAGTTTGCTTTAATTTTTCTAGGATCTAATTTTATATTGGTGAAGGGTCTTTCTGAATATTTAGTCCACCCATGTACTCCAAAGCAAATGTCTCATATCTGTTTACTACTTCTATCTAATACCTCCTCCAGTTCTACAAGTTTTACTGTTTTGAAGACACTATTGAACTCTGTTGGTTTCCTTTTTCATAGGAAATTGCTAGTTTCCAAAGCCCTTTTCATGATGTCTTCTTGGAGCCAAACTTATTTTGCAGAGAATATTTCCTCAGCCAGAAAGTGTGTCTCTGTAAGATAAACAGTTGCCTGAAGGGTGGATGGGGTAAAATATTTATTTTATTTAAGAAATATCAGTTAATTAAAATCTCATCCATCAGAGTTTACTTTAGTCGATATGAAGCCAAACAATTTGCCTTACAATTAAATTAAAATTATCCGAACAGTCTGGACGCCATTTCATTAAAGCGTTCCTGGGCTCCCATGAAACATGTTGGCATTCTGAATGCATCTGGCTAGCTTGATTGCTGCTGCCTTTTCTTCAGATATTAAAATTATTTTCCAATAAATGCTAATGGGTGAATTACAGTCATCACACATGCTATCTAGTCTGTTGCAGTGGTGGTGAAGTAATGCAGACACTTATAATGTCTTTCTCTAGTAAATTAATGAATCTAGTCATAATTAACTGCTGGCTAGCCAGACACGCTTCCTGCTTTTGTTATTTTCAAATGTCTTCCTCTCTCAGCCTCCTTGAATTTAATGATCACGTTTGAAACCAACAACAGGGGAATTTGAGAGAAATGAATGCGTCTACTCCTTGCTTGGTTAGGGCAATGGTTCAGTTCTTCATGTTAAGAATACATGGGGAGAAATGCTGGTCTTTGACAGTTGATACTTCTATCTAGCATTCAAGTCTGCAAACCAGAGAGTGCCAGACATGGGAGGTGGAAACTGAGGCACAAAGAGATGATATGACCTGCTTTTGGTTGCATGCCTCATAAATGGAGATGCTGGTCTCCAGTCTAGAGTGGAAGAACTTGCTTCCCCAAACTGGGGAACTGCAAGGTCTACTGTTCAGGGCCCATTGCTCTACCTAGTGTGGTCCTTGTCCCCCGTGTTTGAAATAACAGAAACCAAGAAAGGTGATGGCCATGAGATCATTCAGTGATTTCTTTTTAGTGCCTCAAACCATTATTCAAATACATACATGATCAGCTTAGTTAATTAATAAGCCAAACTGGCTGGTCAATTTAATCAAAGATGTGGACTTCATAACGCTATGTTGAAGCAGCCTTGTTTTAGATAATGGCTGAAACAAAATGGAAGTAGGTCATCATAATTCAAACTACATGAGTGTTGCATCCAGACAGTGTTGATATTGTGACGATTTCTTACCTAACTTTATTCATTTTTTTTCTTTCTCTCCTTTCTCTGCCTTCCTTCAGTGATAAAGAACAGTGAGTATTTTATAACACTTATTTATTTTTTTTTACAAACTGTATTTTATCTCTTTCTCTGATCAAGGTGGCTTGCCCCTGAAGAGAGATGGTTAAAAAAGGAACTAGCAAATTTTAAATATTTTTTAAAAAAGCTAAAATATAAAAAATACCCACACCCACCTTAGGAAAAAATATTTATAAAATAAAAAAAAAAAAACTCATACCAAACTTGATAAAAGGATAGAAGATATTTCTTAGCCCTCAATTCTTGTTAGTGATGTGTAGGATTTCAGCAAGTTTATTGGCCACTCAGTGCCCTTGTTTCTGCAGCATTTTGCTGGGGAGCACTGTTCTGCGATAAGGAAAATGTTAACTCTAATACCTGCTACCATGAATAAAAGATGATGATGAACAGGGCAGGGCTCTGGATTGTTATGTGCTGTACATTTGGTCTTTGTCACCTCATCAGAGGTCATTCTGATTTCCCAGCAAAATACCTTTGACGCAGAGGCCCTATCTTTTCTCACTTTTGTGTTTTTAATTGGATTCTTTTCCTAAATACGCATGACAGATTGGATGCCGGGTCCAACAAATGAGCAGCCAGACTGCAAAGTAGCCCCATCTTCAGTTGCGTGCACACATTCAGAAACTATGGAAAGTCATTTTAACTCCCCTCCCCGCAATCGTGGGACTCTGGGACTCACGGTCCCTGCGGCCTGGGACACAGCCCTTCACCTCCTTGAGCCTTGGTTATCTTGTTTGTAAAATAGGCACAATAACCCTACCCCTCCCTCCTTACTGGCTGGTGGTGGGATCAAATGAGATGTTTGCAGAAAGCTTTATCAACTGTAAAGCTTAACCAAGCAAAGTTAGATGAAGGTGTGAATTACATCCTTGCCTTACCCTTATGTTTACATAGAAGACTCTTGCACAACTTTTCCAGCTTTTTTGGACCCAAATAACCACATTATGAGACCCAGAATGCTCTAAAGATTTAGTTAACACAGCTAATACGTAGCCAGGAGACCCAGGAAAACTCTTCTCCCTGCCCCGTGCCTCAGTTTCTCCATCTGTCAGATGAGAGCTTTCAACAAGCTGCCTTGTAAAGACTATTTGAATGCTCTACAAGCTCTGTTGTTGGCTGGCAGGACCCTGGACAGGCAAGATCTGCTTTCTATGAAATCATGGGTATATTATTCAGACATGCTGGAGAGAGATGCTGGGTTGTTGTCAGATTACAAATATGAACATCACAAGACAGAAGTTCATGACTCCAGAGGGTCTCAAGGCTCTTAGAGGTTTCACGAATGCTGCAGGTTGAAAGGTAGCATGTTCATCCTCCTCCCCTCTGTTCTTCATCCCCAAGATCCTCCCCTCCCTCCTTCCTCCCTTCCCTCCCTCTCTCCTTCCCCCCCCTTTCTTCCTCCCTCCCTCCCTTCCTTCCTCCCTTCCTCTATTAATAAACACTTACACCGAGTACCTACTAAATACCAAGCACCATGCTAAGCACCAGGGACACAGTTAGCCAAGTATAAAGATATGTCTAGTGGAGTCTACAAACAAATAAAGGGCCAGTCACCAACAAATACACTCCGGTATGTGCGGAGCTATAATCATAGAATCACAGTGAACTGTGGAGCACAAAGACAGTCACCTAGCTCAGACCTGAGGGTGATGAGGGAGAGCTTCCTGGAACAAGTGATGTGTAAGCTGAGACCAGGAGAGGGAGGAGAGCTATGTGAGGAGACAGAGGAGCTCCCGGTGGGGGAGACGGCATCTACCAAGCCCAACCATGAGAGACAACATGGGATTTTATAAGAACAGAATGGAATTCAGTCTGGCTAAAAAGGTTAACAGGATCCCCAGGTCCCCTTGGCATTCTGAGGATGTGGAGGACCCACAGCATCCCTTCTGCACCCCCCGTTAGTCTGGATGGGGTAAATTTCATCCAAAGGGGCCTTTATACCAGCTGGGCATGGGCAAAACATTCTGTGGTGTAGCTGCCCCTCCTTTCCTTCAGGATTCATTAAAATCCCGTTCACTCTGCTCTAAAGAGACTTCCTGCAGACACCTGCCCATGTTGGCATCCAAGGGGAAGGGAGGGAGAGAAGAAGAAAGAAAAGAAAAAGGATTAATTTTCTGCACACCTCTGCTGTTGAATGCTTCAGAGCTTTCATGCCCCGACAGCTTTTCTATCATCCCACTCCTTTAGGGAGTTATAATTTATTAATAGGGACATCTGGCAAGTATTTATTATGTGACTATTGTGTGCATGCAATGAAGAATCAAGGTGGGAGGCAGGAAAGATATGGGAGGCTGCCCTTTGCAGTACTTCAAGGGTAAACATCTATGAGAGGCTTCCATCTGGAGTTGGGGCTAATTTCCTTTTGTGTTGGGGTCCACTGATGCTGGCCTTGGTGGGTGGCTTCATTCTGACCCCCTCGTGGTGCACCTGAGCAGGTGCCTTCTGGTAGCAGATGAAGCACATTGAGAAGGCTGGTTTCTCAAGTCCTGGACCATCCTCTCTCCACTCATGATTCTCGGCAATTCCCTTTCACCTTGTGAGTCTCAGGCATCTGGGAAAATGAGCAGGTTACCTACAGTGGTCTTTAGACTTTTTCTTAGCAGTGAAAGTCTTTCTTTGAATAGTACTTTATTCAGAAGCCAAATATTTGAGACAGATAAGAGTGGAGCTGGATAAAGACCTTTAGTGGCTGAAAGCATTAAAAATAGTATGGTAAACATTATACAACTGGAATTTAACATAATGCTAAACTGTAAAATAAGTGTAGAAAGTCTAACAAGTTTCATTCTTTTTTTTTTTCTTTCTTTCTTTCTTTTTTTTTTTTTTTTTTGCCAAGGTGAAAAATGTATCAGTTAGCTTTTGCTGTGTAACAAACCATCTTAAAACTCAGTGGCTTAGAACAGTTACTTGTTCTCAGGCATCTGGGCTTGGTAACTGACTCTATGGACTTTGGCTAGGCTCATTTATGCATCAAAGGGTTGGCTGATCTAAGATGACCATGTCTGAAATGATACATTTCTTCCAACATGATATCACATGCATCACCTTCCAACAGGATATCCTGAGTTTTCCCATGTTGATGGCAGGGTATAAGAGTAAACAGAAACACACAAGTCCTTTGGAGGCATTGCCTCTGGACTAGTGCAACATCACTCCCCTGCATTTTATTGCCCACAGCAAGTCCTAAGTCTGGGCTAGATTTAAGGAGTAGCAAAATAGACGCTAGAGCCAGGCGTGGTGGTTCATGCCCGGAATCCTGGCACTTTGGGAGGCCGAGGTGGGCAGATTGCTTGAGGTCAGGAATTCGAGACCAGCCTGGCCAACATGGTGAAATTCTGTCTCTATTAAAAACACAAAAAACTACCTGGGCATGGTGTTGCACACCTGTAGTCCCAGCTACTCAGGAGGCTGATGCAGGAGAATTACTTGAACCCAGGAGGTGGAGGTTGCAGTGAGCCAAGATTGTGCCACTGCACTTCAGCCTGGGCGACCAAGTGAGACACAATCTCAAAAAGAAAGAAAAGAAAATAGACCCTGACTTTTCGGTGATCAATTTCAAATTCACATGGCATAGGGCATGTATACAGAGAAGAGTGAAATATTGGGGCCGTCCTTACAATAAACCATATTTCATGCTTTTACTAAAATACTAAATATTAATTTTTCCCCAATGTTTGTCTCTTTTTTCTTTCTAAATTTTTAAATTTTTTTATTGACATAAAATAATTTACATATTTTTGGGGTACATGTGATATTTTGGTACCTATATACAATGTGGAATAATCAAATCAGGGTAATTAAAATACGTATCACCTCAAACATTTATCATTTATTTGTGTTGAGAACATTTTAATTCTAATCTTCTAGTTATTTTGAACATACAATAAAATATTGTTAATTATAGTCATCCTATTCATTGTGCTACCAAATATTAGATCTTATTCCTTCTATCTACGAGTATTTTTGTACCCATTAACCATCCCGACTTTATTCCTTCCTCTCCTGGATATGCAAATTCTCAAGTCCCACCCCAGACCTTCTGAACCCAAATTTCTGCAAAGGGCCCAGAAATCTGCATTCTGGCTAGCTCACCAAGTGAATCTTAGGCATGCTAAAGTTTGAGAAGTGATGAACTCGATCACAGGCCACCCCTCTGCACTGCCCAGAGGCTTTTATAGGTTCAGACCAGTACCCAGATAGGGTTTACATTATCTTTTCCCAGTAAAGGTGTTTAGGTTCTAGAGTGGGCAGTAAAGTGCCTTCTAAAATAAGAGGTGTATTTTGGGTAGGGGCATACAACCAATTCCCTGCTTCCACCTCAAAGGCAGCTCTGAGCATTTCTTCCTGCAGCCAGGATGTGGCACATTGTTCTTTGCAGATTAGCCAGCGGTAGACAGGCCCTAGAGAGCTCCCAAGTTCTTCATCATCTGGGGGAATGTGCTTGTTTCCATCCCCATTCACATCACATATACCATCAGCATTTTAAGCCAGTGATGGGCTCTTGGTGTCTCTATACTTTACATTCCCCTAATTAGACCAATCTACTGTGATGCTCAGAATGAAGCCCTATTAAGCTTCATGTGGTGATGCACACCGCTAGTCCCAGCTACTTGGAAGGCTGGAACTTGCAGTGAGCCGAGATCGCGCCACTGCACTCCAGCCTGGGCGACAGAGCGAGACTCCATCTCAAAAAAAAAAAAAAAAAAAAAAACACCTCATTGGAAAAAATATACAAACAAAAAATATATTTGGAACCGACAGTCAAAAGTTCCTGAGATTCAAGCTTCCTCTAAACTGAAGAGCCACGAATAATTAAGATGAGGGGGGCAGGGGGTCTGGAAGAGTTGACTATGGCCTGGGAGATAGAACGTGAGATTGGACCATCTGGCTGCCTTTTAGAAAGGCAGGATAGCATGGTGGTTCAGAGCACAGGACATCCCCCCTGGAGCTGGCTTTGCTACTTCAAGCTGTGTGGCCTTAGGCAAGTGATTAACCTCTCTGAACCTTGGTATACTCGAGAGGAGAATAATGTTTACCTCAAAAGTATTGCAAAAATTCAACAAGACAGTAAATGTAAACCCTATGACATAAATATTATTATTAACTCCATTTGACAGATGGAGATTAGAGTCCAGAGAGATAAAATACTTTCCCCTAAGTCACACAGTGCCAGGGTTTGAATGCAGATTGTTCTGAATCTAAAGCTCGAGTTTGATTTGTTTTGTTTTGTTTTGCTTTGTTTTCCATTTCATCCTAATATCTCAGTAGATTCTGGTCTGGGGTTAGTGTATCCGATTGAGAAAGGAAATCTGGGAGCTGCAGGAAGGATTGGTCCGGGAAGGGTGTTTCTGAAAGTTCATTTTCTCCAGCATTCATTCCTGCCACTTAAAGTCAGCTAGGTTAGTTGGTCTCTCTCCTATCTCTGTCTCTGTCTCTGTCTCTGTCTCTCTCTCTCTCTCTCTCTCTGTCTCTCTGTCTCTCTCTCCTGAATAGCTAAATCAACTAGGCTCATGTTTGTGCAGATGCGCAAGGAATTGATTTGGACACTCCTACTACCATGGCTTTAAGGTGTCAAAGAGCTTCCTGATTTCAAATGCCAGACAGTGATCCAGGCTGCACGTTTTGTTTCATTCCATTGGTTTCTTCCCACCCTGGGTCATTGTCTTCCCATCTGTCTTCCCTACTCCTCCCTATCAGAACATTCTATTCATTCATTTTTTCTTTCATTCAGATTCAGTGCCCACTATATGTGCAGTGCTATTAGGTAATTTTTCACTGAATTGCCACTGTGGCAAGGATTTGAGACACAGTTTCATACCAAAAATATTTAATAAGAAGAAAAAGAAAACACAAGTTCACCTTTTTGGAGCATTTACCAAGTCCTAGGATCTATGCTAAACACTTTTTATACATGGTCTAGTTGACCCTCATATGAGCTTGATGAACTCACTAGTACGTATTCCCTTTAACAGATGAGGAAACTAAGACTCAGAGATGCTATGTAACTTGTTCCTAAGGTTGCACATCTAGGCAGGGCAGTGCCAGAAAAGAAATTGGAGCTATATGACCCCAAAGCCTACTCCTGCATCCCCTCTCTCAGGTTACTGTATCTTCATAGCAGCCAGGGCTGTCATTGTAGGCAGCCACCAGGTCTGCTTAGGTTGAAGGGCTACTCTGCCAGTAGCTAGCTAATGAGTTACTGTGAAAAATGCCAGCACTCACCTGGAGAGGCAGTCCCACGAAACTGTGGAGCACATCTCAGTTTGCTTGCAAAGTTCCCGGTGCAATTCATCCCTCACTAAAAAGTTAGGGCATCCTGGTAGATTAAGAGGATGGTCACAATAGCCAGGGCTGCTGTTTCCTGGGCACTTGGCATGCACTTTCATATTTAATCTTCCCAAGGGCCCTGTGATGCATGCCCTATTAACATTCTCAATTAACAGACCAGGAAACTGAGGTTCAGAGCAGAGCAGAGGCCCAGCACATACTGCCAACAAGTGTCAGACCCAGGATTCCACTCATTAACTCTGCCAAGTCAACAAGGGTTCAAATTAGCACATAGTAGGCCCGCTGGGTATTTTCTGGATTGGATACAATTCTCTAACTTGTCCAAGGGGAACAATACTTTGGTCTTTGGCTTCAGTCTTTAACAAGATCCCAACACTGGACTCTGGCTCTGGTCTTAAGGACACAGAGCTGCCATCCTGTGTCCAGAAGCCCTTGGCAAGGGTCTTATCCCAAGGACCCGATTCTTGACGACCTCGTGCTCACATCGCTCCTCGACTCAGAAAGACCTAGACAAGCCCATTCTGTCCCCTGAGAGCAAAAGCTTTGGTCTGAAAAACTGATCTTGTTTCTGTCTGTTTGCTTCTGGAATTAAAACATGAAAATCCACAGGAGGCTTGCAGGTTCCCACTGAGACCAATCGGCGACATTTTCAAACATGATGAGCTGTTTGTCAACTACGTGTTCTGGAGCAGAGGATGGGGGAAGGGTTTGGAAAGGTGCCAGCAGCCTCCAGCAGGGCTGCTCATCTGCAGTCTGCAGATGGAGGCAATTATCCTAGGCGGGGCCTCTCGGGGACCCCCAGCCCTGCTTATGTCTCTGGAGCCATGTGTGTTCAGATGCTTGCATTTCCTGTGCACGATAACACTGGCAATGGTGTGGTGGTGGGGTGTGAGCCATTGACTTCAGGTCAGGCTGGCTCCTGAACAGATTGTGAGCTGCAGGAATGTGTCCTTGGAGAGTCTTCACTGGGGACTAGGCCTAGAATTTCACATGTGTTCAGTTTTGGTCACTGAGCTGCTTTGTAATGGCAGAAAATAAAGGAGGATCAACAGAGAAATCCAGGAAGAGATGCGGCAGCAAATAAGGGAGAATAGAGGCAGGTGAAGTGTCCATTTCCATGGAAAACTGATGAGACTTGGGAGTGGCTGAATTTCGTTATGACTGGGGCTCTTTGGGAAGGGTAGGTGATCTTCATTATACAGGAGTCCACTGTATCCTTTAAAAGTAATAGGAAGAAACAGCAGGCTGAGGGGCATCGGCACACCAAATGGAAAATCTTCCCAATAACATGGCACAGACTCTGCATAAAGAGAGTGAGGCCTCCATCACAGGAGGCATTCAAGCAAGGATGAAAGGATATCTGCCAGGAATACCACAGCAGGCAGACTTCAAAGTGATCCCCACCTCTTGGTGTTCATGCCTTTGTGTAATGCCCTGACCCTGAGTGTGGGCAGGACCTGAGCCTTGCTTCTAGCCTATAGAATACAGCAAAGGGGATGAGCTGTCACTCTTGGGATCACATTATGTTATATAAGACTCTGTCTCGGGTGACAGGAGCTAGAGATTCTCCTTGTGGACTTGATGAAAGAAGTGGCCCACACAATGGGATCAGAGAGGTCCACATGATTAGGAAATGTAGGCAGCCTCTAGGACCTGGGGTAGGGACTCTCTCAACAGCCAACAAAACGCCATGGCCCTGGGTCATACAGCTGCGAGCAAATTAATTCTGCCAATGAATTTTTGCTTAGAAGCTAATTCTTCCCCTCTCAAGCCTCCAGATGAGAACACGGGCCCATACCATGATTGCATCCTTGTGAAATCCTGAGCAGAAGACCCGGTTAAGCCAAGCCCAGACTCCTGACCCCAGAAACTGTGAGAAAATAAATGTGTGTTAGTTTAAGCCCCTACATTTGTAAGAATGTGTCATGCAGCAATAGAACATGAATCCAGACACTGTGGGGAGGGTGCTACCAGTCTGTCTCTATCCTCCTGCTGGACTGGGTTTCCTAGTTATCTGATAACAAATCATCTCAAAAAAGTGGCTTAAAATTACAGAAACCATGGATTATCCCTCACAGTTTCTGTGAGTAGAAATTGGAGGGTGGCTTGGCTGGGCAGCCCTGGCACAAGGTCATTCATACAGCTGCAGACATGTCACCTGGGGCAGCAGTTATCTGAAGGCTTCATAGGGGATCGAGGAGCCACTCACATAGCTGGCAGTTTGGTGCTAGCTGTTGGCTGGGGGCCTCAGTTCCCCTCCAAGCTGTTTGAGTGTCCTCACAACAAGGCGGCTGGCCATGGTGGATGCTTCAGTGTCTTTTATGATTTGGAAGCCACACAGCGTCACTTCCACTGTATTTAGTTGGTCACACTGGATCAGCCTTGATTCAGCATGGGAGGGGACCACACACAGGAGAGTATGAATAACAGGAGGCAGGGACCTCTGAGGACCATCCTAGAGGCTGGTCATCATACTGGTCTTCTTTCCCTCCAGCATGCTGCCTGCTTGCTCTACTCCAGCTTTTGCAAAGAGAGTTTGGTGCCCTTTGCCAGACTCAGTCTCTCCCCTACCTTCCATCACCACTTCAGCTTATCTTTGAGGTCTCAGCAGAAGTCAGCCATAGCATTGTGGGGCCCAAAGCTTATATACTTAAGGGGCCCTCTTCAAGATCAAAAAGACAAAACCACCTTGCTTCTGCAAACTTTCCTAATCACATGACCATTGCTAGGGCCCATCCTAGGGCCTCAGGAGGTACCTGTGCAAACAGGGGGCGCTGAAGCTTCATCTTCACCAGGATCACAGTGAATTCTCCTCACTTCCTCAAGAAGTTCTGCCCAGTCTCTAGGATGAGTAACCTCCATTGCTTCAGTCTCCCTGCATGTCACCTGTATAATTAGGCATTTAACATCTCCTTTGGCCACCAGGGACCAGGTCTTATTCAAAACCTCTTTTTATGTACTTGCTATCAGAGAATGATCTAAATGCCATGGACACAATAGAGAACCAGGGCCAGACAAGCTCCGTGCCATCCTGTAATCTATGTTCTGGTGGGAGATAAAGGGGTAATAAATATATAACAAGAAAAAATTTGAAAGATAACTTCAGCTAGAGACGGGTGCAATGGAGAAAATGAACCAGGGCAATGAGAGATCAAAGACAGCCTCTCTGAGACCAGGATGATGAGAGGGAAGATCCAGGGAGGTAAATGTCCTGGCAGGGAGAACAGCAAGTACAAAGGACCTGAGACAAAAAGAAGACTTGAGTGTTTAAGATTGAGCAGAGAGGCCAGTGCGGCTGGAGCCTAGTGACCAGGGGGAGCAAGGGGTAATGAGGACAGAGGGACAGGTAAAGGACAGACCAGGTAGGACTTTGCAGAATAAGCAAGAAGTCTGGATTTTATTTTATTAAGGTAAAATTCACATACCATAAAAGTAATCACTGTAAAGCATACAATTCAGTGGCATTCAGTATCTTCGCAATGTTGTGCAGCCATCACTTCTGCCTAGTTCTGGTTTTATTCTAAGTCAATGAGACACCACTGGAGAGTTCTGAGCAAGGGGTTTTGAGCAATGTTAGCATATGCTCATCCCAGAGGTGTCCCATCCAAGGCCACAGGTGGGAAGGCAAGGTGTGTTTCCAGCAGAATTTCCCCAGGCCACGTCCTCCTTCCCTTTCTGGAAACAAGACTTGCCCCAAGACATCTGCTTCCCTTTTCCTTCAAACTCTTCCTTCTCTGCTTTTCAGAGCAGGCTAGCTAAGGTGGGGGAATGGCAGAAGGGGGGGGAAGGAGGAAGATGGGCTTTTAATTTCCAGCCTCCAATGTCAAAAGGCAATTTCATGCCTGCTGCTGTGGTTAGGCTAGCAGAAGGGACCAAGGCTGGCGGCTAATGCAGGGCTGGCTCCTGAGGATTCAGAGTTCCTGATTTTTTTCCCTCATAGGCACAAGAATTTCTAGCGGTGTTCAACCCTGCCTTCCACTCCAGTGATACACCTCAGAGCCTTGGGGCGTGGACCATGGTGTTAGTGGAGAGGATACTAATTTGTCATAGACCACAGCCTTAACTCTGCTCCCAGCAGCCTCTGATTCTCTGAACCACTGCCGGGCACAGGTCCCATTCTTTCCATCTTGTGGAGGGTAAATATGCAGGATGCTCGGGTCTGAATCCTGCCACTGCCACTTGTCAGCCACGCAACCTTGGGCAAGTGCTCTAATTTCTCCTTGCCTCAGCCTCCTCACCAGGAAATAAGGACACGAACAGCCCCTGCCTTGTAGGGGTGATGTGAGGATTAAATGAGGTAATGCAGGCACTCGGGGGACTTGCATGGGAGATAATAAGCTGATGCGGGCACACAGTGGGCATGTGTGAGAGATAATTAGGTAATGTGGGCACCAATAGATGTTATGTCAGTGTTCGCTTAAAAAGACAAGAAAAGGCAAAAAGAACACAAGATAGAACCCAAAATGTTACAAGAACCTTTGAGGCTGGAAATCTAGACATTTATGTGAATTCAAGAGAGTTTTACAACCTAGTTGGCAACCAGTTTAAACCTATTTTTAAACACTCTGTGGCCCCCAAAAGCCATCTCTCTGCCAGGCAGATGCTGTGGTCAACCTGGGACCCAGGCCTTCAGACTCTGCCTGTCAGGCTGACAGAAGTCTACTGTTCTAGAATCTTTTCTGAAATATCTTTACTCTCCAGGTTTCCATGAGCTTGCTTGAAAATGTCATGGAGCATCTACTGTGTACTAAGCACATAAGCAAAATAAACTCATCAGAAGCCTAAGAGGGAAGTATGCGTGTCCCATTGCACAGAGGAGCAGACTGAGGCTCTGAGAGCTATAATCCTCGTGCCCACAGTTTCCCAGGCAGTGAGTTTCCCAGCAGGAATTTGAACTCCTATTTTTCCTCCATCCTCACACTTTCCCAAATTTATTTTCAGGCTCCAGGCAGGCTGGTCCGTCCACCCCAGTGGTCAGCCTGACAGGCAGAGGAAGCAGGAAGAGCTGACCGATGAGGAGAAAGAAATCATCAACAGGGTGATCGCTCGAGCTGAGAAAATGGAAGAGATGGAGCAGGAGCGAATCGGGTGAGGCTTACACTTCCCATTCACCCCAGAGCCGCTGAGGCGGGAGGGTGTGCTGGGCTGGAGCAGGGCTTGCCTGGAACAGGGTGTGCTGGGCTGCCTCTGGGCTTTGCCATTTGTGACTTATGGGGCCACCTCCCTGCCCCGCCTCTGACTTCCCCACTGGCAGACCCAGGATCTTTGTTGCATGAGGTGGGAGAGCTGGAAGAAGAGAAAAGGGACTAGAGGAGAGAGTGGGCTGCGAGTGAGGAGTTTCTTGGCTGGGGGTGCATTGAAGAAGGGGCAGGGGGAGGGGTATTGTGATAGGGAAAGGAGAGATGTCATTGGAGGCTTCAAGAAGTGGGGTGGGTGTGAGCATGAGGTGTCTCAGCTAATCACAGCTGCATAGGGATGTGTTCTAGAAATGAGAGCCATTTAGGTGTCAGTAGGTACAGCTGAGGGCAAGGTTAGGAGGACAGAGAGTAGGTAAAAAAGAGTGTGTAAAAGAGAGAGCATGTTTGAAATTAGTTATACAAGACAATTGGAGAAACCAGTCCTATAAGGGTCAGACAGCATGTGAGTGAGGAAGCAGAGGTTAACCTGATGGGTCTGGACTCCAAGAACCCGGGGTCCCATGCCAGCTCCCTACTTGCCTACTGTGGATCTTGGGCAAGTTGCTTGACCTCTCTGAGCCCCAGTTTGCTCACTGGCAGAATGGGGGAAATAACAGTAATTATCCTATAAGACTCTTGTAAGCGTTGAGATGATGCATGCACAGTTCCTGACTCAGGCTCTGGTGACACTATGTGTTTAATAAATGGTAGGAAGGAGGGGAAAGTGGGGCTCAGAGGGAGGGGATAATGAAAACATGTTTGGGAGAGAAGCAAGGCTTATAAGAAGGATGTGTGATGAGTGGAAGAGAGTGACAAAATCAATAAGCAGGGACAATACCAGAGAGCAAGGAGTAGCATGGGTGTGGGCTGGGGCTGGGGGTCTGGGGAACATGTGGGGCATCATCAGGGTGGGAGAGTAACTCAGAGAAGGGAGTGAGGGTATGTGTTTGGGGAGCTTTTGGTATAAATGGAGACTTTGGCTGCCGGGATACAGAGAGGCCATTGGAGTAGTCTTCCTAGATCCAAATATCAAACAGGAAATGGGAAGGCAGGATGCTGGGACACCACCGCCACCCTATGCCCTTCCCCAATCCCTCCTGCTGGGGACAGCCATTGCCAACTGCTTACAATGGACTTGGGCACTGAGGTGCCTACTGATCTCCCTATCCAGACCCTCAGCCAGGGGTTAACGAGGTTCTTGGATGGAAAATGATGCTCTGGGGATGCAGGAAGTGGGTGCCTTTGATTTGATCCAGATAATTGCACTCAGGGCAGGCTGGGGAAATCAGAGGTGGTGTTGACAAGTGACAAACAAACCTCAGCATGTGTCAGAGGATGTGTCAGCTTCACACGTGACCCTCTGTCAGCCTCCTCAGGTGGTCACCAAGCGGATGGGTCTGAGAGGCTTGCTTACGGGGTTAGGTTTTTATTTTGCTTTGCTTTTTAAAAGATATTTCAGGAGTGGAAAGTTCTGCAGGCTGGCAGTGTGTGTGCCTGTGTGTATGCATGTATGCATGCGTGTGTGCATGCATGTGCGTGTGTGTGCACACGTGCATATATGTGTGTGCATGTGTGTGTGCACATGTGCATATATGTGTGTGCATGTGTGTGTGTGCGTATGTGTGTGTCTTCATACAGCGATGGGCCTCAGTCATGAGGGAAGGAAATATATGTATGTTAAAAGTAAAGAGTGAAAACAAGAACTCTGCTCAACCTTTTTCTTGCGTGGCACTTATCACCAGCTATCACATTTTATATTTCACATATTTTCTTTAACTATTGTATGTCTCTCCCCATTAGATTAAGATTCCTAAGGATAGATATTTTTGCCGGTTTTGTTCACTGCTATATTCCCAAAGCCTGGTATGTAACAGGTGCACAGCAAAATATTTGTGAGTGAATGAATGAACATGGAAGATGAGGCTGTCTCCCAACTTCTTTCTACATTGCCTTGGCCAAGAGGCTTGGGGGTTTATAGTCTTATCCAGGGTCCAAATTCCCAGGGAAAGTACTCTGACTGTCTTATGTCAGATACTATCCCTTGTCCAATCAACTGCAGCCAGGCATGCCAAGCCCTGTTGTATCAACATGGCCACTGGGCTGCCTCTGGGGGTCAGGTTAAGGAGGTCTTTGTGGACTGAGCAGATCCCAGCTTATATGATATAGAACAGGGTAAATGGGGTCCCTGTTTTATCTTCAATGCCCTGCTGTATTCTCCCTACCAACCTGGTGACTTGGCGGCAGAGCATTGTAGTTAAGAACTGGGGTTGCCAAGTCAGAGAGACCTCGGTCCAAATTCAAGTTCTGCCACTTACCCACTGCGTGCCCTTAGATAAGCCACTTTACCTCCCTGTGCCTCAGTTTCCTCATCTGCAAAATGGGGATAACATTATCACATACATCTGGGTGAGTATTTAATTAGCATGCAAAGGATTATTGTGGTGCCTTGTACAAAGTACATGCTTAATAAATAGTGGCAGTTATTTAATTGTGAGGTTTGTTTGTTTTTTTAATGAGAAAGCTGATTGTTGACACTAGCTGAAGCCTTTGTTCTAGAAGTCTGCCCTGAGACTCCTGTTTGGCAAGTCCTAAAACTCTAGCAGCCCCTGGCTTCCCCTGAAGGAGATTTGAGAGGCTTCCAGGGGAGCTTGGGCCAAGTCTTTGGTGACAGAATGTCCCTTTGCTGAGACAGTGTGTTTTCTGCCTGGCTTCCCAGAGTGGGGAGGACAGTCCCGGAAGATTCTGGCTGTGGTTGTTCCACAGCGCCCTTCCTGCAGCCAGCCCTTGCTGGTAGCATCGCCAGAGGCAAACCCAATGCTATTTGTGTCTTATAAGCTCAAACCTGCCCTGATGACTGTTCCACCCACACTTCCCTGGGAGGGGATCAGAGAGCAGTCAGATGAAAGCCAAGTGAAACATCAGACATGGAGCCAAACTGAAAATGGGGGTGCTAACTGGGGCTCCCACTGCAGAACGTGAGGATCTCAGTTTCCCCATCCATCAGACGACTCAGTCTCTTTCTCAGGATTCTTTCTGCTCAGACTCTACAGTATTTTGGGGGCGTCTGGTGAGGGGCCTCACACCCTATTGCTGGCTGTACCTCTCAGAGTAAATGAGCTCCTTCTATGTTAGAATTTCCCATGTAGCTCTGTCCCTTACTGGGTCTGGACATCAGCCCCATGATGCTGAATGTTCTTTTTTATTACCTGAGTGAAAGCTGTCTGGGAGAGTTATGAAATCACTGTTAATAAGCATGATAAATAATCATCATGATGGGTGTCATTTATTAAGCACTTACTATGTGCCAAGCCCATGTCTAAAAACTTCATTTGAATTAACTCATTAACTGCTCCTCTCAACCCTGTCAAGTAAGCTATTATTATCCCCATTTTGCAGGTGAGGAAACTGAAGCTCAGCCAACTTAGGTTATTTGCCCAAGGTCATATGCAGGCAAGGTACAAATCTCTATTTGACTGACTCCCGGAACTATGCCTTTAAATGTCTCAGACGTTTTTCCTGAAGATGTGTTCCCAAATTCCTAGGCTCTGCAGAGCATGGAAATTTTAATTACTCATGTTTGGAGGGGACACTTTGAGAACTAGAAGCTGAAACCCTTTCTGTGCTGGCCCAATGATTATTTCCAGCTCTTATTAACCTGTCCGTACCTTCCAAAGCTGCCAGGGCTAGTCTGCATGCTGCTGTGGTTCTGAGAGTTCCAGGAGAGAAATGCCCTCAGGCTTCCCAGGAAGCATTGCCTCCCTGGGGCAGTTTTGCAAGAGTTAGCTGCCGCAGGGAGCCCCAGGCCATGCACAACAACCCAGAGCTGCTTCATTCTATGGAGCTCATGTGCTTCTGCCAGGAGGAATCTAAATCTTCACTCACCACTTAGCTTACAACCCAGCTCTGTTCTCTTCAGCATCCCAGGAGGGAGAGAGGATGGCCAGAAGAGAAACTCATTAACCAACCTCATTTTGTCCCCACATTTCTTATATAAGTGCCAAGTGGGATTTCAGAGTTTATTTTGCATGCCCGACTGCTACAGACTTTCTATATTAGTTAGGACACTTTGCTTACAAGAAAGGAAACTAATTCCAGCTAGGTTGTTTCAGTCATCTATTGCAATATAACAAACCACCCAAAACTTTGTGGCTTAGAGCAAAACAGTGTATTATTTTTCATGATTTTATGGGTTAAGGATTCAGACAGAGCTCTGCTAGGCAGGTTTTCTGTTCCAGAGGACATGGGCTGGGTTTGCTCACTCAGCTGCATTCAGCCGGTGGTTGGGTTGGGCTGGAATGTACAAGAAAGCTTTACTCCCCTGTCTGTACCTTGGTGCTCTTCAGGTAGCCCCTCTCTTTGCATTTCATCCTTCCTTATTCATTAGTCTGGCCTGAGATCCTTTACATGGCAGTTGGACCCCAAGGGAACAAAGATAGGTGTTGCCTGGTCTCTTAACAGTGAGGTCTGGAACTGGCAGGTATCACTTTCTGTTGAGGACAGGAAATAGATCCTATCTCTTTATGTGATAACTGTCATGTGCATGCAGAGGAGGAAGGCATTACTGGTGGCTATCTTTATCCCATTATGCAGAAAGAGAAATTTAATATAAGGATTCATACATATCTCCAGGGATCTGAGGACAAGAACACAGCCTAGCCTCATGAAAGGCCTACTTCTCATCCCACATATTAGAAAATATAGCCATGCTAGCTAGAGCCTCCCAGTTTTTATAGCTCTTCTTAGTCTCAATCCCAAATTCCCAGGGAAGGAACTCTGATTGACCTAGCTTGCCCTAGATGCCCACCCCTCATCCTATCAGCAGTGGTCAGAGGTGCCAGGCTAGACACACGTGGCTGCTGAGTACTTCTCCTGAGCATAAAAGGGCCCCATTGTGAGTTGCAAAGCCACACGTAGGTTACTCACAGGACTTTTAGAGTGTATTAAGTTTAGAGTTAGACATTTGCCTCCAAAATTGGTTTGCATTTCCACCTCTCTCCCTGGCATTGGTAAGGCCCTCTTTATCCTTACTCTGTTTCTCTCTGTCCAGAGCCTCTCAAAGGCATTTGCTCACATACCTTGCCTGTGAAGGGACTGGCAGCTGGGTGGATTCCATTCGAGGTCGGCTTCCTTAAACAGATGGGCCCAAAAAAGTAATTAGGATTTGTCATTAACCTTGGCATCCAGACGCCGTGATAGAGGAGGAAGTCAGAGAGACTTCTTGTTGACAGGATCTGTCGCACCCCTATCACCTTCCCATCTTGATTCCACCTTCCCCTGTGTTTTTGGCACATATTTTTTCCAAAATATGGACAGAGGGAGAAGTGAATAATGATGCCTGGAACTTGCTATGTCTAATTAGGCAGACATCTGTCCTATGACTTGACAAGCCGACCATAAGCCAGGTCATACTCTCTCCTCTTTCTAAAGGAGGACTCCTCTCCCACATTTAAACCTAAAGTCTTAAACCTTCTATGGATGGGAGTCAGGGACTTGGGGGCATTCTGATAATAT
Source organism: Colobus angolensis palliatus (assembly GCF_000951035.1). Lineage (NCBI taxonomy): Eukaryota > Metazoa > Chordata > Mammalia > Primates > Cercopithecidae > Colobus > Colobus angolensis. The sequence continues at coordinate 984,624 of NW_012121709.1, forward strand.
CAACATATTTATGTATGGGTCTATGTGCATTTTTTTCTCAAGAAACATAGATTTCATCAAGTCTTGGGGGGACTCTGAACCTCCCAGTGTTGGGAATTATTGAGTAGTACCTCAGTTTTCTCAGGGATTGGACCAGTGCTTTTTCCAATGTCCAGCTAGCCCTAACATGTTACAGAATCTGTTTGTGTAAGATGAAAATATGGTTGGGCATAGTAGCTCATGCCTGTAATCTCAGCACTTTGGGAGGCCGAGGCGGGGGGATCAATTGAGGCCAGGAGTTTGAGACCAGTCTGGCCAACATGGTGAAATCCCGTCTCTACTAAAAATACAAAAATTAGCTGAGTGTGGTGGCTCATGCCTGTAATTCCAGCTACACGGGAGGCTGAGGCACGAGAATCATTTAACTCAGGAGGCAGAGGTAGCAGTGAGCCGAGATCATGACACTGCACTCCAGCCTGGGTGACAGAGCAAGACTCGGTCTCAAAAAAAAAAAAAAGGAAGGAAGGAAGGAAGGAAGGAAGAGAAAAGAAAAGAAAAGAAAGAAAGAAAGAAAGAGAAAGAAAGAAAGAAGGAAAGAAAGAAAAGAAAGAAAGAAAGAAAGTAAGAAAGAAAGAAAGAAAAGTCATGCAACACATTAAGGAAAGTAACTTAACCCAATCAAGACATTTGGGGAATTTTTCTTTTTTCATACAAAAGCAAAGATTTTTTTACTTGGGAGGCTGAGGCAGCAGAATTGCTTGAGCCTGGGAGGCAGAAGTCTCAGTGAGCCACCTAGATCATACCACTGCACTCCAGCCTGGGCGACAGAGCAAGACTGTCTAAAAAAAAAAAAAGAAGATCAAAATAGAAGTTTTCTGGATTCCTTAATTAGCTCAATGCCTGCCATAAAAGAGAGAACAAATATATGTTGAATGAATAAATGTATACTAAGTGAACCATAAACCCAACTAAGATGCTTATCAAATCACTTTACCTTTACGGCCTCCCTCATGGCCTCCCCGACCTCGTCTGTAAAATGGGAAGTTGGACGGGGTAGTCTTCAAATCCCTCTAGCCCGGGGCTTCTCAATTTCAGCACTATTTATGTTTTGGGACAGATAATCCTTTGTGTGGGGGCTGTTCTGTGCATTGTAGACTGTTCAGCAGCATCTCTGGTCTCTACCCACTAAGATGCCTGGTTTAACTCACTACCCAGTTGCAACAACTGAAAATGTGTCCAGACACTGCTCAATGCCCCCGAGGGACAAAGTCACCCCCTGTTGAGAACCACTGCTCTAGCCCTTTTGTTGGTGGAGAAGGAATGGGAGATGAAATGGACTGCGATTTTTCTTGCAATCATACTCAACTTCTAGCAAAATAATCATGAGAAACCGCTTTTATTGGCATCATGTGCCAGCACTGTGCTCAGAGCTTTATGTAGACTCATTTATGTAATCTTCACAGGAATCCTATGCAATAGAATATATTACAGTCATTCCCATTTTACAGATAAGGAAACTGAAGAACAGAGAGGTTTAGCAGATTGCCCAGAGTCACACAGTTAATACGTGGTGGGACTGAGATTATAAATCCAGGCTGGCTGGCTCCAGGACTGGGCTCCTATTCTGCTATTCCATAGAGAAACAAACACTTATTTCCAAGCCCTGTGCTAGGAACTTTCAAATATCACATATTTCCTTTAATCCTCATAATGTCCTCGCTGAGAGACAGACAATCATCTCTGCTTTACAGCTGAGTAAACCAAAGCTCAGGGAAGTTAAGCCACTTGCCCAGAGGCACACAGCCTTTATGTGGCCAAACCAGACTTTGAACTTGAATTTGTCTTTTCACTTTATCCTATTGGTTTTGGGGAGTACAGGTGGGAAAGGCAACTGATGGACGATTTCGGGGATTCAGAGAAGTCAGTAATTACAGGGTATCTCAAACATTTATTGAAGTTAATTGATCGTTTCATATGTTTCTTCATTCAGTTGAACAGTTCATTCCTCTTTACCACAGTGACCCTTGGCCCCTTCAGGCCTCAGCACCACATTCTCCCAACTCTATTTTTCATGACAGGAAAGAGCAGGGAGAGGGGTCAGAAAGAACCCCAACCAAAGCACTGACATGAAACAAAGATGTCGTTCTAGCATCTGGGCAGCTGGACCTAACTTCCAGATCCAGTTCTTCCACTCTTGAGCTGTGTACACTTGGGCAAGTGAGTTCCCCTCTGTGTGCCTTGGTTTCCCCATCTGTAAAATGGGAGTGAATAATAGAGCTTCTCTCCCAGATTGTTGATGGCTTAAGGAAAACAATGCATATAGAGTACTTAACACAGCACCTGGCACAGTAAACACTCCGAAACAGCAACCACAACTATTGCTGTTCCTGGGTTTGTCATGACACAGCACCTTGCCCAGCATGGACTGCACTAGCCCAGCTGAGCCCTCCAGTGATCTTTCTCGGCTCCCTTGTCTCCAACTCTGAACCGAGATGACCTCCTTCCCCAAAGTGCTGAGGCCCAGGCAGGAATCCCATTCACCAATCCCTCAAGGAGACAGATTGAGATCTAAGGCTCCCCAGGCGGTGACAGTAACAAACAACAGGGAGAATTAATGAGTCTGAAATGCACACGCCCTGCATGCCAGCATGTGGCTTCCTGACGGAGCAGCTCAGTCATTTAAGGACAGGTTCCTGAGAGACCCTGGCATTACAGCCTCAGGCCAGCCCCCGTCAGAGCAGCCATTTCCCCACTCACAGCAGATGGTCCAATTTTGACTTCAGAAAGTGCCAACTTTAATAAACTCAACAGTAATATCCCCCTACTTGGCAATTAGGGTGAGGTGAAGAGCGAGCAGGGATTCTGGAATTGATGGTGTGGTGTGTGGTGTGTGTGTGAGGTGTGTGTGTGTGTGTGTGTGTGTGTGAAAGAGAGAGAGAGAGAGACAGAGAAAGAGGCAAAGATCAGAGAGAGACAGAGAGGGACAACATGACATCGTACCCATTCTCCCACTTTGCTGCGTTTTTCTGAATGGTGAAATCGTGGTCAACTACTGCTTCTAAAGGCAGCTGCTCTGGCTCCATCCCATGAGTTGGTGGAACCCCAGCTTTTAGCCATTTCCTCTGCTGATTCAGAGATTGGCACATAAACCCATCACACTGGGGTAAGCAGGGTGCAGGGTGTCTTTTCCAGGCTCTGCTGCACACCACATGAAGCCTACTTTCTGGTACAATTGTACATCCATTAACCTTTTCCTCAACATTCATCAAGATGTTGCAGCAGTACAGGAAAGCTCAAAAGTAGTTACTTGAAAGTTTCTGAGGTCAGTTTGGGGCTTTCTGTGGGAGGCTGAGCATCAGAAATAAGCAGAGGTCGGTCCTCCACTGGGCTTACGGCCTTCCTCAAAGAAGGCAGCTGATGGGATCTGATCTCTCTGCAAGAGCACAGTGTGTGCAGACATGCATGTAAATGTGTATTCTTGCATGTAGGTTCTAATCATACATGTGCGTGTGTGTGTGCATGTGCATGCATGCTCATAGCCGTATGTACACGTGCCTCTACAGGTGTGCCTGTTGGTGTATATGTGTGAGCGCATGTGTCATCTGTGTGTCTGTGTGTGGGTGGGTGTGTTTGGTGATAGGCACTTGAGTCCTATAAATTTCTAATCAATGCAGCCCCTTTAAAAGCTTTAGAAAGACAGATTTCACAGGCAGATGATAGCATCCTGGATACCCAGAAAAAATGTGAGTACCGGGATGTATAAAATCCACAAATTTCCAGAATAAATAATTAGCAGCAACCATTACTGAATCGTTACCATGTTCTGGGCATTTTACAAACTAAAAAAAACTATCTCATTTTACCTTTGCAACAATCCTAAGAGGTAAGGGCTTTGTTTCCCCTAATTTACAGATAAAGAAATTGAAGCTCGGAAAGGTTAAGTAGCTTTCCTGGGGTCACAGAGCTAGGAAGTGGCAAAGTCCAGATATGGGGCCAGGCAAGTTCACTCCAGAATTGGCACCCCAACCCCTGCATCATAACTGCGTCCTACTACTAAATCCTGAAAGTGTGCACGTCCGCAGGGGTGTGTGTGTGTGTCTGTGTCTGTGTTGGCATGCCTGTGTATAGGGAGTCTACACTTTCTTGGGGCTGCATGTAAATACCTGAAGAAAGCGATTGGAACCTCACAGAGTTAAAAGCTTGACTTGTCTGACAGCCACAGCCAGTCAGGGAGGAATTGTCCTGCAGAGGAGGGCTAAAGTTGGATTCAGACCCAAATCAGGCTCTGGGTGACTTGATAGGGCAAAAATGTGAGTGTGGCAGGCAAAACAATGGCCTCCCCCAAAATGTCCACATTCCAATCCCTGGAGCTTGTAGGTATGTTACCTCCAGTGGCAAAAGGGTCTTTGCAGATGTGATCGTTATGAATCTTGAGATGGAGAGATTATTCTGGACTATCCAGGTGGACCCCATGTCATCACAAGGGTTTCCTGTGAGAGGGAACAGGAAGATCAGAGTCACGGAGAGATTAAAAGATGCCCTACTGCTGGTTTTGAAAATGGAGGAAGGGGCCATGAGCCAAAGAATGCGGCTGACTTCTAGAAACTGGAAAAGGCCCGGGAACAGATGCTCTCCTAGAGCCTCCAGAAGGAATGAAGCCCTGTCAACGCCTCGACTTTAGCCTTGACCTCTAGAGCTGCTAAGATAAATGTATATGGTCTAAGCCCCTAAATTGTGATAGTTCATTCCAGCAGCCACAGAAAGCTAATACAGCGAGTGATTCCTTGAAACCTGCTGGCATGCAGTGGCATTTTGTGGCCCTCCTTCTGATATGCTCTTTTACCACCATTGAGTTAGACCCATTTGGACCAACCTTGTAGTTTCAAAGGACCTGCTCAGCTCCATGTGTGGAGAAAGATCAGAACCCTGCTTGCTTCATTCCACCTGGAACAGCTGCAGCATCTGAAACTCTCACTGCACCAAGCCTCCCAAGGGCTCCATTCATTTGTTCAAGTGTTGTCTCTATATGGGGCTGGGCATGGTATCTAATACCTGTAATCCCAGCACTTTGGGAGGCTTTGGTGGGAAGATTGCTTGATTGAGCCCAGGAATTCAAGACAAGCCTAAGCAATATAGTTAGACCTCATCTCTATAAAAAATAAAAAATAATAGCTGGACGTAGTGGCACACACCTGTAGTCACAGCTACTTGAAGGGCTGAGGTGGGAAGATTGCTCGAGCCCAGGAGTTTGAGGCTGCAGTGAGCTATGATCAAGCCACTGCACTCCAGCCTGGGTGACAGAGCTAGACCCTGTCTCAAAAAAAAAAAAAGGGCGGGGTGGGAAGTTGAGTCTCCTCCACTGAAAGCCCTTGCATGCAGTCCCATCATTCTTCAATAAAAGACCCTGCATGGAGTGGTCCCTGCCATCTCTCCAGCCTCATCTCCCACCATTCAGCCTCCCAGCCATGCTGAGCACCTCTCATTTCCTTCGCATATGCTATTCCTTGGTTTCTCTGAGGACCCGTCCTGACTGTTCCTGTCTCTCTCTTGTGAGTTCTCAGAGCTGCTCATACTTGTCCTTCAGGTGACTTATGATGATTATGGCAATTTGCATGATTTTTTTTTTTTTTTGAGGTGGAGTCTTGCTCTGTCGTCCAGGCTGGAGTGCAGTGGCGCAGTCTTGGCTCACTGCAAGCCCTGCCTCCCAGGTTCACGCCATTCTCCTGCCTCAGCCTCCCAAGTAGCTGGGACTACAGGCGCCTGCCACCACGCCCGGCTAATTTTTTTTTTTTTGTATGTTAGCCAGGATGGTCTCGATCTCCTGACAAGATATGCCCACCTCGGCCTCCCAAAGTGCTGGGATTACAGGCGTGAGTCACTGCACCCGGCCACGTGATTTTTTAAACAATGTCCGATCTCTCACTTGAACGCCAGCTCCATGAGGGCAGTGATCTTGTTGTTTTGCTACCGTTGCATCCTCACTGTCTACTTGGCACATAGCAGGTGCTCTATAAATGTTTGTCAAGTGAATGAATAGCCCGTCTGCCTCCATTGGGATGGCAAGGCCAGACCAAGTTGGGAACCTGCTTCCCACCACCTCCAGAGGCCATCCATTGGTGCCCAGAGGAGGGGACATACTCCTACATACTCCTGGTGCCTCTGGGAGCATCCTGGGAATTGGGATGTGCCCGCCCGACTTCACTGAGTAACCAACAGCTCACCTTAAGCACCCAGCCTGGTGATGGATGTTCTCAGGATGCCAGGTGTGAGTAGTCATCATAAAGTTAATCAGGCGTGTAAAGACATAGTAGTGAGTGTCAGCCACTTACAGCGTTCAGCTAATTGGGCACTTAATGTGAGAGAAAGGGATGGAGACATTAGATAGGTAAACAAAACCAGGCAGGCAAATAACACCAGGCAGCCAATGCAGACAAGGTCTACTCTTAGTCATCAAGGGTCCTTCCATTTCAAAAAAAGGAGAAATCTCAGTGTTTCTCTCTCAGGATCTGAGAATTCAGAATGCTGCACATGAGAGGAAACTTGAGCTGCAGCTCTTCTAACCTCTCTTATTAGAAGAGGTTTTTTCAAGGTCGTTGACTGGAAAAGAGGTAGGATTCAAACCCATGTCTTTTAACCGTTGGCCACATGATCTCCATCTTCAAAAATGCACTTTCTTCTCTGATGTAAAAGTAATACATGCTCATTTTAAGAAAGTCAGGAGAGTATAGAGGAGTCCAGCGAGTTGGGTGCATTAAAGAGGGAAGTGAAAATTATCCATAACCCCTTATTACCTGGTGATAATCGCTGTGAATATCTTGATGTGTTTCCTTCCTGATGTATATATACATATTTGAGCGCACACAATGGAGATATTCAGGTGAGCACGTTTCAAACCCAAACTCACACCCTGTTCACAATCCTGCACTCTGGGTTTTTGTTTTTTTCCCACTTAACACAGTAAGAAGAATGTATTTCCATGGGATGTGCCTCACCACCTCCTTTCATATTTCTTTAAGTGTAGCCAGGAATTCACCAGCAGACTCAAACAGGGAGCCGCTTTAAAATGCAGGTTCCCAGGCCTCCCCCAACCCCATAGAATTATTCTCTGAATATTGAACATTCTCCCCAGGTGATCTAGATATACCATACATTTTGGGAACATTCCCCCCACACAGTGGCTCTCAACAGGACTTCATGCTTAAATACTGATATCCAGGCACAATGAGATCCATAGCTGAGAAGGTTTAGAGTCAGGGCCGGGCACTGGTGTTTTTCTTAACGCTGGCTGATTGACATGCAGTGAGAGTAGAGAGCGTCTCCCATACACATCTAGGGCTTCCCTGCCAAGACTGGTAAAAACATCTTTCTTCTGGGGTGAAGATGCTGAAATGTTTTATCACCAGGATAAAGACCCACTTGTGACACATGGTCCACCATGACCCAATTTTGACTTGGCTTCTTGCAAAGTTTTATTTCCTAGTTTAAAGTCTTAGGCTGTTGGGGTGTTCCATTTTGTGGCTCCAGCATTTGAGGCAGCAGGGTGCCCTAACAGGCAGGCTGCAGGAAGGTCCCTGCTCATTCCTGATCTTCTGAGGGAGAAGGAGGATTTGTGTGTTCCCACCTCACATGCATCCTCTTTATTAGTCTATACTAAATTCATGGATAATGAGGGTCCCTCAGCTGAGACATTTGAGTAATGATCCTAGTTCTGTTGCATTTCTGTGCCATTTGCTGCTGCTAATAGGAGCTAATGAGACACTCCCTGAATACGTGTGTTCATGAGGCCTTTTGGCATCCAGGAGTTAATGGTGAAAGGAACAGGTACTAGGTGGGGAGGCTGCAGTGTGGGTTTGCAAGTGACAGGCAAGTCCATAGCCTTCATTTTCCAGGAAGAGGCAGAAAATCCTTTTAAGTTTCCTTAAAGCACAATGTGGTTTAGAATTGGATTTGTCCCACGCCCTCTTCCTGAGCTGCTTTGGCAAAGCTTGACTTGAGGCAGGAGGCTGTGGGGATTCATGGAAAGCAAAGATGATTGACTGAAGCAGAGAACTAGATTCTAGCTGTGGCTGAGTGACCCAGGCAAGCGGCCCACTCTGTCTGTGCTCTGAGACCCCAGTGGTAGAGTGAGAAGAACACAGTCTATTTTCTGACTAAGGCAGTTGATGAAGGTGAAAATAGTTGGGAGCAACTGTGTATAAGAAAAATGTCCCCATGCAACTGCCATCCCCTGCCTCCATGAGCGCACTTCATTGTCTTGTAAAATTTTATAATTCTATGGCATTGAAAGGCATCCTGACGTTTAACAGCTCTAGTCAACTTCAAACTGTTTTTTTTAAAACCCTGGAACCAACTTTCTAAAGGAAATCTAATTCAACAGCCCAAACAAACAAAAGAGATGAATGCAGCCATGCTCTGTATGGAATGAGGTGTGGTAACCACTCAAATTCTCTCCCGTCATGCTGCCACAGAGGTTGGCCCCTGAATTGGCTCTATGAAACCCTCAGGGTACCATGAAGCACAGTTTGATGACCACCGATGCAACCCAATGCCTCCTATTTTCCAGATGAGGAAACAAGTCCAGAGAGGCAAAAGCCCAGGCTAAAATCAAGATTTGTCAATTGCATGTTGAGGGTTCTTTGGGGAAACACAGTGACGGAGCATTGGTTGGGTATCTTGTCCCAACCTGGGGCAGTGAGAGGTGGATGGGCTGGAACCAGCCAGGGTAACTGCATATATGCAGCTTGGTGCTTACTAATGATTGAGGGGCCTTTGGTGAAGGAAAGGCAGGGAAATCAAGCAGGGTGGAGGTTGGCCTGTTCAAGGCAATCCCCATGGCTCTACATGGCACATGGCTGTGTGCACAGCAGCATGGTGTAGCAGCTAAGAACAGGGACTTGGGAGCCGACTGCCTGGGTCGGAGTCCCAGCTTTCACCACTTCTTAGCTGTGTAACTGGCATAAACTACTTAACCTTTCTGTGTCTCAGTTTTCTCATGTAGTAAGTGGAAACAAAAGTAGTCCTTAGCTTCTAGTGTGACTGGGAGGAGTCATTAAGAAAATCCCCGTGGAGGGCTCACATCTGTAATCCCAATGCTTTGGGAAGCTAAGGCAAGAGGATCACGAGGCCATGAGTTTGAGACCAGCCTAAGCAACATAGTGAGACCCCATCTCTACAAAAAAAAATTTTTTTAATTAGCCAGGCATGCGAGATCATACCCCTGCACTCCAGCCTGGGCCACAGAGTAAGACTCAGTCAAAAAAAAAACATTAGCCAGGCATGGTGGTGCATGCCTGTAGTCCCAGCTCAGCTACTTGGGAGGCTGAGGCAGGAGGACTACTTGAAGTCAGGAGGTTAGTGCTGCAGTAAGCTGTGATCACACCATTGCACTCTGGCCTGGGTGACACAGCAAGGCCCTATCTCTAAAAATAATAGTAACACTACATAAATAAAATGAGAAAATAAAATTTAAATAAAAGTCTGTGCCTGGCCCATAGTAAGTGCTCAGTGAACACCAGCTACTATTATTACAGGAGTTCTGAGACCATGGACTGGGAGCTTGTTCCTGGTTCCTGCCCACTCCCATCATCCTATAGAAATAACTTTTAGGGAAGATGGGGTGGGTGGGGGAAAAATGAGGAAGAATCGAGAAGAGCGTGCTGCCTTCAGCTCTGCGCATCCTGCTTCCTCAAGTGGTTCTGTGCAATCTGGGTCACAGCGGAGGCTCCAGAGCCTGCAGGCTGCCTTTGCCTCTTCATTGGGCAGGGCAGCACCTCTCTCAAATGGAACACAAAGGGAGAAGCTGCTATTTATAGCATTGTAACTCAGAGCACTCTGAGGGTGTGGCAAGAGCAACAAGGGCCGTGGGGAGAGTCAGCATTAGGTGCCTGCCAGGCAGGGCTACCAGGGGCCCTCTGAGTGCTGTGATGCCCCAGTCCCTCCCATCGGCTCTCCCTTGCCATGTATGTACACAACTGGGACCCAGCCCATGGAGGGGTGGGTGGGGTCCAGCTCTATCTGGGTTCATTGGCTGTGTGTCTAGAAGGAGTACTCATCTGAGGGATGGGCAAGGAGATGGCTTCAGGCTGGTGGGAAGTGACCCCCTCCCCCCACAAAAAAATGCCAAAGTGGAAACAGGATGCCACAGTCGTCATTCAGTATGTGGTCTGAAACCAGTGGCATCATGTGGCACCACCTGGGAGCTTTCTAGAAATGTAGCACCTCAGGCCCCACCTCAGACCTGGTGTTTCAGAATCTGCATTTTAACAGGTCCCCATGTCATCTGCGTGCACATTAAACTTAAGAAGTGCTGGGGTCATGCATATGAGACATGGGTTCTAGGGGGTTTTTTGTTGTTGTTGTTGTTTGAGACACAGTCTTACTCTGTCACCCAGGCTGGAGTGCAGTGGCGCCATCTTGGCTCACTGCAACCTCCGCCTCCTGGGTCCAAGCAGTTCTCCTGCCTCAGCCTCTTGAGTAGCTCGGACTACAGATGCACACCACCACACCCAGCTAATTTTTTTGTATTTTTAGTAGAGATGGAGTTTCACCATGTTGGTCAGCCTGGTCTCGAACTCCTGGCCTCAGGTGATCCACCCACCTTGGCCTCCCAAAGTGCTGGGATTACAGGCGTGAGCCACCAAGTCCAGTTATGGGTTCTAGTTTTGGCTCTGCCGCTTCCTAGCTGTGTGACCTTGGGTAAGTCATTTAGCTTCCCTGTGCCACTTTCTTCACCTGTAAAATGGCATAAATAGTATTGCCTCCCTCCTGGAAGTGGGTGGCAATGCACTTCATGCCATGCTAAGCATATAGTGAGTACCACCGAATTGTAAGCTGTTATTATGCATGGCTTGACACTCAAGGCGCTTACTTTTGCTAGATACACGTGTGGGGAGTGAGCTGCTCTTATTCATTCATTCATTGATTCAACCAGCAAATACAAATCCTCACTACAGCCTAGGCACTGATCCAGCACTGGGCACACAGCAGGGAACAGAACAGACAAGGTGCCTGGCCCGGGGAACTCATAGCCCTGCAACAAACCAGAGATTATTTCACAATCAGCTGATTACTTAAAGCAGATAATCCCTGTAGTTAATTCCAAAGGTAACTAATGCTATGAGGAAGTACCAGGTTGCTAGTAGGGTGGATAAAATTGGTAGTCTGAGGAGGCTCTCAAGAGGGAGTGCTATTCTAAAGAATGAGGACACTTGGACCAGGTGCGGTGGCTCACGCCTGTAATCCTAGCACTTTGGGAGGCCAAGGCAGGCAGATCACAAGGTCAGGAGATCAAGACCATCCTGACCAACATGGTGAAACTCTGTCTCTACTAAAAATACAAAAATTAGCCCAGCATGGCCGTGTGTGCCTGTAGTCCTAGCTACTTGGGAGGCTGAGGCAGGAGAATTGCTTGAACCTGGGAGGCAGAGGTTGCAGTGAGCCAAGATCATGCCACTGCACTCCAGCTTGGGTGACAGAGTGAGACTCTGTCTCAAAAAAAAAAAAAAAAAAAAAAAAATGAGGACACTCTAGGCAGGGAAAATATAAAAGTGTGTGTGCATGCAACAGAGAGAGACAGATCACAAATGTGTGTGTGTGTGTTTGTTCCAGGCACAAGGAACTGAATGTGCTCTGATGCTAAAGTAGACAGAACTGAAACTGAAAGATCAGTGTAACTAGAGCAATGATTCTCAAAGCCATTCTTGAGCATGCATCAGGATACCTTGGAGGAGTCATAAAATACGGATTGCTGGACCTCTATCCAGCCAAATTAGAATGATTGTTTAGCTTCCAGGGCATTCGTTTTCAAAGGGGAGCCTTCCTGCGTTCTGTTCACCCTCTACCCTTTCCTTAAACTGTCTGCACTTGACAATTTCGGGGCAGAATTTCTAATTCAGTTGGGCTGGGGTGGGGCCCAAGAATTTGGTTGGGTCACTGAATGTCAGGAGAGGAGGGGGTCAAGGAAGGCCCCCCACAGAGTTTCTGGTTTGAGCAAGTATGTAGATGGTGGCGACATTTCCCAAGACTGGGAGGCAGGTTTGCTGGAGCTGGGGATGGAGAGCAGCCAAGATGAAAAGTTGAGTTTGAAAGCACAAGTTTGGGATGCCTGTGAAGACATCCAAGTGAAGGCATCATGGAGACAGATAAATAGATCTAAATAAATCTAGCACTCAGAAGGCAGTTTCTGGGAGGAGGTGACAGGAGATAGAAAGGACTAGATAAGGTTCTTAATCCAAAGTCAGTAGAACAGATGGGACTTTGAGGGGTGTGGGAGGGGGTCTTTGGTATTCTGAAAATGTGTCAGAATTTTATGTGCATGTTCCTTTTCCTGGGGAAGAGTTTACAACTGTCATCAGATGCACAAAAGCGTATGACTCAAAGAAGGTGAAAACCACAAACCTGACACTGTGGGGTATGCTGGTGGTCCCCAGTCCTACAAGGTCCTTATTTACCTTGTCTCTGCTTCCAGGCGCCTGGTGGACCGCCTGGAAAACATGAGGAAGAACGTGGCTGGGGATGGGGTGAACCGCTGCATACTGTGTGGAGAACAGCTGGGGATGCTGGGCTCTGCCTGTGTAGTATGTGAGGACTGTAAGAAGGTACCATCATCCTCTTATCCCTTCTTCCCTGTGCAGCACCTGCAGAGGGGAAAGTCCTAGGCTCCAGCTGTAGGGGTCACTGGGTCTTGTGGGGTGGAACTTGGATCCTGAAGATCACTTGCCAGGACATGTTTTTTTTCTGGGATGCTTCCATGCCCTACTGTCTTCCAAGGTAACCCTGATCCTGGTTCCTCCCGGGAAGCCACTCTGATCCTTCTGTCTCTTAGAGCTAAGCTCCATCCAGGGTGAACTAGGGAGCCTGTGGCAGGACATGAGCTATGATTGAGACTGCAGCTATCCTGGTTATACCTTAGCAAGTTATGTGTCAGTTTAAAGAGCATGCTAAGCACATGTTTATACTTGTGTGTATGTGGAATGCTTTCAGTTTTCTCGTATCCTGGGTTATGATACAAGAAACTTAGAAAGCCTCTGTTTAGCCAAGTTAGAATCATTTAGCTTCCAAAGCATTTGTTCTCAAAGGGGAGTCTTTCTGAACTCTGTTCACCCTCTAACCTTTCCTTAAACTGTCTGCACTTGACAGTTTGGGAGCAGTGATACAACTGTCCTGGGGTCTGCCGGACTCCAAGAGTTCAGTTGAACAACCCAGCTGGAGACATCTATAATGTCATCATCTCCAGCTTGATGTCACATTTGACATGTAGAATGAAATCTTGGGAAGAGTTTATCTATTCTGAAAAACTTGCCAGTCAACTCAAAAGTGAGAATTTCATGACCCATTAAGTTTTCCTAATTGTCTTAACTTCCAGGAAATTCAATAAAAAATATAGTATTCCATCACACAGTCATGGGGCATTTTCTCAGATAACTTTCTTCTCCTTGGGGAGTTAAACTTCTAGTCATAGTCTAGGTTGTGTCAGGTCCATTTTGGAAATAAAGAGGAAATAAATTAAGACACGAAATGGATATATGGTCATTCGTCTTTAGAAAAAAGTATGTCAGTGATTTCCCCTGTGTGGATGATGAAAATTCAGATCCCACAGGGACACTTAGAGAATTCCTTCATCCAGTGCTTGGGAATGACTCAAGTTCTTGTTATTGGAAATAAGACTCAAATTGGAGTTTTATTCTAACTGGCCTTGCTCATGGAAGGAAGTGTGAGAAATGGAGGCAAGCTCTTCCTCTTTACATCCACTAAGAGAAAGCGGGGGGCAACATTGCTGTGCCTCCCATGAGCATGGCTCATCTGAGTGTGTTGCCTGTGTTTCATCCACAGAATGTCTGCACCAAGTGCGGCGTGGAGACCAACAACCGCCTGCATTCTGTGTGGCTCTGCAAAATCTGCATTGAGCAGAGGGAGGTGAGTGCCCTGGTCCCATCTGGTGCCTAGATCACCCTCCTTTCTTGGCCAGCTTAAGAGGTGCCTTAGGAGGTTGGTATGAAAGGAGCCAGCTCAGCAGTGAACATTGACAGAACAACCTCACACTATTTGGAGGAATTTCTTTTCTCCTCCTCTGCTTCTGTGACTTTTTTTTTCTTCCTTCCCATCCTCTCTTCTTCCCTCTCTGTTCATTGCCCTCTGGCCTCTGTTCTTTCTTTGACCCCATTTCTCTGAATCTTATGAGTCTTCCTCTCCCAACATCTTTCCTTTCTGTGTCTCTATTCCATTTCTTATTTCCATTTTTTTCTTTCCTCATACTCTCCTCTTGTTTGAGCTCTTTTCTTCCTCTAATCCTTACGCTTTTTTCTCCCTTTTCCTCATTTTGTTGTTTCTCATATCTTCACACCCTTTTTTCGGCAATTTCTCTTTACTTTGTCCCTCTTTCTTTCCCCCATGGCATCCTTCTCTTCCCCAGTTCTGCTTCTTACTCATCTTACCCCAATTAAGTCCTTTCTCCTTCTCCCAATTTCTTCATCCCCCGCCCACTGCTGCAGAGTCCTGCCTTTGAGACCATATTTCAATAACCATGTTCTCCTCAGTATCTGTCAGGGGCCTGGCAGGAAAACATTGGCACACTTCAGTGCCAGGGCTTGATGAAGGTGTTATTGACAAAGGTCCAGGCAGAGCTAAGAGGAATCAGCAAGGGTTGACAAGTCACCCTAGCACCAGCAAAAACAGGGTTGCTGTTTCCCCTCCTAAGACTGAAGAGATAGAGGAGGGAGTGGTTACCAGACTGGAAGATAGGTGTAGCCTAACAGGAATTCAGTTATTGTCCAACTAGTGGTGGGTTGTGGGGAGCCAAGGAAATAAATACCATAGTCCCATGCTCCTCTTAACTACAAACTCTTTATTTGTCTGGAGAACTCTTCAGCAATCCAAGCTTTCAAGAGGCTTTGTTGTAATCCCTGGTGCTCTCCTTGACCAAATAAACCTGAAGACAGAGATCAAGGTTTATTTCGTGGAGTCCAGTTAGTGCAATATACACTGGTCAGCCTTCTGGGGCACAGAGCAGGGTGGAGAATGAATCTGACTGGGCAATGGAAGATGTTTCACACGCCTTCCTAGGTGTGCTGCTCTGTCCTGACCCACAGGGCCAGGAGAAAGGCCAGAGGTCTCGGGGAAGTTGTAGGTAGATCACCCTGTTTACAACAACCAGTGTAGTGGAGAGCATGCCACATTTAAGAGATGGAAGACTTGGAGTTGAGCCCTTGTTTTTCCATTCCCTGGCTGTGTACTGTTGGACTCATCCTTAAGATTTTGGATATTCCATTTTCTCCATCCAAACTCTACTTTCTCCATGGGTAAACTCAAGCCCTTTCTACTGAGTGTTCAGGGTGGATGGACTGAATAAGTATGAATTGTGCAGGGCTCTGTAGTAGTAAGAAAAGTGTGCTGGCTATTGTGTCAGAGTGCTTTGGACGAGGAGGAAAGATAAAAATGGGCACTTATGAAGGTAAGAGCAACAGTGCTTGGCTGCCACATCTTCAATCCCTGTCTCTCCTCCCCAGGTGTGGAAGCGTTCTGGAGCATGGTTCTTCAAAGGCTTCCCCAAACAGGTCCTCCCACAGCCTATGCCTATAAAGAAGACCAAGCCCCAGCAGCCTGTCAGTGAGCCTGCTGCCCCTGAACAGCCTGCTCCTGAGCCCAAGCACCCGGCCCGGGCTCCAGCTCGAGGTAGGACAAAGCAAGTGCTTCTTTCAGGACCAAGGACAGATCAGGTAGCCAACTGGTCCACCTGAGGGATGACCTGACATCATGTCTGTGTTTCCATCCAGTTGTTGGATGGTCAGCTTCTGGACTTGGTTCTAGGAATTCTATATCTCCTTCATAGTTCACCATAAATTCTTATCAAGAGGATAGCACAGGGAACTCTCCAGCAATGCCACGCTGCCCAGAGGCTTCGCTGTCATCCCTGGTGGAATATCTAGTGTACAAGAGGTAGAAATTAAAATTAGGAACTGAGAGAGACTCTCACCACCAAGATTACACTGGAGCCTGGGAGAATACTTGGCTTGCTGAGAAGGCCTTCCTGGACCCTAATATTTCTCCTACTATCCATAAGCAAGTCTGACTTGGACTAATTAAAAGTGGAAGATAAATAGAAGGAAATTAGTAAAAGAAAATTACTGCTATCAAATTGCTACTATTGACGTTATCACTATTATCCAAGTATTATGATTAATTATTAAAATGATTAAGAGGGAGAAGCAAAACAGTAAAAATTTTGAAAAACAACCATAGTAAAAATACATTTTAGTTGGACTAGACCACTAGGACTGACCAGATAAAGCCCTTGTGATAATTTCAATTGACACTAAATGATAAAATCTGGACTAAATGACAATTCCAGATTCAGTGCAGGCAGTGCTTCTGAAAGGAAGGGTATAGTTGAAGGTTTCAAATATTGAAGTGTCCATCTGCATTTTTCGTAAGATAACTTATCAAGGTATTTAGCACAATGCCTGCCACCTAAAAGGCATTCAACAAATGTTTTCTTCCTGACAAGGCATGAGCAATTTCTACTCCTTGCAGAGAATCACCAAATTGTCAACATATATTGCATTCCTGAGGAGTCCCCAGTTTTCACCACTAAAAGAAGTGAAATTGTAAACAGGAGCTAGATCAAAGGGGAAGTTGGGAGGAAGACTTAATTTTTGAAACACATTCTTGGGCAATAGTCAATGAACCCCTTTGTAGGCTTCTTAAGTTCTGGTTTTCCAGACACCAGAAAACCAGTAATCCTCATAATTTGTGTTTTCTTTCTCCAGGTGACAGTGAAGATAGGAGGGGCCCAGGTCAGAAGACAGGTAGGTGGGTTCTGCTGACTCTGTTTCGTCATTTGAGACAGGAATTGACCTAATTCCCTCGATGCCCTTTGTCCATTCAATTCATGCTCTTCTTTCCAGGCCCTGACCCGGCCTCTGCTCCCGGGCGAGGAAGCTATGGGCCTCCCGTGCGCAGGGCCTCCGAGGCACGAATGGGCTCATCTAGCCGGGATTCAGAGAGCTGGGACCACAGCGGAGGTGCTGGAGACTCCAGCCGGAGCCCAGCAGGTGAGCAAGATGGGCAAATCCAGAGACAGTTCTCTGGATAGGGAGACTCAAAAAGAACGAGGGGGGCTGTGTTTTTATTCATCTACTTAGGCAGCACTTACTGAGTACCTATTGTGTGCCATGTTCTATTCTAGATACTGGTTCTAGTCTACGGTAGAGGAAAGACAGGATTCAGAAACAATTCTGGCTCTAGACATCCATAATTTTGGTTAGATCCTTTTCTTGATGTAATACCGTATGTTAAAAAACATGATTTTTTTGTCCCCCGCCTCAAAAAAAAAAAAAAAAAAAAAACCTGGGGGAAAAATGCCCTTAGGCTTTGAGCAAAGTAAGGATGCTTCACTCTCAAAGATCTCTCCAAGTCTACCCTTGGCCGTGGCCTCTGCTGTCTGGGCATATGGCATAGGTCAGCATGGCCAGGATATCACTGACAGGCGCTCGTATTGGGTACCTCACATTTCTGGCCTCACTCATGGTGGGTTTATTTGGCAAGAGTGCCCATTGGTGGGAGTCACTGAGCACAGGACTTTGAAGGAAATGTCTACCATAGTGAAACATCTTTGTTCCATAGCTCCTTGTCTGAGACCTCAAAGCAGCTTCATTTCTTTTGCAGGAAGGGACTGCGTCTGGGTCTAAGTCAGATTGGCTGAATATTTAGGTCCCATGTTGATGTCTGGTCTTCTCTTCCTGAATTGTGTGTTTGGAGCTTAGCACTTCACTTCCTCTTATTGGCAACAGAGCTAGGCACATACCTTGGGCTTCATCATCTACCCAGACCTCCCCAAACAATGAACCTATGGTTTAGATGAACAGAGAAAGGAATTTCTCAGATCCTCAACATCATGAAATATTTATAGAGTGTTTACTATGTGCCAAATGCCATCTCAAGTTCTTTTACATATATTGTCTCATTTAATGTTTGCCACAACTCGAAAATCCACATGAGACTTCTGTTATTCACATTTTACAGAATGGAAAAACTGAGCCTCAGAGAGGTGAAGCCACTTGCCCTAGGTCACACAGCTGATAACTGGTTAGAATGAGAATTAATTCCATATATGTCCAACATCAAAGCCTGTACTTTTTCTTTTCTCTTCCAGAGGTTAAGTTTCTTTTGGCGATGCCTTTTAAAATTATTTTTTGATTGTTGTAAAATATATATAACATAAAATCTACCATTTTAACCATTTTCATGTGTACAATTCAGTGGTGTAAAGTACATTCACATGGTTCACAGCCATGCCACTATGCATCTGCAGAGCTTTTTTGTCATTACAAACTGAAACTTTGTACCCATTAAATAATAATTCCACACTCTTCTCTCTGCCCAGCCCCTGGTAACCACTATTCTTGATTCTGTATCTATGGTTTTAACTACTCTAGGTACTGCATATCAGTAGAATCATGCAGAATTTGTCCTTTCATGACTGGCTTATTTCACCTAGCATAATATCTTCAAGGTTCATCCGTGTTGTAGCATGTGTCAGAATTTCTTTCATTTTTAACCCATTTATGCTGGAGGTTGCAATTTTTTTTGGCAAAAAATCAGACCTTAATGGTGACTTTGAGCAGTAGGATATAAATAACTCCTACAAGTTTAGCGTTCCAATAATGGAACACTGGGCATAAATTAAGAATACACAATATTCTATTGTGTATTTATATAGTATACAGATAGATGCACATAATATAGTATACATATATAATAGAATATATGGAAACACAGTATATATAATATAATATACAATATATATGTTGCATATTATATACATATAGTATATATACATACCGTACATATACTGTATATAGTGGTGTATATGTATATACGTGCATATATACATATATAGTGTGTGTTTATATATATGTACATATATTATATATACTACATTTTGTTTATCCATTCACCCATCAATGGAAGTTTGGGTTGTTTCAACCTTTTAGCTGTTGTAAATGATGTCATTGTGTGCCTGACATACAAATATCTGTTGCATTCCGTTCTTCTGAGTATATACCTAGAAGCGAAGTTGCTGGATCATATGGTAATTCTGTGTTTAATTTTTTGAGGAATCACCATACCGTTTTCCATGGTGGCTGAGACATTTTTAGATTCCCACCAACAATGCACAAGGGTTCTCATTTCTTCATGTCCTCATCAATATCTGTTGTTCTCTGGGTTTTGTTTTTCTTTTTAGTAATAGTCATCCCAATGGGTGTGAAGTGGCATCTCCTTGTGGTTTTGACTTGCATTTCCCTCGTGATTAGTGATGTTGAGCATCTTTTCATGTGCTTTTGGACATTTGTGTATTTTCCCTGGAGAGACAGCTATTCAAGTCCTTCGAACACATTTTAAATTGGATAGTTTGTCTTTTGTTGTTGAGTCATAGAAGTTCTTTATGTATTCTGGATATTAATATCTTATCAGATATTTAATTTACACATTTTTCTCTTGTTTCATGGGTTGTTTTTTCACTCTTTTATAGTGTCATTTGATGCACAGAAGACTTTTATTTTGATGAAGCACAGTTTATCTTTTTTTTTCTTTTCTTGCCTATGTTTTTAGTGTCGTATCTAAGAAATCATTGCCTAATCTAAGATCCTGAAGAAGTTCCTTTATGTTTTCTTGGAAGAGTTTTATAGTTTTAGCCCTTATGTTTGGGTCTTTGATCCATTTCGAGTTAATTTCCGCATATCAGATCTTGCTTTTAACGTCTGTATTATTTTGTCTTCTGAAGATGAAGATGGTCATAGGACATTTCTGAACTGGATTTGAATCCCCTGTCCCTCAGGAGTCAATGTAAATGTTCCCCTGGTCTAGCTTCTAGCATCCACCTGCTCTACCTTGAGCTGGGTTAGCTGCTACCTTCTCTGAGCTCCCAGGGTAGTGAGACGCAGCCCTAATGCAGGACTTACCACTGTCTAAAGCATTATAGCCTGAATCTCTTTCCCTCATAATACCAGGGACATGTCTCTCTCCATTAATTTATTATGTTTCCAAATATTTGGAGCATCTACCATAATTTTATCTCTTTCCCATCATTTTCCAGCTTTTACTAAGATTCCTAGTTGATTATAGGCTCTCAAGTGCTTCCATATTTGAATTAATAATCATAATAGCAACTTAAACTTATTGAGCATCTACTCTCTGCCACGTATGTGATTAAACCCTTTGCATGGGCCATATTGATCCAATCAACAACTCTTTTTGGATAGGTACTATTGTAGTCATCTTCACATAATAGATACAGCAAAGAGAGGCTAAAACAATCTCAAGCTCACATAAAAGTAATAGCAGGGCTGGTGTTTAACCCAGGCAGTTCACGTGCAGAGCCAATGCTCCTAGCTGGTCTGTTATAAGTTCCACTTGAGGGACTGAGAGCAGCTCAGTAAAACAAATTATCAGTAAAACTTGTTCCAGGGCTTAATCCTGGAATCTCAGGGTCCTCCCTCACACACAGTGTGGAAATCCCTTCAGAGGATTCTGAAAGGGGTTTGATCACCCACATACTCTCTGTAAGGGGGGACTCCCTTCCTCTTGGAGCAGCTTATTCTATTGTTGATAGACTTCAGGTGTCATTTACACACTCAACAAGATCTGAGATAGACTTGGACAGAAGTCCTACCTTAGGGGCTTCCTGGTTATGTGACCTTGGGCATATTTAACCCCTACTACCTCAACTGCTAAACGGGAAACACAATACCATGCATGGCATTGAGTTGTGAAGCTTCCATGAGGTGACGTTCATGCACCCCATGAGGGGTGCATTTGAAGAACTCAATGACTGTTAGCTATTGTTGCCTCATAAACTCATCATTTCAGTGTCTGTCTCCCTCCTGTGACTGGGCTGTGCACTCCTGGAGGATATAAGATGGTGTTTTATCCATCTTAGCGCAGGGATTGGCACTTGGTAGATACTCAATGGATGCTTGTTGAATGAATGAATGAATGAATGGACAAATGAATGAGGCCTCAAATGAACAAACAAATGGCAGTGCTAACGTAGGAACCTGGGACAAGACTTGGTGGCTCGTAAGCTCCCAGGTAGAGGTGGTAAAGCACCCTCTGTTATGTGTATTCAAGCATCCATCCAGGCAAAAGTGCTGGATTCAGGAAAGACAGCATCTAGCCCAGTGAAGTAAGAGAGGGCAGGGCTTTCTTCCCAGAACATCACACCTTCTGGGTACCAGAAACTGCTGCACACATTATTCCATTCAGTCCCTCTCTGGGAAGCAACAGCATGTAAGGGTCTCTGGCACAGACTCTGGAGACCAACTACCAGCATTCAAACCCTGGCTCTGCACTAACCAGCCAAGAGACGTTAGATGAGCTCAGTAACTTCTCTGTGCCTCAGTTTCCGCATCTGTAAAATGGAGACAATAAGGCCCCATCCCATAAGGTTATTAGTGGTTATTAGTGGAGAAATTAAAGAAGTTCTTATATGTAAAGTTCCTGGCATATGGCAAGCACTAAATAAATGTTAATTCATTACTATTATGAGTTAAGTGGAACTGTTGCCTCCATGGGGCATCTAAGGTTCAGAGAGAGTGAGTGACCAGCCCAAGGTCACACAGCCCATATAGGAAATAGCAGGAAGGCAAGGCCAAGTCCATATGAAGACAGAGACACATTCTTTCAATAATAATAAAATAATCTCACCACCTGACATGTGTCGAGTCTTTAGTACATGCCAAGTACTGTTCTGAGCATTGCCTGTTTGTATCATTGTATCTTCCCCACAGCTCTATCAGCTAAGTGATTATCTCCATATACCAGGTGAGGAAACTGAGGCCCAGAGAGGACAGATCACTTGAGCAAGGCCACACAGGTGGAAGGAGGATTATAGAACCTGTGCTTTTTAACATCTGTGCTGCTGCTATGACTCACCAGAGTCTGAGTATTGAGAGGAAAGAACACACCGAAGGCAGAAGAGTCAGAAAGAGCTGAGCGAGTGAGGAACTGCCTCCAGCGAAAGTCCAAGGGGCTCACCCCACACCAGCTGAGCAGTCCCAAGCTACGTTCTGCTGTGTGTGTGTGTGTGACACACAATGGCTGTTTTCTCTTCTTTCCTCTGCAGGTTTGAGACGGGCCAACTCAGTCCAGGCCTCCAGACCTGCCCCAGGCTCAGTGCAGAGCCCAGCACCACCTCAGCCTGGGCAGCCAGGTACCTGCCACTCGCCTGCTAGCACCTGCCCAGGCTGTCACTGGGCTGTGACCCCTACATCAGCTTGCAGAGCATGCTGGGTTTTCTGCAAAGCTGCAGCCACAACTAAATCCTAAGCTCTTCTAAGACCCTCAGAACGAGTAATCCCCTGGGTCAAGAAGCTGGGCGGGGAGCAGGAGGAGGAGGCGGGGAGCATCTTACCCACCCAATGCAGAAAGTGATGGCACCTCGTTCGCCAGTGTTTCCCACCTCAAAGACCAACACCCCCATTTCACAGAGGAGCAAGTCAAGGCTCAGGAAGTTCCCACAGCACTGGGGCTTGGATCCAGGCCTTTCTAAATCCAAAAGCTCCCCTCCCAGTGGGACTGTTCCTGCAGCCTCGGGTACCTTTCTGCCGTCGGGCCTGTGTCCACACCTGTGAAATGAAAAGAAAAAGGTGAACCCCCAAATGATGCCACCCTCTCTGCTGCATCTCTCTTTCTCTCTTCTCTCTGCTCAGGGACCCCAGGAGGCAGCAGACCAGGTCCTGGGCCAGCAGGACGCTTTTCAGATCAGAAGCCAGGCAAGTATCTGCTTCCTCCCATACCTGCCCAGTGGCCACCTCTCCCCTACCTCCCTGAGAGAGAGCAGGCAGCTGCCAGAACTTGACTCAGCCTGTACCCTGAGACCTGTTAGATGAGATCTGAACAACCCCCCGAGTCTAAAACTCTAGATAGTCCGTACTAAGATGAGCTAGATAGAAACGCCAACATGTATAGTTTACAGCGTAGACTACCTGGGTTCAAATCCCTGCCCCTTCACTTCCTGGCTGTGTGACTTTGGGCAAGTTACTTAGCTTCCCTGAGCCTCAGTTTCCTTATTTATAAAATGGGAATACTAGGACCTACCTCACAGAATTGTTGGGGGGTTAAACAAACTAATGCATAGAAAACCTTGGTGGGTTGCCTGGAATATACTAAGCCCACACTGAGCGACAGTGATTACTATTAACATATATCATCAATATGCATCACCATCATATGTATCAGTCATAGCTACGAGACACTTTCTGCTTTCTCAGGCACCAGGCACTGTTTTAAGTGCTGCACTTATATTCGTTCATTAAAAAAATACTATTATTTGAGGAGCTTCAGATATTATAATTTCCATTTTACAGATAAAGAAACTGAGGCTCAGAGACATTAAGTAATTTGCTGCAGGTCACACAGCCAAGATTCATACCCAGGCTGTCTGGGCTCCAGAGTCCACACCATTGATTTGTACCCCCCCCACCCGAGGTCTGTTTTGCCTACATCTGAATCAGCCTGAGGGGCTTATTGTCAAACACAGATCCCAAGGCCCCACTGCATGTCCACCGATTCTGGGTGGAGCCGGGAATCTGCATCTTTTGAAAATGTCCCTAGGTGCTGCTGTTATGAAACAGGGACTCAGCTGCATGTTTCCTGTCCTTATCTCCCTGCAGAGGTGGCTCCGAGCGACCCCGGGACCACTGCCCCACCCCGAGAGGAGAGAACAGGGGGAGTTGGGGGCTACCCAGCAGTTGGAGCCAGAGAGGACCGAATGAGCCACCCCTCCGGGCCCTATTCCCAAGCATCTGCAGCTGCCCCCCAGCCTGCCGCAGCCCGCCAGCCGCCGCCCCCAGAGGAGGAGGAGGAGGAAGCCAACAGCTACGATTCGGATGAAGCAAGTAGGTGGTGCCTAAGAGAGAGGTATCTTAGAAAAATCACTTCAGAAGCCAAGCCCAGGAAAACAGGAATGGCTCAGGGACAGCCCTGTCTATCCCCATACCCCTAAGATGCCAGACCTAATAAACATATTAACCAAGTGATAGAAGTGCAGATTTGTGTTTCTAAATTCACAAAATATCAGCTTCCTCAAGATTAAGTGCTACATGTATTTTTTATTGTGGTGAAATACAGATAACATCAATGGTACCATTTAAATCATTTTAAAGACTGCAATTCGGTGGCATTAACTATATTCTCGATGTTCAGTCTACTAGTTCCTCAAGATGTTAAACACAGAATTATTATATAACTCAGTAGTTTTGGTCCTAGGTGTGAAGGCATATTTTAACAGTTTTTAAAACTCTTTAATGTGTATCTTCTAAAAGTAATTTGTTAATCATTATTTCAAATTTGCTGGGCATTTTCTTTTGCATCCTTTTAAAATGCCTACAGTGTACTTATCCCAACCAGGCCCCAAGTCCCAGGGATACACACACACACACACACACACACACACACACACACACACCAGTGACATTTCCCCACAACACCCCCAACCCCACCAGGTGTGCCTGGGGCAGCCTTTGTGAGCTGGAGGGAGGCAGAACTGGCAAGTGTCTGCATCCAATATATGTTGGTAGGTAGGGACATGACCAGTTGTTTCTGATCAAGTGGAAAAACTGGATCCAACAGAAGGACCAGATCAAAGGCTGTGACCAGCAACATGGCCTTGACCTGCCATGTCATTTCTCCTCACTGTAAGATGAAAAGCACAGCACCACCTCCCCCTGGGCTAAGGGACAGATAAACTGAGATACCTTCTGGGAAGGTGCTTCATAAAATGGAAATCATTATTACATAAGGCTAAACACACACGAGGAATTGTTATTATGCGTTGTGGACGTCAGAAGTAATAAAAGTCAACACGTGTTGGGCACTCGTTTTGTGCTGGGCACTATTCTGAGTGTACTCTGTGCATTTGCCCATTTAATCTTCCCTACAAGCCTGGGCATAGTTGCTTTTATGACTCCCATTTTACAGATTGAGAGATGAGGCTCCGAGAGGTTGAGGGACTTGTCCAAGCACATCCAGTCAGTGCAAGGAGGGGCTGGTGGCCAATCACACAGCTGTAGCAGATCAGAGGCCAGGCCTGCATGGAAGATCAGCTGTCGCCCTTCGTGCCCTGTGCTCTCCCATGGGTCATGGGTCTGCGGTCTCAGGAGAAAGAAGTGAGAGAAGTCCACCCACCTTGTCAGCCACAGGCTGGTTCTGCTCTGAAAATGCCCTGTCTATGCACCCTTCTGTTTTCCCTCATCCTGGTCTTTCCCTGGGAAACTGGCTACTGTTCCTTCCGTCAGCCTTAAATGTCCCCAACCCACCAAGCATAGATGATCCTCCCAGCCTCATGTCTGTCCCTGTTTTTAACTTATCCCGGTAGTTTACTACAAACCCGTCTCCACACCCTGTACTCTTCACACACTCACTCATCTCTGTATTTGGCAATGGTTTATTGAGCATGTACTAAGTGCCTCAAACTGTTCTAGATGCTGGGGATATCATGGGAAAATAAAAAGATAGACATGCCAGCTATTCTCCTGAAGCTTACATTCAAGTGAAGAGAGACAGTTAACATACCAATGAATGCATTTCGAGTGGAGACAGAGCACCATAAAGGAAATAAAATACACTGAGTGACTACGATGGTAGCTACTTTAGAGAGTGATCAAGGAGGGCTTCTCCGAGGAGGTGACATTTAAGGTGAGAAAGCCATGTAAGGATCTAGAGGGAGAGCATTCCAGGCAGAGGGAACAGCAAATGCTGAGACTCATTTATTCCTTCAGCAAATAAGTGAGCACCTATGACTATGGGCCATGTGTTGGACATAGCAGTCAACAAGATAATCCCAGCTATTGCCCTCATGGGGTTCTCAATCTATCAGGACAGAAAGGCATTACCTAGGCAAGTGCACAGATGATGAAATGATCACAGATGTCCTGAGTCCTCTAAGGTAGTGCAGAGTCTACCAAGATGAGGTACTCACAGCAAAAACTGAGTTTTTCTCTCTTCTGTAGTCTCAATTCATAGCCCAGCCTGGGCACATAGTAAGTGCTCAGGAAATGTTTGCTGAGTGACTGAATGTTCGTTATCTTGGTTCCTGCCTCTGCCCCCTTCAGCCACGCTGGGTGCCCTGGAATTCAGCCTTCTCTACGACCAGGACAACAGCTCCCTGCAGTGCACCATCATTAAGGCCAAGGTGGGTGATGGGGACCAAGCAGGGGACCTCTCAGGATGCTCTGGCACAGCTAGGAGACTCAGATGGGGATGGGTAACCAGGCCTGTCTCCTGTTGTTGTTTGTCTATGGATGATAGTGAAGGTGATGAGAAGAGTCACAGTAATTAGGTGAATTCCTTTCTGGGAGGCCTTCCTCCCCCAGGGATGGTCCCAGAGGGGTTTCACTTATCTGCAGCCACTTCCTGGGAGTACATGCAGCCGGGCTTCAAGGGCAGAGTCGGCCTCTATCTGCCTGGGCCAGCAGTGTCTCTGGAGGGGATGGTGGAGGTTCTGCCCAGGAGGAGATGACAGCCTGGCTCCACAGCTGACATATCCATGGAACGGCCTCATCTCTGTGTCTGCCTGAGGCCCCTTCTGCTGAAGCAGCTGTCTCGCTGGAGCAGCAGCCGAGACACAGGGACACTAAAATGGGCTTCCAAGGGGGTGGGACAGCCTTGCTGCAGGCTCCGGAGGAGTGAGCTGACTTGATTCCAGACCCCAGGGGAAAAAGCTGGGTGAAACCAGTGCAAACCCCAGAAAGTAATTGACTAGGATTGCACCCCTCCCCTGCAAAGCCCCAAGCCTAGGCCACACAGAAAAACAAGCAGGGGCTCAGAAACCAGGCTTCTTGGGTTCAGATACCAGCCCTGACCATTCCTAGCTGTGTGACTTGGGGGAAATGACTTAACCCCTCTGTGTCTCAGTGTGCCTATTTGTAAATCAGGGATAATAGTAGTGTCTCTCCCGTAAGGATAGTGGTGGGCACACGTTCCAGTTTTCCCAGGACAGTTCCCTTCTGTACCTGTTGCCTTGCCATAATAATTAACTGTTTCCTTTTTCACTCTTAAAATGTCTCAGTTTGAATGATAAATGAGGTACAAAATGCTTAACATAACTCCTAGACCAACACATTACTTTGCCCGAGTCACTTCTTTACTGAGTGCCGATTATGTATCAGCATTTATTGGACACCTGTTATGTATCAGCATTTATTGGGCACCTATAATGTATCGGCATTTATTGGGCACCAAGTATGCATCAGCATTTATTGGACACCTATTTATTGTCACTATGGCAAGCACTTAGATGCACTTAACACTGCCCCTCCACCCCCGCCAATAACGCAGTGAAGTAAGTGCATACATTATTTTGTTTCCTTTTTATAGAAACTTCTGAGGTAGGGATTCTTCGTAGCCCCATTGTACAGATGGGGAAACAGGTCTAGGAGGTTAAAGCCTGAGGTCACACAGCTCATAAGGGATGGAGCTGATCTTTACAGCAAGATCTCATTTAATCCTCTAAGAGCCCCATGAAGCAGGAGTTGCTGCCAGCCCCATTGAATAAGTGGGGAAACAAGATCCAAGATCACTGGACACAATACAGTTGACCTTGAACAATGTGGGAGTTCAGTTAATCCCTGTGCAGCTGAAAATCTGTGGTATAACTTTTGATTCCCTAAAAACTTAACTACTACTAGCCTACTGTTGCCTGGAAGCCTTTCTGACAACATAAACAATCAGTGAACACATCTTTTGTATACTTTAGGTATTATGTACTGTATTCTTACAATAAAGTAAGCTAGCAGAAAGAAAATTCAACATTGATTGAGAACATCCTAAGGAAGAGAAAATGTATTTACTATTCATTAAGTGGAAGGGGATCAGCATGAAGGTCTTCATCCTCATGGTCTTCATGTTGAGTAGGCTGAGGAGGATGAGGAAGAGGAGGGTTGGTCTTGCTGTCTCGGGGGTGGCAGAGGTGGAAGAAAATCCTCATGTAAGTGGACCCACACAGTTCACACCTGTGTTGTTCATGGTCAATTGTGCATGGTATAAGTGCTGTGCAGTGGGATGACAGGAGCCCAGAGATGGGACATCTGCCTGGTCTAAACATAGAGGATGGACAGAGTATGTCTAAGCCCCAGAATTTGGAGATTGCTCATTTTAACAAATCAACTTAATTCCTACCTACCCCAAACTTCCTTCTAGTATCTCATCTGAGCCTCATCCCAGCCCTGATGGATGGAGACACTGAAGTTTCAGAAGATAATGCAGGGGTCAGGGCCAGAATATAGGAGTCTCCTCCTTCCCCTAACCTTGCCTTTACTCTTCTGGGACATCTCCTCCCATCCTAGCAATAACAATCCAGCCTTGATCCAGTGTGTATCATATGCCAGCACTTTGCAGGTGGAATTGCATTTAAATCTCACCACCTTATGAAGCAGGTACTGTTCTCATCCCCATTTGACAGGTGGGGAAACTGAGGCTCAGATAGGTTAAGAAACTTGCCTAAGGTCACATAGCCAGGAAGTGACATGGCCAGGTTTGAAACCCTGTCTCCTGTCCCAGCACTCTTTCCATGATACTGCATTTCCCTTCTCTCTCTTTGGAGAAGGAAGCACACATGGTGGACCAACAGGCAGGACAGATGCCAGGGGGCTATGCCCATTGCCGATGACAGCTGAGCACTGGGCCCTCCTGAGGCCCTCACACCATTGCCTCCTTCTTTTGCAGGGCCTGAAGCCCATGGATTCAAATGGCTTGGCTGATCCCTACGTTAAGCTGCACCTCCTGCCGGGAGCCAGCAAGGTACCATATGGCCTGGGCTTCTCTGCAAACCGGGTGTATGGGCCCTGGCAGATACCCAGGGTTCTCAGCTCAGAGCCTAAAATAGCCCTTATCTGCCCCAAATCCCCAACCCCACCTCATCCTGTGAGTAGCAAAGCCATTGCAGAGCAAGTAAAGTATGTTCCAGGGGTCATTCTCCCTTGGGCAGGGGCTCTGCCCATTTCTCCAACTCAGAAACCTGGGATCTGGGGAGCTGCCAATGCCAGAAGAGAAGCAGATGCCCTGACAATGCCCTTCATCTGCTCGAACACCTTCAGCTGCTCTCCCACTGCTGGCTCTGGCTCACCTCCCCCATACATTTTATACCCCCAACCACACACTCCTCATCTCTCAATAGAAATGAGCCACTCTCTCCACATTTCAGGACTAAGCCCTTCGGAGAATATTCTCTGAAGCCCTGGCCCTCCCACCCTTCTCTCCCCTCCAGCTCACTGGCTGAGCATTGCTTTGCTCTGGGGTTAATTCTCCTCTCTGGGGATTGGCCCACCCAGAGTGCATGGCTGGAAATGGAAGTGTGCCTGCCTGGGTTTTGTTTTGTGCTTTGTATTAATTTGACACAGACGTCCTAAAGGCAAAGGTGACAGTACTCTGTCAAATGATCTTCAGAAAATGCCTGTTAAGTACCCCTGCAAGTACCAAATGCTCCATGAGACAAAAGAGGACACATGTACGCACGTGCACACCACCCCCCACCCTCAACACACACACACACACACACACTCACACACACACACACTCACACACTTTGTCTCACTCTTCTTTGGATCAAGAAAAGACAGTTCATCACCTGGCCATGGTCAGATGATGAAGTGTTTGGCCCCTGCTCCTCCTCACTCCCCAGTGAGGTTTGCTTCTCCTCTACATGCCCTCCTTTACCCACTCCTAACAGCCAAAGCTGCTTTGCTGAAGAATCTAATGTGAATCATTTGCATATTAGCAGGAATGAGCTTTGCCACCAGCCCACCTCTTCTGGGCATAGTTGCATTTCTAGCCTTCTCTGTCTCAGAGTAAAATGAAAACTGTTGGCCCCTCTAGGAATTTTAGGCATGAAGGGTACTATTTGGAGGGAACAGAGAGAGCCATCCCAATATCCCCTGCCTAAATGAGAATGGGTGACTCTCGTTTCTGCCTCCCTGACCTATAAATGATTTCTTCTCAAAGGAAGATGTCTCTGCTTTCTTAAGGGAAAGTTCAAGGAGGAGGCTCAGTGCATGGAGGGAGAGGGGACCCAGTGTCAAAGCATTGATCCATTTTTCTGTGGCCATGATCCTAGAGGATGTCCCCCACTCCCTGAGAATATGCATTTGGGAATAACTAAGCCCCGGGACACTCCTACGGGGAAAACCACCCACCCACCCCATGTCAGCCCAAACGATGGGGTTCCAGAACTGGCTCCCCACTGAGGTAGGTGTCTGTCCATCTCTCTGGGGCTCTAGTCCAACAAGCTTCGTACAAAAACTCTGCGGAATACCCGGAACCCTGTCTGGAATGAGACCCTCGTCTATCACGGCATCACCGACGAGGACATGCAAAGGAAGACCCTCAGGTACCTGCCAGGCAGAGGGCAGAGAGGGAGGTGAAGGGGAGACTCAGGGAGGGTGGAACTGAGACTTGGGGTGAGGCCCTCAGGGCCTCACTCTAAAAAGATCTCTGCATAGTTCATTTTTTTCTTACTTGTTTACTTTTACCAAAAAATGATATATATTTTTGGTAGAAAT
Organism: Colobus angolensis palliatus; assembly: GCF_000951035.1. NCBI lineage: Eukaryota > Metazoa > Chordata > Mammalia > Primates > Cercopithecidae > Colobus > Colobus angolensis. The sequence continues at coordinate 1,015,154 of NW_012121709.1, forward strand.
TTTGGAAAATACAGATAAGTTGAAACTGTTTACTGTTAACATCTTGGTATCTGTTCATTCAGGGTGTGTGTGTGGGCTGGGTGCATGTGTGGGTGTGTATGTGAAAGTTTTTTCCTAATAAAATTGAGTGCTTATAAAAATGTTTATTGCAATGGATCATCCCATTAATATATCTGTATCACTTAAGAATACATTGATACCATTTCATATTCTTCTACAATGTTGAATTATTAGGCTGGTGTGAAAGTAATTGCAGTTTTTGCCATTAGAAGTAACGGATATATATATATATATGGAACTTGCCTTTTATTCTTAACAATATATCTTAGTGTTATAGCCGTGAAAAAACGTTTAAATCCACCTAATTTTTAACTGCCTCAGAATATTCTACAGAATGGATTTATCACAGATTTTTAAAAATGTTCTTATTCTTAAATATTACAGATGAATAGAAAAGTGTAGCATATACTAAAACAAACATCCATGAACCCACCCAATACTTGATCTGTTAAAAATCTTGCTATTTTGCTGTGTTTGCATCAGCTGTTTTTTTAAGAAATAAAGCACTCCTATGCAAGTTGAAGCTCCTTTTGTATATTCTATATCCCACCCTGTCCTGTCCTCTTCCTTCTCTCCCAAGAGCTAAACACCATCCTGAATTTTTGGGGTATCATTCTCAAGTATGTCTTATACTTCATAATTATGTATCTATAAACAATGTACAGTATTATTTGGCACGTTTTAAATTTTTACATAAATGTTTACCAGTTTATTTAGCCAATTCCCTACAGGTGGGCATTTAAATTGTTTCCAGCTTTTACTCTACTACAAACAAAGTTGCAATGAGCAACTTCATTCTCCCTTGTGTACATATGAGTGTTTCCTTAGGACAGAAACCAAAGAGAATTATTACTGCATCATGGGACATGTGATTTTTTCAAAACAATTTCACAAGACATGCAAACTGCTTTCCAAATTGGCTGCAACATTATTCTAAGTAAATATTTTTATTGCGGCATAACATTCATTTAGCATAATGCACATATAATAAGTGCACAGATTGATGAATTTTCACAATAGTGAACATACTGGGCTTAAGGAATGGAACATTTCTAGGCTGCAGAAGTCCCCCCACTGTGGCCCCTTCCTATTGAATACTCCCCTGGGGTATTCAACATCCTAACATCTAACAGAACAAGTTAATTTTGTCTGCCTTTGTACTTTATATAAATGAAATTGTATTGTGTTGCTCTTTTGTATCTATATTCTTTCATTTAACATTCTACCTGTGTATTCATCTACGTTGTGTGTAGTTGTAGATCGTTCTTGTTGCTATTTACTATTTTATTGCATGAACATAACACAGTTTTATTTATCCAGTTTACTGTTGATATATTTGGGTGGTTTCTAGTTTGGGGCTATTACAAATAGTGCTGCTAGGAACATTCTAGTAGCTGTTTCTAGGTACACAGGTGCACTCATTTCCGTTGCATATATACCTAGAAGTGTAATGATTGAGCCATAAGATATGTGTATGTCCAGCTTTAGTAGAAACTTCCAGTTTTCCACAGTGGCTGTGCCAGTGTGCACTCCCTTCAGCCATGCATGGCAGTTCCAGTTGCTTCACAGCCTCATCAACACTTTTTCATTTTGGCCTTTCTGGTAGGTGTGCACTGGTGTTACGTTGTGGTTTCAAATTTCCCTAGTGACTAAGTACAACACTTTCTCTAATGTACACTATTGCATTTGATGGTTATTTCATAATTTTCTTAAGCAGTTCCTCCATTGTACAGTATTTATTTCTGCTTTCTTCATAGTTACAAACAATATTGTGACAAACATCTTTGTAGTTAAATATATTTCTAATTTTTTTGTAGGTACATAGTAGGTGTATATATTAATATTCATGAGGTATATAGGATAATTTGATACAGGCATACAATGTGTAATAATCGCATCATGAGTTTTTTAAATGGGTTAAAATAAATGGGTTTTTTAATCACCTCAAGCATTTATCCCTGTGTTACAAACAATTGAATTATACTCTTTTCACTATTTTTAAATGTACAATTAAATTATTGACTATAGTCACCCGGTTGTGCTATCAAATACTAGATCTCATTTACCCTTTCTAACTGCTTTTTGGACCATTGTAGTTAAATATTTTTGTACTTGCCTTATTATATATTTGAGGTAAATTCCTATAAGTGGTGCGACAGGGTCAAAAGCAGTGATTATTCTCTCATGTCTTTGGAGATGCATTGCCCTGAAGAAGGATGATATTGTTTACACCCCAACCAGTTCATCAAAGACGAGTTTCTTCTCCAGTGTTATACAGTGCAGGACTCAGCTACGAGGGTGTTTGGGTCCTCCAGGACTTTGAACATTTGTTCAACTAATGTTGGTGGTCAAGGAGTGTGGTACCTTTACAGTCCCTTCCTGTCCCCCAAGAATGCCTCCCATGCCACTGGAGGACAATAAGTCCTTTCCTCTCTTAGTATATGTCAGGATAAATTATCATGCCGTGACTGGTCCTTTTCGTCTCCTATGGCGGCAGTTCCCAATCTTTCCGGCACCAGGGAACAGTTTTGTGGAAGACAGTTTTTCCATGGACTGGGGTAGGGAGAAGGAAGGTTACAGGATGAAACTGTTCTACCTTGGATCATCCGGCATTAGATTCTCATAAGGAGCATGCAAACTAGATCCCTCACATGTGCAGTTCACAATAGGTTTTATGCTTCTATAAGAATCTAGTGCTGCCACTGATCTGACAGGAGGCGGAGCTGAAGTGGTAGTGCTTGCCTACCTGCTGTTCACCTCCTCCTGTGCAGCCGGATTTCTAACAGGCCACAGACTGGTACTGGTCTGTGACCTGGGAGTTGGAGACTCTTGTCCTAAGGGACATTTCTTATGACCTGCCCATTTTGTGCCACTATTACTCAATGCTGTGTAAGGTAGATAACAAAAGACAATATATTACTATAGGACTCAGGGAGACCTGGATTCAAACCCTGGTTCCACCTTTTATTAGGGAAAAGTTATTTAATCTTTCTGGGCCCCAGTATCTTCTCTAAATGGTAAATGCAGTTGTTTTGAAAGAGGAAAAATTAAATGAGAAAAGTTCCTAGCCTGACTTTGCAAAAGAGGATGCTCAAATGGCCATAAAGTATATGAAAAGGGGCTCAACTTTTTTAGTCATCAGGGAAATGTAAATTAAAACTACAGTGACATACTATGACCCATCCAGAAAGGCTAAAATTAGAGACTAACATAATTGAAGTCAAAGGGAATAAAGAGTGACCAGAACCTCTATAAACTGCTGGTAGGGACATAATTGGTGGAACAGCCTTGGAAAACTGTTTTGAAGTTTCTACTGAAGCTAAACTTATGCCTAGTCCATGGCCAGCAACCCTACTCCTAGGAAAATACTCAAAAGAAATATGTACATGTATATACCAAAAGACATGAACATAAATATTCCATAGCAGCATTATTCATAATAACTCAAAACTAGAAACAACCTGTATCAACAGCAGAATTATTATGGTATATTTACACAGTGGAATACTATGCAGTGATAAAAAAGATAAGTTATACTGTGCATGGATGCATCTCACAGACATAATCTTGAGCAAGAGAAGCCAACATAAAAGAGTCTATATCATTCTATTTATATGAAGGTCAAAAACCAAACAAATGACTTCATGTGGCCAGAGGCAAGAGAGTGGCTATCTTTGAGAAAGGCAGTGACTACAAAAGATCCTGAGGGTCTTTCAGTCTCTGGAATGTTTTATATCTTGACCTGGATGGGAATTATGTGGGTATATGCATATGCAAGAATTCATCAAGCTGTAAACTAAATTTATGTGCTTTACTGCATGTCAGTTATACTGCAATAAAGAAGAAATTAAAGGCACTTGGCCCAGTAATAAATAAATAGGAAATCATATTATTTCCATGTACATCACACATTCCTTACCAGCATCAGCTACAGCTCTTGGCACACAGCAGGATCTCAATATTTGTTCCTGTTTCTCTCTCTACCCCTTGTGTTGGTGGCAGGATCTCTGTCTGTGATGAGGACAAATTTGGCCACAATGAATTTATTGGTGAGACCAGATTCTCCCTCAAGAAACTGAAGCCCAACCAGAGGAAGAATTTCAACATCTGCCTGGAGCGAGTGATTCCTGTGAGTGACTTTACCCTGAGGATCTGATGGGAGGAGGGGAGATTGGAGGAGCTGCCTTCCTCTGGGGCTGAATTGGGGGAAATATATCCACAGGGTATTGGGTAGCAGAGGCACTGCAGCAGGTCTGCAGAGGAGAGTCAAGATTCCAGCTCACAACCTCAGGCTACATTCTCTCTCTGCCTTTCACAAACCCTGTGTCAGCATCACTTTGAACATGAGTTTTTCTTGGCCAAACTGGATGGACAGCATGGCAGGGGCAGTGCGGGATTCCTGGGTTCAGAGCCAGCTCTGCCACTTGCTGCTCTATGGCCTTGGCCAGGGGGCTGAACCACTCCAAGCCTCGGTGTTCTTGTCTGTAATGTGGGTGTTGTAACAGTACCTGCCTCTTGGGAGGGTTGTATTTGAAAAAATAACATAATTGAACTAGAACTTAGTGCATAGTAAGCACTCATAAATTAACAGTTGTTAGTATAGGAAATAATGCTGCCTTGCCCACCTGTCAGTCATGAAGTCAGAAATCACCATGTAGATAAACAGAAGGCAGCATAGCCTAGAGTTTAAGAGTATGGGCTCTGCAGCCAGACTCTCAGGTGTGAATTCTGGCTCTGCCACTTAGGGTATAACCTGAGGCAAATTATTTAATTTCTCTGGGCCTCAGATGTCTCATCTGTAAAATGGGATACTGTGGTGCTAACCTCATAGGATCTTTTAAGGATTGAATGTGATAATACATATGAAGTATTAGAATTGTCATTGTTGTCAGATGTAATTCTTGCTCTTTGAGGAAAATAACAAGGATCAAAATGAGGTTGCACCTCAGAATTAACCGGGGGATTTTAAAACCAGAGCTTTACAAACTAAGATTTGTGGAGGTCTCCCATAGGGATTCTGTTTTAGTGGGGTAGGGTAGGACTCAACAATCTACATTTTTAGAGACAATTCAGGCTGCCTTGCCTTAAGTGTGGGCCAACTTGGGCCCGGAGAGGGTAGCAAGTCTCCAAGGTCACTGAGCACTGGCCAGAGCCCAGCTCTCCTACCACACCCCTGGTCTCTCTGAGCAGCCTGCCTGCTCTCCACAGGGAAGCTATGGGGTGCAGGAGGGGAAATCCTGCAGCATCTTCTCAGCAGATGGCCAGCCTGAGGATGGAATATCTGCATGCCATGCCATAGTTTTATAACTCAGGCAAAGGAACAAGACTCAACAAGGAAAATTGCAAGGAAGGATTTCTACTGAATTCCAGGCTTAAAATAAATCCTTAAAGACATCCCTAGGAGCGAGGCATTTCTTCTGGGCTTTTGCCTGGTGACAGCTGGGTCTTAAGGCTTCTCTTCTTTCTCCAACTCCATGAGTCCAGTTGACCAGGACAATGGCCAGGCCCTTGCCTGGGTCATCAGCCTTTGGGTTTGCCCATCTTGCTATGGTGGATGCAGCCAGCCCCAGAAACATGAAGGTGCAGGACAGCCAGAGGGCTGCAGCAGCCGCAGAACACTACTGATCATCTTCTTTTGCTCTTTGCCATTAAACCGTAACCCTTGCACCACCATCTTCCCCCATTATATCCCACTGAGGGCCCCTCCCCTCTGGACCTCAGGTTTCCTCCTCTCCAAAGTGGGGAGGTTGGATTTAACCAATGGTTTTCTAACTCTGTTTCCCAGAACCTTAGAGTTCAGCAAAAGGGCCCCAGGGGCCATGAAGGGAAAAAACACCTGTTGGGTCAGACCCCAAGACCCCTGAGCCACTTCAACCAGAGAAAATGAAATCTTTTCTGTTTGTGTGTGGAGAGCTCTGATACTTACTGGCTGTGTAACCTTGCATAAGGGGCTTAACTACTTGGACCCTCAGGATCCTCATTTGTAAAATTGGAATTGTAACAGAACCTATATCATAGGTTGTTATACATTCACATAGCTTGCCATGTGACTGTGTTTTATAAATTTCAGCTAAAAGGGAGAACACAGGAGGGCCACAGTAGCTTAAGAACCCACTTCCATGGCTCTGGATGCTAATGGAAGTGTGAGGGGTTTCTGGTCCTTCTTGTGCAGGAAGATGAGCTCCATAGACAATGTTATCTTTTGTTTGTTTTCTTCTTTTCAGATGAAACGTGCTGGGACCACCGGGTCAGCCCGAGGCATGGCCCTTTATGAGGAGGAGGTGAGCACTGAGCAGGAATTGAAGCCACAGTTGGGGTCTGTGCTGGGCTGGGCTAGCATCTTCCTCTTCTCTCCCTCCCTGTCCCCTTCCTCACCCATTCTCTTGCAACCACCCTGGAGTTGATTTGCTTTGAGAGCGACCCTTTGCCCAAGTTGTTTGAGCATGAGACAAGGGACATCCTCTCCACACCTAAGCCTCTGAGGAGGGGGCAGCCCCTTTCTCTCATACCTAGAATGCCCACCAGGTTTTTGGCCTTGTTGTCAGATGCTCTGTAGACAATTCTACTGACTAGAGCAATGGCCCACTCCTTTCTTGGAGTGGGTGCATTCTTTGAGCTGTGTGCCTGGTAGAAACCGAAGTAAGCCTTCATGCTGTCTGCCTGGGTCCCTCATATGACTCCAGGGACTGCCCTTTGAGAAGACTGGTTGCATTAATGGAGTCTGAGATCAGAGGCAAGAATCTGTCTGGGGCCAGGGTCAAGGGTCAGTCCTGGGTTAGAGCCAAAGCCAATCAGTGACCAGGAGCAAGTTTAATCTGTGCTCACAGTCAGAGTTCATCCATGTCTAAGTCAAAGTGAAGCCATTGGTCCCCATGTGCCTGAGACTGGTCCCCGACTTTCACCTTTGGCTCCTCCTTGGAGGCTTGGCCATCTGCTGTCCTTGGTGCTGGCTCCCTAGAGCTGGTCGAGCTCCACCTGCCCTTCATAGGTTCTTCCCTAATGCTCCCCATTCACATTGCCTGGCCCCCTCCCCTCCAAGGCCCACACTGCCTTTTCCCCCAATGCAGCAGGTGGAGCGTGTTGGTGACATCGAGGAGCGTGGCAAGATCCTGGTCTCTCTCATGTACAGCACCCAGCAGGGAGGCCTCATTGTGGGTATCATACGCTGTGTGCACCTGGCTGCCATGGATGCTAATGGCTACTCAGATCCATTTGTCAAGCTGTAAGTCAATGCCTTGGGGCTACGGGTGGGTCCTGAAGGAGTCCTGGATCCTTGGAAGAGGAGAACCAGAGAGGTTCCCCAGGATTGTTGTACATTGAGACCCAGAGAGGGCAAGGAACCTGCCCAAGGTCACAGTGAAACAAATGCCTAGAACTGGCAAGAGTGTGGGTCTGGAGTCTCAGTCAAACTGGTGTGTCACTTGCCCACATGCAAAGTTTTGTGACTCTGTCCTCTCGAGGGCCTGCTGATGGCTCTACAATAATGCAGATTAGCTGTCGTAGCCCCATTTGTAGCTCCCAGGAGTTGGCCGCACACCCCTCGCACCGCTCAGACCTCCACCACCAAAGAGGCCATCTGGCGTTTTCCAGTTTCATTCTGGAAATGCTCAGAAAAAAAAAAAAAAAAAATGCCTTCGATCTGGGGTCTATTCCAGTAATCTCAATCATGGAGAATAAAAAGACTCTGTTATCTGTGTTAGTCCAGATCCTCTGAGAAGAAGATGCCAAAATAGGATTAAGCAGACAAGGGGCTTATCAGGGGAAATGCTCATTCCAGGAAGTCTGAGGGGAGTCAGGGGAGAAAGGGAGAGATGTTAGACTACAATGCAAGTCTGATCTGATGAGGGGAATAGGTAGGGAAGTTGGAGAGAAGCATTCCAGATACAAGTTCAGTAAGGCCACCAGGGAGTCCTCAAGCCAAAACTGGCCATCAGACATGTCCTGTGTCTCGTAGGAGTGGGCCAACTTTAGCATCTCTGCCAGGCCCAGTCATTGACTGGGAGCATGGCCTTGGCACAAATACATCATGGACTTCCAAGGACTGCACCCAGGGCCTTGGTCAGTTACGCTTCCTGTAGCTGGAGGTCTGCCAAGTGCAATCTCAGAGCCACCGCTGTGTCCGACATCAGACCCGACTCGTCTCTGCCGGTTGCTGGCTGTGGACTCTAAGCAAGTTACTTAGCTTCTCACTCAGTTTCTTTAATGGTAAAACAGAGACAAGAGTTCCACTTATCTCCAAGAGTGGGCTTAGGGTGCAAATGAGATAGCACAAAGGAAGCAACCAGAAAATTGAGCCTGGTACAGAAATGTTTAGCACCTCAGTAGAATTCTGCTGGCCTTGGGGCAGCAACACGTATGTTTCTGTGGATATGGATCTCCATGGAGCATGGGGTCTCCAGTATGCTCTAGCCATGTGACCTGGGGCTCATGACTTAACATCTCTAGACCTCAATGTCCTCATCTGCAAAATGGACAGAGTAATACTGTGTATTAGTTCAGGTCCTCCAAGAAGGAAACACCAAGAGAAGATAAGGTGTGCAAGAGATTTGTTGGGGAAATGCCTGTAGAGGAGATAAGGAGGAATCCAGAGGGGAGCCATAGAGACCACAGATCTTGCTGCAGGTGTGATCCCTGTGGAGCAGAGAAGGAAGGAAGTGTGGGTAGAAACAATCTTAGGCTACGGTGCAGCTCCAAGGAAGCTGCACTGTTTCATCCAAGGTGATGTAGAATCCTTGAGCACAGTCACCCATCAGAGGAGTCCTGCATTTCCCAGAAATGGGACTGCCTAGTGTCCCTGCCAGGGTCAGTTATTGGCTAAGAATAGCTTGTGGGAAGCATGGCTTCAGCAAGAACATCATGAATGCAGAGCCCAGTAGCTTGTTCGTCAATTTTACCCCCTGCAATTGGAGAATGCAAGCTGAGAGGTAGATTTTCAAGGGGTTTGGTACACAGTAAATGCTCAATAAATACCTGCCATTGTGGTTATAAATAACCACCATCACTGTCCTTACTCATGGCAAAGAGTATTTACTAATATTCTCTCCAGCTGGGAGACACTCCCTCCACCTCCATTGCCTCTGATAGCAGAAAGCAATACTTCCCTTTAGTCCATGGCCAAAGAACAGATTCATGTGGGCTGTCTTTCAGATTTCCTTTGAATGAAGGTCTAGTTAACAAAGAATGCTCATGGGACAAGTTTGGTTTCTAAGAGTAATTTGATTTTATTTCCTCATATGACCCAAGAGAGGAAATGAGCTCGAGGGGTGCTGTCCAGCACTCCATTAGCAGTCAGCCATGTGCAGATTGGTTTTCTTAAATAATTATCTCTACCACCCCTCCCCCACCCACCCAATCCTTCCAGAAGAAGTAGAATTGCCGTGGTCACCAGTGAAGCAGCTGACCTGCTGGGTGCAGTTATGGGAGAAGAAATGGGAGACCACTAAGTAGTTTCTGATCTAATAAAGATTTTTTAAAAGCCAGAACTTCCCATTATTTTTGCTTAGCTCTTTGGTAATTTTTAATTTCTCATTTTTATCTCTTCTTAAAAATTATCCTCGGCCGGGCGTGGTGGCTCACGCCTGTAATCCCAGCCCTTTGGGAGGCCAAGGTGGGTGGATCACGAGGTCAGGAGATCGAGACCATCCTGGCTAACACGGTGAAACCCCGTCTCTACTAAAAATACAAAAAATTACCCAGGTGTGGTGGTGGGCCCCTGTAGTCCCAGCTACTTGGGAGGCTGAGGCAGGAGAATAGCGTGAACCCGGGAGATGGAGCTTGCAGTGAGCCGACATCACGCCACTGCACTCCGGCCTGGGCGACAGAGCAAGACTCCATTTCAAAAAAAAAAAAAAAAAATCCTCAAAACCACTTCTGTAGATGAGAATGAGATGTTTGCCCTCTTTACAGGTCAAGAAACACAGGAACAGTAAAATTACGCTCACGTTTAAAGCTGCTCATCTGGTGACAACCTGAATCAGAATCCAAATGTCTTAGCCCTTAGCAGTGTTTAGCCCATTGTGTTTACTCACCCAGGAAATATTTTGTTTGGTTTGGTTTGTGTTTTTTTTTCCCTCTCTCTTTTTTTTAAGAGACAGGGTCTCACTCTATCACCCAGGCTGTAGTACAGTGGTGTGATCATAGCTCACTGCAGCCTCAAACTCTGGGGCTCAAGAGATCCTTCCATCTCAGCCTCCTAAGTACCTGGGACTGCAGGCATACAGCTCTGTGCCCAGATAATTTTTGTTATTTTTTATAGAGACAGGCTCTCGCTATGTTTCCCAGGCTGGTCTGGAACTCCTGGGCTCAAGTGATCTTCCCACTTTGGCCTCCTAAAGTGCAGAGATTACAGGCACGAGCCATCATACCCAGCCTTACCCAGAATATATTGATTGAGTACCTACTATGTGCTAGACATTGGGCCTCACTGGAAAAGAGCCCTGTAGGCAGAAGAAACAGTTTGCTCAAAGGCCGTTGGGTGGAAAGGAGAAGTAAGGAGTGGGGTGAGGAAGATGACGTAAGGTTAGGCTGGGATGGAACAGAAACCCAACCTGCAGGGTCTTAAGGCCACATGAAGGTTTTTGAACTCTCCCCTGAGTTTAAAAGGAATCCAGTACATAGTTTTGAAGGTGGAGTGACAATAATTAGATTTGCATCTTCCCCTTTCTGTGCATACACCCAGCATCTCTCTAGGAATTGGGGGCAGCCAAAGGTGGCATAGATGGTAAAATGCCAGGCACCACCAGTGTGACCATCAATTTGATTTATGGGGAGAAAGTGAGCATGCTAAGAACACAGACTCTAGATGTAACATCTGGATTCAATCCCAGCTGTGTGAGCTAGGGCACACTTCAGCCTCTCTGGATCTCATTTTCTGTGTCTGTAAACTGAGTGGTTATAGTTCTACCGCCTACGGTCATGTGGGGATTAAATATGCCTAAGGTGCTCAGTCAAGTGCCAGGTACCAAGCAGATGCTCTAATGCACATTGGTCATATCAGTGTTGATCCCTTTCCGATTTATTCGTCAATTCATCCTGATAAAGAAGGGGCCTTTGGGGTCAAGAGGCTGTTGTTATTCATTAAATGTCATCCATAATAGCATTTGTGTCTCCTCTCAGCTGGCTGAAACCGGACATGGGAAAGAAGGCCAAACACAAGACTCAAATTAAAAAGAAAACCTTGAATCCCGAATTCAATGAGGTAAGGCTGCCCCATTCTTTATCATGCTCTGGGATACTTGCCGTGTGTTAGAGAGGCACAAATTCCTACTAGAAGGTTGTAAGTCACATAGAAAAAAAACACTTTCTGTGATAGATCAGATTGAATTATCTAAAGAAGCAGGAATGAGTTCCTTGTCACTGGAAGAAATCAAGCCTAAGACAAAAGCCCACAGATTAGGAATGTCATAGAAAGAAAGCAGTGTTTGGGAAGAGATTGAACTAACTCGTCTCCAACGTCTTCACCAATTCAAGTAGTCTCTAATACTGAAATTCGGGGGAGTAACTCATGTACAGTGATGCTCTTTACAATCCACCCCGTTGATGATGCCCTGTCCTTCACTCCTCGTGTCCGTCCAGTGCATCAAGTCCTATTGAAACCACTGCTTGGACACCCATTGAATTTGCTCCTTCCTCTCCCTTCTCACTGCTGCTGTCTTGCCTCAGACCCTGACATTTCAGGCCTGGACAGTTGCAGTAGACTCCTGACTCATTTCTGTGTGCTTGGCACCTCTACCACATAAGTTTGAGCTTTGTAAAACACAAATCTGAATTTGTCACCCCCTTGCTTCAATAACTCTACAATGGCTCTCGAATTTCTTAGCATGACAATCAAGCCCTTTCAAACTCACCTCCATCCCTGCCTTATCTATACAACCCCTCCTCAAGTGACACTCACCTCCATGCAGGTCTCTTCACACCTGCTGCTCCCTTTTCCGGGACTGTCCTCTCCCTCTCTTCCTCTGGGGAAAACTCCTACTCATCCTTCAGGACTCAGCATAAGAATTACCTCCTGTAGATGTGCTTCCTCTATGTTTCCAGACACTGTGCATCCCTCTAGTTTCCAAATCCAGTGAAATCTGGATTTAACTTTTCTGTGGACAAGCCTGTCAGACACTAGGGGTCCAGAAATATCTGTGAAATCAATGAAGGGTTGAATGGAGGAAAGAGTGGAAGAGTAAATGAGTTCTAATCTAAACCACATGTATGGTTCTGATCTAGACCTAAATAAAGACAAAGAAGTGCCATGACAAGTGTCTCAAAGTGCCATGAGACACCAGCTCTGAGCCCAGAGTCACATCCCTGAGCCTGGCTCTATGCCCAGAGCAGGAATGAGTCCATGTTCATGCTGCATGCCTGCCTGGAGCAGCCCTGGGTGCTGTTCTACCCACTGAATCTCCTTTCTCTGCCCTGCTCCTGAGATCTGATGTTGGGGCAGAGCTGGCTAATATTGATTTTAATCACATATTGCAAAGTGGGAAAGGGAAGTTACAGCACAGTAGGTTTAGTATTGTTTGCTTTAAAAAAAAAAAGAAAAGAAAAAGAAAAACATATGCCCATATGCACCCACATGGGGAATGTGCTGTGTAAACAGAGTTCAGAATAATCACTGAGCAGTCAGCTCAGCCCTTCCTCTCTAGGCCCCTCTTTTAGCGGAACCCCTGATTTCCTAACTCATATCATGGATTTTGAGCAAGGAGCCATTTGTAGCTGTCCTGCCCTACACTCTCCTGGAATCTGAGTAAGTCACAAAACATGAAATCTGAATAAACTCATTAGCCGTGAATCAAGACCAGACATCATATCGCATAACAAACTGATGCAAAAATATTTTTCAGTGTTGGTCCTCAGCGTTGGTGAGCATGTGGGAAAAGCCACGCACTACTGGAGATAAAGCAAACCTCTGAAGGAAAGTTTGCTAAAACACTTTCAAAACTGTCAGATGTTAAAAGTTAAATTCCACTTATTTGGAGAATAGGTAGTGCAGTCACGTATTTCAAAATTCAGAAAGCACAAAGGGATATCCAATGAAAGTCCCCCTCCTACCCCAGCCTTGTTGGCACCGACTTCGTTTCTTATGAAGCAAATATATTATCAGTTTCTGAAATGTATATACATATACAAAGCAAGTATATGTGTAACCAGCTTTCTTATTGTACACAAATGGTATCACAGTATAGCCACTATTCTCCATCTTAAAATGTTACAAACTCAAACATTCACTTCTCAGAATCTATTCTAAGTAAATCATCATAGACATACATAATGATTTAGCTACAAGGGTTACTGTTTTTAAAAACCTATGTGATGATATAGCTACAAGGGTGTTTTTTTTTTTTTTTTTTTTTTTTTTTTTTTTTTTGAGACAGGATCTCGCTCCGTCACCCAGGCTGGAGTGCAGT
>NW_012121709.1:1029500-1084577 GCF_000951035.1 Colobus angolensis palliatus
CACGATCTCTGCTCACTGCAAGCTCCGCCTCCTGGGTTCATACCATTCTCCTGCCTCAGCCTCCTGAGTAGCTGGGATTACAGGCACCCGCCACCACGCCCGGCTAATTTTTTGTATTTTTGGTAGAGACGGGGTTTCACTATGTTAGCGAGGATGGTCTCAATCTGACCTTGTGATCCGCCCGTCTTGGCCTTCCAAAGTGCTGGGATTATAGGCGTGAGCCACCGCACCCGGCCGGTAGAAAAGATATTTTTAAAAAATCAGATTGTCTGGGAACATATATACTCAGTCCACTTCAACTTTATTTATTTATTTGTTTGTTTGTTTGTTTGTTTGTGTATTTATTTATTTATTTATTTTTGAGACAAAGTCTTGCTCCGTGGCCCAGGCTGGAGTGCAGTGGCATGATCTCGGCTCACTGCAACCTCCACCTCCCTGGTTCAAGCGATTCTCCTGCCTCAGCTTCCCAAATAGCTGCAATTACAAGTGTCCACCATCATGCCTGGCTAATTTTCATATTTTTAGTAGAGATGGGGTTTCACCATGTTGGTCAGGCTGGTCTCGAACTCCTGACCTCAAATGATCCGCCACCTCGGCCTCCCAAAGTGCTGGGATTATAGGTGTGAGCCGCTGTGCCTGGCCACTTCAACTACTTTTAATCCCTAAGCAATAAAAAAGGGGATGCCCCTTCAGAAGCTACGAGAGGGGAAGGACTGAGTTCATGGCCATTTACCTACAAGGAAACTTGAGCTCTATCAGAAAAACCTCACCAGCCTTCCCAATGTCCAGCAGAGAATTCACTGAAAAGAGGATGACGGTGCTTTGTGACATAGAGTGTTTGTTGGAAGGGAATCACTGGACCTGGGCAGAGGATTGGAGCAGGAAGACCTCCCTGCTCCCAGAATGCCAGCTCAAGCTGTTCTCCTTGGCCCATGACCTCCAGGACCCCGCCTCTTACCTCCCAATGCTGTGGGTTCAGAGGGCTCTTACTCACATGTCTTCCTCTGTTGCATCCAGGAGTTCTTCTATGACATCAAACACAGTGACCTGGCAAAGAAGTCACTGGACATCTCGGTCTGGGACTATGACATCGGCAAGTCCAATGATTACATTGGTGAGTGTTCCTAACTCCAGAGAAAACACCCTCTTCTGTCCTCCCAAGAACAGGAGAGCCTTATCCAGGGCTACAGAGAGTTGAGGTCACTGCTTTTCTTTTGGCAACCACATTGTTCAAATGCTAATTTGAGACCCATGGTCCTGACTTTGGTCCAAGTTGGGGATGTCTTTACATGAAAGGGCTTACAAAACTTGATTATTTGTTGAACAAATCACATCCAGTGGGGTAATTAAATCATAGGAGAGATGTGCGTTCTCTGCAGAAAGGAGGCTGCGAAAGAATTCTTAATTTATTTGCATGTCCAGGGTAAAATTTTTAATTTTTTAGTTCCTCTCTGAATCATGAGGAAGAAAATCAATTAAAGATGAAGCAGGGGGGTGGGGACTCCAGGCAAGGGACAGAGTCTCAGCTAAGGGGTAAAGACAGGATTGAGCAGGATGATGAAACTCTTTGGAAATAGATGATGAGTTCCCAGATGCAGTGGGAGATAAGTTTCAGTGAGTAGAAGGGTGATTTGTAAAAAGTCTTTAAAAATAGACAGTGAAATTATGACTTATTGGAACAGTAGGGAGCCATTGCAGGTTCTTGAGGCAGAGAAGGCCAGTGGTAATAATAACAACAACAACAGCTCTCCGTAGAGTATGGATCCCAAGTTGTTGGGGGTCACTGCTTGGTGCAGTTTTTCCCCCAACTACACATTTGGGTCTAGAATGACCTCTATTCTGACCACCTGCTCCTATCTTCCCATTTATCCTCCAGGAGGCTGCCAGCTGGGGATCTCTGCTAAGGGAGAGCGCTTAAAACACTGGTATGAGTGTCTGAAAAATAAAGACAAGAAGATAGAGCGCTGGCACCAGCTACAGAATGAGAACCACGTGTCAAGTGATTAGGCTAGTGCCCAGGTCCCCAACTCCATGTCCCGGGTACCCCCCAGCCTGCCCCAGCTGCCCACCGCACCCTGATCTCTCTTCTCTTTGCCTACCTCCCCCCATACCCTGCTGATCTCCCTGAGCCTGCCTTTGAGCCCCCGTCATGTTGGGCACTGCTGCCAAAGACTCCCTCCTCCCTGATGCTGGGATGTGGGCTCTGAATATAGCCCTTCTCTGGTCCCTGGGATGGAGCAATGGGGATGGGGTTGGGGAGATGTTTACAAAGAGGTTGATCATTTAATAACCTCTCAGTTTGGGTAAATTACAAAGGTTCTTCATCATTTAGAACTGTTTTTAGACCCCTTAGCCTTGAACACACACACACACACACGCGCGCGCGCACACACACACACACACACACCCTCCCTTTCATTCCCTGTGTCGTGTCTCCGTATACTCTCAGTTGTCAGCAGACCCGGACAATGCTGTGAGGACAAGCACTGGGGCAGAAATAGAGGCTCCAGGCTCCCACTGCCCCTTGAGATGCACACCCTGATGGCCAGGAAAACAGACTGCTGTGTTAGGGAACACACCCTCCCTGCTCCAAGTGCACCAAGATGCAAATGCACAGAATTCACCAAGGGGCTTGGACGCTCTCCTCTTTCCAAATGTCACCTGTGTGCTTCCTAGCAAAACAAAAACAAACGACAACAAAAAACCCTTCCTCTGTCGCCTTTTCTCCTTCTTCCTTTTCTTTCCCTTTCATCATAGTAGATTCTCTCTTTCTCAGCCTCTCCCTTCTCCTTTCTCTCCCTGCCTTTCTCCCCTTTGCCCTTCTCTCTCTCTAAAGCAGTAACACCACAAAAACAGCAGCAAAAAAGTGTATGTTAACCCAGCCTCACCTCCCTCCTCTCACCAGCCTGACCAGGAAACTGAGAAACTGGCCCAAATCTGAGATTTCACTTGGGCCCACACTTCTTAAGTGACCCACTTCTCCTGTTGGCAGAGCCAGACATTCCCAGGGCTCGGGCCAGTGGCTGGCACTGCCCTGGGTGCATGGCAGCATCCCTCGAGCTGTGTAGATGCCCCAGAGAAGGGCTCTCCATGGGCTCCCTGGGTGGACACAGAAGGCATTTAGAAGACCAGGGCTATGGGTCTGAGGGAGCCTCATCCAAAGCCTCCAGCCTTTCTCCTTTCTCTGCTCTTAGGTAAATGAACAGGCTACCCTCCTCCCCAGTGCCCTTTGACTCTGTTTCATTGACTCTCTCGCATCCCGTCTCTCACTCAGAACCCCCCCAGTCTCTCTGCCTCTCTCTGTCTGTCTCTCTGTCTCCCTCACTCTCTTTACTAAGCTTCCTGGGAGAATCAAATAACATCATGGTTATGGAACAATGGAGAGAGACAGGCCTGATGCCAAAGGCTTTGGGCTCATCACCAATCTTTCATTTTCTTCCTATAAAAAAAATATTTTAAAAAGGAGGAAAACGCAATGTGGGCAAACATTACACACTTGAGGTTGAGGTCAGGCAATCTTCGGTGCCCTGAGAGAAAGGTTTGATTTTCCCAATTTCAATGAGGTTTTCCCTCATGAAAAGCACCCCCAGTCATCCCAAACCCCTGACATTCTCTACAGAAGCATCAGACAGACACTGAAACTCTCACTTTCCCCCAAATCACCTCTCTTAACTTTTCAACGCCCTCCACCCTCAGCTCCCTGCACAATTCATGGGAGGACTCATTTCTTGCCTTGAATAACCATTTTCTGAACATCGAGCTCTCACCTTCCCCAAAGTGGCCAACAGCTTCCTGGCCACCACCTTTCCTTTTGACCCTATCTTTCCCCATTAGTCCCTGGTGGCACCTACTCTCAGCCCACCTCCCTTCCCCTGTTTCCCCTTAGGAGACAGCATGCTGGCTGTGTCGCCCAAGCCTGATGCTGGTGTAGGCGCTGGAATCAGCATGCAGCAAGCTCACAGTGCCCCTAGTCTGGGTGCACGCTCTTCCTGACAAATGTAACCACCTCCCTGCCTAGGATACACACATGTCCTCTGGTGCATGCACAACCACCCGGCATCTTTCTTTGTGATGATGTAGCCAAAAATAAAGTAGGAACATCCAGGAAAACAAGTGGTCTGCATTTTTCCTTTCCGGTTCCTGCAAAGTCTTCCTCCCCACCAGGACATATGCTATTCTGATAGTTAGTATTTAATGAGCATCTACTATGTTCCAGCCACTGGGGACAGATGTGTTCTCTGCCCACGAGGAGTTTGCTTTCTGGTGGATTTTATCTTGGGCAAGTGGGCCTAGGGTAACTTGGCTGACTCCAAACCCTTTTAGAAGAATACTTGTTGCTGGTGCCCAATAAACAGGAAGGCAACATCCTCATCTTCCTCCTGCTGCTACAAGACCTAGAAAAAGTCCCAGGTGGTTGCAGAATCAGAAATTGCCAAAGCTAAAAGAGAACATAAAATTCAGGCACAACCTAGTTCAATCAACTCGCTTTTTAGACAGATGAAGAAACCAAGGTCCAGAGAAGAAAATGCCATGCCCAATGTTTCACAAAGGCAATGCCAGGAAAGGAGTTCAATTGTTGGACTCCCAGAGTCCAGTGTCCTTAACACACTGATTGATGAGCATGGACCATCAAATGCCTCCCTTGCATTCTAGCACCTTCCAACCTACAATGAGTCTCTCATTGGAGACTCTCAATAGTCCTGAAGGTGAACTGATTCAGTAACTAACTTTCTAGAAAAAAAATCTTTTTTTTTTTTTTGACTGAGTCTCCCTCTGTCGCCCAGACTGGAGTGCAGTGGTGCAATCTTGACTCACTGCAACCTCCACCTCCTGGGTTCAAGCAATTCTCCTGCCTCAGCCTCCCGAGTAGCTGGGATTACAGGTGCCTGCCGCCACACCTGGATAATTTTCGTATTTTTAGTACAGACAGGGTTTCGCCATGTTGGCCAGGCTGGTCTCAAACTCCTGACCTCAGGTGATCCACCTGCCTTGGCTACCCAAAGTTCTGGGATTACAGGTGTGAGCCACCACACCCAGCCTCTCGAATTCCTAATCATACTATAATCCATCCCCAAAGTGCTTAAGCAATTTATCAGTAATGTTGGTTACTTCAAGAAGGAGCTATCAATTCGATTCCACAGATATTTCTCTTTTCCTTGAGACCATTTCCTTGTTGTGCCCTCAAAAGCAGAAGCTGACATGTTAGTCTCACTTGGGAGATTTCTTTTCAAACTATGCATGCTCCCCATACCTCCCCACAGATTCTGCTAAACCCCAGGACAAGGCATATAGTTGAAAATATTTCCTGGCTGGGAATGGCAGCTCATGCCTATAATCCCAGCACTTTGGGATTTGAGGCCGAGGTGGGTGGATCACCTGAGGTCAAGAGTTCGAGACCAGTCCGGCCAACATGGTGAAACCCCATCTCTACTAAAAATACAAAAATTAGCCAGGTGTGGTGGCAGGCACCTATAGTCCCAGGTACTCGGAGGGCTGAGGCAGAAGAATCACTTGAACCTGGCAGGTGGAGGTTGCAGTGAGCTGAGATTATACCACTGCACTCCAGCTTGGATGACAGAGTGAGACGCCGCCTCAAAAAAGAAAAAAAAAAGAAAGAAAGTATTTCCTGGTTGATGCCTTGTGATTTCCACCTTCATCATGACTTTGAAAACCACTACCCAAAAAGTTCATCCGTTTTTCCTGGTGGCAATTTAGCTAGCTGCCACTAGGTGGAGAGAGGTGCTAATTAGGTCCATACAAGCCTGGCAGGAACAGCTGGAGACACTTGCCGTTCTCCCTGTGCTCCTGGCAGACATCACTAATCAATACGGCATCTTTCCTACAGAACCTACAAGCAGCCTCCGAGTCCCTCTCAACCCAGTGTTCCAGGGAGCCACCACCAGTCAGTCATGGCTGGCAGTTAAAAAGAAGCCTAATTTCCATCCTTAAATTGGTTGATCTTCATTTATATGCAGACATGCCTAACAGACTGAGATGAATACACAGGAGGAAAGTTTTCATAAATATTAGTACACCTGATCTAGCTAATTGTGCTGCTCCCACCCCCGACCCCTGGCTGACTCCATTGAAATAAAACACTCTGTAGGTGGTTATATGGTGTATTGGAAAGCATCTGCCCTGAAAAGAACACCAGCCAAAATTTTAATTAAGTCCAACATTCAAATTCCGACTGACACTTTCCAGCTATGGGAATTTGGCCAAGTCATTTAGCCTCACTGAGTATCAGTTTCCTCAACTGGAGTCATAAATATTTCAAAGAGTTGCTGAGAGATGTTAATGGTACAGTCCATCGAGAGTCCCTGGCACATAGTAGAGACTTGACAAGTGCCACCTTCACTTGCCAGCCCCTAAATTTGGGCTCCCTCGCACAGCTTGCATACAGGGAAAATGCTCTTAAACTGGCGTTGGTTGAACACAATACGTTGGAGCTGAAAGTGGGTGAGGTTCAGGTGAGGCAGAAATCAGATCTCCAAGGTCCCTGCACAGATGGGGGCAGACTTTCCTGCTGGCGCCCACAGAAATTCAGCCAACAGCTAGAGATGTTTGTTCCGAGTAGGAGTCAGAAGCAAGACCAAGTTGCTGAGGTCTGGTCTCCCATCAGGGATGACAAAGGGGAGGCCAGGAAAAGGGGCAGGTCACAGGGCTGGTAGTTCCTGGGGAAAGCAGTGCAGGCCCAATCGCGGCTGGGCTTACAGCCAAGTGGATTAAACACTCAGTGCTCTGAAACCTGCCAGGCTGACCCCTGCTCAGCTCAATCAGATCTGCCAGGGACATTGGCTTGATGAGGTTAAGCAAGCCATTCAAGGTGATGGACACCCCAATTACCCTGATGTGATCGTGACACATCAGACACCTGTGTCCAAAATATTGCATGCACCCCATAAATATGTACAACTATTATGTATTCATAATAATTAAAAATAATTTTTGACTGGGCGTGGTGGCTCATGCCTGTAATCCCAGAACTTTGGGAGGCCAGGCGGGTGGATCACCTGAGGTCAGGAGTTCAAGACCAGCCTGGCCAACATGGTGAAACCCTGTCTCTACTAAAAATACAAAAAATTAGCTGGGCGTGGTGGCAGGCACCTGTAATCCCAGCTACTCGGGAGGCTGAGGCAGGAGAATTACTTGAACCCAGGAGGCGGAGGTTGCAGTGAGCCGAGACTGTGCCACTGCACTCCAGCCTGGGCAAAAGAGCAAGACTCTGTCAAAAAAAAAAAAAAAAAAAAAGAGGTATCTTTTGCTTGGCTCTTGTCCATATCTGCTGTGTGAACTTGAATAAGTCACTTTCCCTTTTTGTTCTCTGACTACACAGGTAGACATTAGAGCATCATGATTCTCTATGTTAATTGTTACACCCCACAAATGTGCCTTTGTTTCCTAATCATTAGTCGAAGACCAAGACCTTTTTGCCGAGGACAGGCCCACTGACTGGAGTCCCGCCCTATCTTTCTCTCAAAGCACAAGAATGAGTGGTCTATAGTTTCCTGTTTCTGTTTTTTTAAAGGAAACGATAATTTAAAGCCACCTGCAAAGGCATGAGGGCATAATCCTGGACATAAGTGGATTTGTTCCAACTTATTTTCTCAGTCTTCTATGGGATCATGTCACTCTTAGCTAATTCTATGCAATGCTTGCCTTTATTGCATCTTTCCAAAAAATTCAATGTTGGTTTCCTAAGGACAGCTCTCTCTTCCACTCATCTGTGTGTGTGTGTGTGTGTGTGTGTGTGTATACATATATTTTTTAATCAAAAATATTTGACAACTGCAATTGCCATGAGGACATTATGGAGCAAACAAAATTTTATTTATTTATTTAGAGACAGGGTCTCCCTATGGGAGCAAACAAAGTCTTATTTATTTATTTACTTAGAGACAGCATCTAGTTATGTTGCCTAAGATGGTCTCAAACTCCTGAGCTCAAGTGAGCCTCCTGCCTCCACCTCCTAAAGTGCTGGGATTACAGGCCTGAGTCACTGCTCCTGGCTAGAGTCTTTTTTTTTTTTTTTTTTTCAGTTAATTTAGAAAGTTTATTTTGCCAAAGTTGAGGACGCACACCCATAACAGAGCCTCAGGAGGCCCTGATGACACGTGCCCAAGGTGGTCAGAGCACAGTTTGGTTTTGTACATTTTAGGGAGACAGAAGACATCAATCAACATATGTAAGATGAACACTGGTTTGGTCTGGAAAGGCAGCACAACTCAAAGCGGGGAGTGGGATTCCACGGTATATAAGACACAAATGGTTGCATTCTTTTGAGTTTCTTTTGAGTTTCTGATTAGCCTCTCTGAGGGGGGCAATCCAAAATGCATTTATGTCAGTGAGCAGAGGGGCGACTTTGAATAGAACAGGAGGCAGGTTTGCCCTGAGCAGTTCCCAGCTTGATTTTTCCCTTTAGCTGAGTGATTTTGGGGCCCCAAGATATTTTCCTCTCATGTTTCCTCCCTTTTGTTTTTAAAAATATTTCAGAGAAAGCATTTTAGAAGAAAATGAGTCCCTGGTCTCAGGTTTCATCTGAGGATGAAACTTGGCTAAGATGGTTTATTGCTACAGGGGTAGGTCCAGAGTTATTAGGAAAGCTCATTTTTAGAAGGTTGTAAAGTCTCATGTCCTGTGAAAAGAAAATAGGAGGAGGAAGGGAAAACAGCAGCAACACACAAAAGAACAATCCTGGAAAATCAAGATACAGGCCAGAGTACTCCGAAGTTCACACATCAGCAAATAGGTATGAAAGTAGCTTCTGTCTGTAAATATGTTGTTATTTTTTTCTGAGGTTTAAATTGTCTAGCTCCAGTTTGCAGGGCTTTATAAAAGCACAACTTAGTTTTCAGTGAGTCCAAATTAGGGAAAACGGGGAAAAAAGAAGGAAAAAATTTAAAACATTATTTTGGAGACTTGTAGCCAAGAAAAATTAGAATTCAGTCCAAACTATAGAAAATAATAAAAATTGAAAAACATTAGGCAAGACTAGAATGTAACAACAGGTGCACTATAGTTTTTGAAACATAATGTTTCTCCAGTTTCCCATTTTTACTAAAGGTGAATCATGGTGTGACTGGTTTGCTTTATCATACTTGGCCTAACTTTTGCATAGAGTGCAGCAAGAATCTTCAACTGGTAAATGAAGTGAGTCTTGCAAAGACAGCACCCCACCCCCAAGGTGACATTTAGTCTTAGGCCAAAGTCAACATCTTATACAGTAGGAGTGGAGTGTGTCAATTCATGAATAATCTGGTTAAGAGGTTAAGGGGTTGTAAGAAAGATAGCTGGCATTTAAAAAATATTTAATCCAACAAAAACAGGAAACACATTCTTCTCAAACTCACACAGAACATTCACCAAGATAGATCATGTTCTGGGTTAGAAAACACACTGTAACAAATTTCAACAGAGATATGTCATACAAAGCACACTCTTTACTACAATGGAATTAAAAAAGAAACCCATGAAAGAAAGATAGCTGGAAAATTCCACCATATGTGGAGATTAAAGAACACACCTCTAAATAACACCTGGGGCAAGGAAGAAGTCTCAAGAGAGATTTTTAAATATTTTGGGCCAGGCTCAGTGGCTTACGCCTATAATCCCAGCACACTGGGAGGCTGAAGCAGACAGATCACTTGAGCCCAGGAGTTCGAAACCAGATTGGGCCACATGCTGAAACCCCGTCTCTACAAAAAATACAAAAATTAGCCAGGCATGGTGCCATGCACCTGTAGTCCCAGCTACTTGGGAGGCTGAGGTGGGAGGATCGCCTGAGCCCGGGAGGTCAAGGCTGCAGTGAGCTAAGATTGTGCCACTATACCTCAGCCTGGGCAACAGCGTGAAACCCCGTCTCAACAAAATAAATAAACATATTTTGAATTAAATTAAAATGAAAAAGCAGCCTATCAAAAAGTGTGGGATGTAGTAAAAGTAATGTTTAGAGGGAAATTTATAGCATTGAATGCGTATATTAGGAGAAGAAAGATCTAACTCAGAGAGGGATGAACAGGTGAGGCACAGGGGGGTTTTAAGGTAGTTAAACTGTTGCAGGGCAGGGGAGCCCCAAAATTGGGACATCGTACGGGAAGGTTCTTGGCTTTGTCCAGGAAAGAATTCAAGGGTGAGCTAGAGGAGGAAGAAAAAGGTTTATTGAGGCAGCAGGGTTATAGCTCCGTGACTGTCCCTGCAGAGCAGGGCCACCCCATAGGCAGTGCTTGGAGAGCAGCAGCTCAGGGCAGTTCTACAGTCACATTCATACCCATTTTTAAATACATTCAAAGTAAAGGCAGGTTATTCAGAAATTTCTAGAAGAAGGGTGGTAACTTCTGAGTCATTGCCAGGGAATGAGGAAACTGTTCATGGTGCTAGTGCTCATGCCAGCCAGTCTTCAATCCAGCCCTGAGTCAAGCCCCACCTCTGAAGCTGAGTCCCACCTCCTATCTCAGAACTATCCTGCATGATGCTATAATGGTGGATACATGACCTGTTATGTTTGGCAAAACCCACAGAACTGCAGGACACAAGAGTGAACCTTAATGTAAACCTTAATGTAAATGGACTTTTGTTAATTATGATGTATTAATATCAATTCATCAATTGTAACAAATGTATCACACACTGTTAGTAATAGAGGAACTTATTGGCAGAAGGAGAGCGCTCTTATGGAACTCTCTGCACATTCAGCTCGATTTTTCTGTAAGCCTAAAACTGCTGTGAGAAACAAAATCCAACCTGGGCAACATACCAAAACATTATCTCTACAAAAAATAAAAAATGAGCTGGGTGCAGTAACGCATGCTTGTAGTCCCAGGTATTCAGGAGGCTGAGGCAGGAGGATCGCTTGAATCCAGGAGGTTGAGGTTGCAGTGAGTCATGATCATGCCCCTGCACTCCAGCCTGGGTAACAAAGCAAGATCCTGTCTCCAAAAGATAATAAAGTAAAAATCTACTAATTGAAAGGGAAAAAAGCATAGTATAATACCATTCTTAAGAAAAAGAAAAGAGACCTGTGTTTGTGTGGGTGTTAACATTAAAAAAAATCTCGAAAGCTCTATATCAAAATGTTTATAGAGGCAATTTTGTAGTTTTAGAATCATAGATGATCTTTCCACCTCCTGATTTCTCTGACTCTTTTCTTTTTGCAATGGGCATGTATTGCTGGAAAATACCACAGACAACTGTGAAATGATTTCATCAACAACAAAAAAAAAGATAAAGAAGGAAACACAAAATCTGTTAAATATGATTTATGTTGGCCGAGGGTTAAAATGCATTTCCAGAATAGAGTTCAGAGAAAGGCTGGGCTGCTAGTTGCTGGTTTAAGGACAAAGGGTAAGTTTCAGGAAGCAGAAAGCAAGCAGATGAAATTCAGCACTGGGATCAGGGGAGTGTCTGATTTGCGAAAGGAAAATGAAAAGACAGCTCCTCCCTTCCGAGGAAACGAAACCAACAGCAGCCCAGGCTCAGTCAGCAGAAGAGATAAAAGTGAACAGGTCTGGGAGCCAGTTCTGTTGCCACTGTCTCTCCTGTCGATGATGGATCTCAGAAGTACCCCAGCCAAATCTCTGGACAAGTTCATTGAAGACTATCTCTTGCCAGACAAGCATTTTCGCAGGCAAATCCACCATGCCATTGACATCATCTGTGGGTTCCTGAAGGAAAGGTGCTTCCGAGGTAGCTCCTACCCTGTACGTGTGTCCAAGGTGGTAAAGGTGAGTCCAGGCCTGCCTGGCCAGGGGAGGGGTGGCTGAACGCACAAGAGTTGAGATTGAGAATGAGAGAGAGAGAGAGAGAGAGAGAGAGAAACCTAGAACCCAGGGTGCAAATGTGAGTACAGACAGCTGAGATCTTCTGGGCTGGTGGTTTCTTATTTATCCACACAGTATGATAAAATAGATTCTGGGGTGAAATGCTACATCCCTATCATTAACAAGTGACCCTGCCCTGACCTTCCCGCTAAAGTTTATGAACCACTGTCCTAGGCCATGCCCATTTCAGAAAAAGGGAAACTGAAGCCCAGCTCTGGTAAACAACTGGCTAATTAGTGGCCAGGCTAGGGGCTCACCATTTCTGCAGTGAAGAATCATATATTTTGAAAACAAATAGCACCTGCTGGCTGCAAGACCTTGAGCGAGTCACTTAACTACTCTGTGTCCCAGTTTCCTCAGCCATAATCCCCCATACTGTTGCAGTCTTGCCAATGCACCTTAATGTAGCAGCTTCTCATTGTCTGAATTAGTACCCAAGGTTCTTTGTCCTGCATCCAAGAAAATTAAGGAACATGGACACAAAGGTGAGCTTGGAGCAAAAGTTCAGTAAGCAAAAGAAGAAAGCTCTCTGTGCCGTGGAGAGGGAAGTCTGAGTGGATTGCCAGATTACAGATGAATGCCAAAAACTTTTACAAGAAACTGCTCTCCTCCCTGTAACTGTTTGAGAAACTTGTTATCAGTAAAGCTGTGCAACTCCCCTTACCTTATGCAGCTGTGGGTATGTCTCTAGGCAAGCACAAAGCGCCACTTCTCTTGTACGTATAACTGTGGATTTGTTTCAGGTAAGCCCCACTCCCTGCGCCAGTTTCAGGCAGGCCCCTCCTCCAGGGCCCAGCCTTGACCGTTTACCTAATTGATTTTTCCCCTTCTTCCCCTCAATACCTCACAGGGCCGTGCAGATTAAGTAAAATAGTAAGTGTGAACCATCCAGCATAAGCTAGTCTTGGGCATAGTAAAGGACAATGGGAAAAGAACACAGATCCTGGAAGAAGGCCCCCAGGTTTGAATTGTATCTGCCACCTACTGGCTGGGTAATGGGGCTGATATATTATCTCACTGAGCATCCATTTTCCCATCTGTAAAATGGGGACTAATGATAATGGCACCCAAATCATAGCATCATTGCAAGCATCATAGGAGTTTAAGACATGCGATGCCTTCAGAACAGTGGCTAATGCTCCATAATGTTAGTGATTGCTCCTGTCATTTTATTTAGGGAGGTTTGCCTCACTAATGTCAGGTATTATTCTTGTCTTCTTTTTCAGGGTGGCTCCTCTGGCAAAGGCACCTCCCTCAGAGGCCGATCTGACGCTGACCTGGTTGTCTTCCTCAGTCCT
This sequence comes from Colobus angolensis palliatus, assembly GCF_000951035.1. NCBI lineage: Eukaryota > Metazoa > Chordata > Mammalia > Primates > Cercopithecidae > Colobus > Colobus angolensis. The sequence continues at coordinate 1,042,615 of NW_012121709.1, forward strand.
CTCACGACTTTTCAGGATCAGTTAAATCGCCGGGGAGAGTTCATCCGGGAAATTAGGAAACAGCTGGAAGCCTGTCAAAGAGAGAGAGCATTTTTCGTGGAGTTTGAGGTCCAGGCTCCACGCTGGGACAACCCCCGCGCGCTCAGCTTCGTGCTGAGTTCGCCCCAGCTCGGGGAGGGGGTGGAGTTCGATGTGCTGCCTGCCTTTGATGCCCTGGGTGAGAGCTCCCAGCTTCTTTTTCTCCCTCTTCCCATTTCTGAGCAGAAATCTCCCACAGCTTGAGAGCTTTTTGCCCCAACAGGGCATCCCTCTAAAGCAGGGTGGGAGGAGACCTTAGGATCTCTTCCAGGGCAAGAATGAATACGGTCATGATCTATCACAGGAGAGACACTAAACAGCAAATTGGCATAATGTGAGGACAAAGACATTTCTTACAGAACATCTGCAAGGCTTACTGGTTCTGTTTATGGCAAAATGTGTGAATTTTATCTTTCTAAAACCAGGCAGCAAAGATGTGGCTTAAAGTTCATGTTACTTTCATCTTTGTCCCAACATGAGATCTCATCAAACTTGTATGCAGCACATTGGGAGAGAGATGTGTATAATCTGCAGGAACATTTGGACAGGAAGTGTAACCTCTCAGAGGCTCCCTCGTCACATCAGGAGAATTGGTAAAACCACACTGCCTATATCATATCATTATTTTAAGCGATAAATGATCATCTACATTCAGCTGTGATGAGTAATAGGTGTTAAAAAATAGGAACTTCCAGCCAAGTGTGGTGGCTCATGCTTGTAATTCCAACACTTTGGGAGGTTGAGGTGGGAGGGTCGCTTGACCCCAGGAGCTCAAGACCAGCCTGTGCAACAAAGTGAAACCTCATCTCTACTAAAAATTTTAAAACATTAGCCAAGTGTGGTGGTACATGCCTGTGGTCGCAGCTATTCAGGACGCTGAGACTGAACGATCACATGAGGACAGCCAAGGGTTCAAGGTGTCAGTGAGCCATGAATGTGCCACTGCCCTCCATCCTGGGCACAGAGCAAGAGCGAGACCCTGTCTCAATCAGTCAGTCAATCAAAACTATGAATTTCCCAGCTGTATACAAAGGCGCCTCAGAACACCACAGTGAACTCAGAGAGGGATACGGAATCGTTCAGATTTTAATTTGTTGAGGGAAATGCAATGACGTCTGTCACAAGCCAAACAAACAGCTACTATTAAATTGTTTGAACTTACTGATTAGTGGCTACTAATTAATAGTTGGTCATTAAACAATAAGTGATTAATTATCAAGTAATTAGTACTTAATTAAAGGTACTGTCACAGTTTCCTTTAGTCCTAGGGCAGCCATGAAAAAAAAGGCTGACACTCCAAAGACACCAGGGTATGGGAAAGTTTTGGATTCTCTCATTTGTGCCATCTCCCGTGTTAGAGGCTAGAGTACAATGGCTGTAAAAGACAAGAGGGAGAAGACTGGTCACAGTGGCTCACACCTGTAATCTCAGCACTTTGGGAGGCCAAAGTGGGGGGATCACTTTAGGTCAGGAGTTCAAGACCAGCCTGGCCAACATGGTGAAATCTCATCTCTACTAAAAATACAAAAATTAGCTGGGCATGGTGGTGCACGCCTGTAATCATAGCTACTTGGGAGGCTGAGGCAGGAGAATTGCTTGAACCCAAGAGATGGAGGCTGCAATGAGCCAAGATCATGCCATTGCACTCCAGCCTGGGCAACAGAGTGAGACGCCATCTCGGGGAAAAAAAAAAAAAAACGAAGTAGGGTGAAACAATAGACAGCCATGGGGGTTAGGGGGCTTTTTTAGACAGGATCCTGAGGGAGGTTCCCTGAGCCTGAGTGATGAGAAGGAGTGAGCCTTGGGAAGATCTGGAGGTTCTGGGAAGAGGAACGGCAAGTACAGAGGCCCTGCAGCAGCAGTGACCATGGCACATTTGAAGAAGAGAGAAAAAGAGAAGTAGAAAGTGGGCAAAGGAAGCAAGAGAGGAGGTGAGGTGGGAGAGGTTCCAGAGACTAGATCACACTAGACATCATTGGCTACCATAAGGACTTTGGGTTTTAACATTCCAGATGTTGTGGGATGCAGGAAGCAGCATGATCAGATTTTAAAAGTTCTCTCTAGGTGCCAGGTTGAGAACAGGCTGTGGGGGAACCTGTAAAGAGGTTGTTGCCATAGTTCCAGTGAGTGATGTGGTGGCTTGGATGGAGTGATGGCAGTGGAGAGGGCAGGAGGGAGGATCAGGAAAAGACCTCAGGCTTCCCAGTCCTGGGTTTGTTGCACTTTCCAATCAAATCCCATGGCAAGGGGGATTGTCCCCTCAGAGTGACTGAAGGAACTTCTGAGAAGAGCTGACACCTAAATTGTGGGTTTTGCCCGAACAGGTCAGTTGACTGGCGGCTATAAACCTGACCCCCAAATCTATGTCAAGCTCATCAAGGAGTGCGTCTCCCTGCAGAAAGAGGGCGAGTTCTCCACCTGCTTCACAGAACTACAGAGAGACTTCCTGAAGCAGCGCCCCACCAAGCTCAAGAGCCTCATCCGCCTAGTCAAGCACTGGTACCAAAATGTATGGCCCTCCTACCAGGCCTGGCAGATCCTGTCTGTACTGGGAGCAGAGTGTGGGTTAGGGGAGCAGAGAAAGACGGGAGTGAAGGAAAGAGGAGGGGGAGTGGTGGAGGGAAACAGAGGGAGGGAAAGAGGAGAGAAAGGAAAAAGAGGTGGAGAGGGTAGAGGGAGGAGGCTGCAACAGAAGGGAGAATGAAAGGGAAGGAAGAGAGGAAGGAAGGGATTTTGGTGTTCTGTTCACTGCAATATCCCCAGAACTTAAAACAGCCTGGTGCATAATAGGTGTAAATAATTGTTGAATAAATGAATCAATGCTACACACACACACACACACACACACACACACAGAGAGAGAGAGAGAGAGGCAAAGAGAGAGAGTCAACCACACTCTTCAGAAGGTGGATAAGTTAAAACAAGAGTTTCAAACAAATATATGTTTAGATGCTCTTTCCTCCCACTTACTGGCTAGCTGGCCTTAAGTAAGCAACTTAACTCTTCTGTTATTTCTGCTTTCTCATCTGCAACGAGTAGCATGCCACAGCTATAGTAACATGGCATATAGTTGGTCCTGATTAATGTGACATCTTTTAGCCACCACAAGAGTACACATAATAAAAACTAACATGTATTATGTGCTTAGCTTATCTATGTTTTGCAGATGTGATATGCTTTTCTGTTCACTTTTAAATGCCCTGCATCTTAGTCAACTTTAGCAGTGATTCTGTAAGTTAGATAAGGTTAGGTATTATTATGAAACCCATTTTACACCAAGAGAAACTTGGGTCAGCAAGAGAAACTCCTTGGGTCACATGACTCATTTGACCAATAAGTAGCAGAAGTAAAATTTGAATTTGGCTGGGCATGGTAGTTCACACCAGTAATCCCAGAACTTTGGGAGGCCAAGGCAGGTGGATTGCTTGAGCCCAGGAGTTCAAGACTAGCCTGAGCAACATGGCAAAACCTCTTCTCTACAAAATAAACTAAAAATTTAGCTAGGTGTGATGGTGAGCACCTGTAGTCCCAGCTACTGGGGAGGCTGAGGTGGGAGGATCGCTTGAGCCTGGGAGGAGGAGCTTGCAGTAAGTCAAGACTGTGCTACTGCAGTCCAGTCTGTATGACAGAGCAAGATCTTGTCTCAAACAAACAAAAACTCAAATTTCGGTCTACTGACTTAAGAGTTTGCCTGATAATAATAGGCATTCAATATATATTTATTGAATAAATGAATGAATGAATGAATGAATGAAAATAATCAGGGATACATTTTCCAATTTAAAAGTAACACCTCTAGTTAAAAAAGACAATCATTTAGTTGCTAGACTTCTAAGTGTTTGCTGTTCCATGAATTTTAATCATGGAGCCTGAGCATTGTAGAACTTACAAAAGCAGTTCTTGACAAAAGCAGCACTGGCCCCAGGGACAAATTGAAAATTAATGAGGGTGTTTTTGGTAACCGTGGTGATGGGAGGACATGGGTGCTACTTACATTTAGTGGAAAGAAGGCAGGAATACTAATTGCTGTACAATGATTACGAGAGTCCTGCACAGCCAAGAATTGTCTTTTTCTTTCTTTCTTGATGCTTTTCTCCTTTAAAACAAGACAAGATTACAATATTTTAACTCCACTAACCACCATCATCACCACCTCCAACTTGTATGCTACATTTCTTGTATATTTCAAGTCTCTTTATATTTTCAAGTGCCTCGAAGTATTATTACTGTTTTACAGCCAAATGTTTAGTTAATCCACTCACAGATCTACTACTTTCTTCACTATTCATTCTTTCTTACGTGTCTAACATTCCGTCTGGGGTAATTTTCCTAACTGACCATACATCCTTTGGGATTTCTTTTGATGATGGTCTTTTGGTAGTAAACTCTCTCAGTTTTTGTCTGAAAATGTCATGCTTTTGCCTTCATTGTTGAAGGGTGCTTTTGCTGGGTGGTCATTTCAGTACACTAAATATATTATTCCATCTTCCACTGTCATCATTAAAAAGTCAATTGCCAGTCTTTACTGTAGCTCTTTTGTAGGTAACCTATCTTATTCCTCTGGCTGCATGTAAAAGTTTTCTCTTTGTCTTTGATTTTGTTTAGCTTCAATCTGCTGTGTCTTAATGATGGGTTCCTATTATTTGTCCTGATAGGGATTCCTTTAAGGGTCCTGAATCTGTGGATAAGATATCTTTAATCAGTTTTGAAACTTCTCAGCCATTCTTCTAAAATATTGATTCTCCCTCATTCTCTCCTCACCTTCTGGAATTCCAATTAAATGTATGTTAGACCCTACTCTATCTTTCATATCTCTATACTCTCTTCTGTATTTTTCATCTTTTTGTCTATTTTTCCATGCTTTATTCTGAATAGTTTCTTCTAATCTACCTTCCAATTAACTAATTTTCTCTTTAGCTATATCTAATTTGCTGTTGCACTATTAATTACAGTTGCCATTTTTATCCTGAAATTTCTATTTCATATTTTTGTATCTGCAATGTTACTTCTTATGGCTTTTAATTCCTTGCTAACTATTGAAAGTTCTTATTTTATCCTGTGAATATGATATTCCTACTTATTTTATTTTTAATTTTTATTATTTGTTAATCTTGTGTTTTATTTGCACTTCTTTTCTGTGACATGAGCATACACAGATTCATGTGTATACATATATGGCTCTGATACCTGATACCGCTCCTTTCCTGTCCTCATTCAAACCACTGATCACAGAGAGAGGACTATTTTTTTAAAAATTTTTCTATTTCAATAGGTTTCTGGGGAAACAGGTGGTGTTTTGTTACATGAATAAGTTCTTTAGTGGTGATTTCCGAGATTTTGGTGCACCCATCACCCAAACAGCGTACATTGTACCCTATGTGTAATCTTTTAACCCTTGCCACCCCCTACCCTTTCCCCCCAGTCCCCCAAGTCCCATGTATCATTCTTATGCCTTTGCTTCCTCATAGCTTAGCTCCCACATATGTGAGAACATACAATGTTTGGTTTTCCATTCCTGAGTTACTTACTTAAAATAATAGTATCCAATTCCATCCAAGTTGCTGTGAATGCCATTATTTTGTTCCTTTTTATGGTTGAGTAGTATTCCATGGTGTGTGCATGTGTATGTGTGTGTTTAACATTTTCTTTATCCACTCACTGATTGATGGGCATTTGGGTTTGTTCCATATTTTTGCAATTGCAAATTGGGGTGTTATAAACATGTGTGTGCAAGTATCTTTTCTGTATAATGACTTCTTTTCCTCTGAGTGGATACCTACTAGTGGGTTTGCTGGATCAAATGGTAGATCTACTTTTAGTTCTATAAGGAATCTCCACACTGTTTTCCATAGTGGTTGTATGAGTTTACATTCCCACCAATGGTGTAAAAGTGTTCCCTTTTCCCCACATCCAGACCAACATCTATTATTTTTTGATTTTTTATTATGACCACTCTTGCAGGAGCGAGGTGGTATCACATTGTGGTTTTGATTTGCATTTCCCTGATAATTAGGGATGTTGAGCATTTTTCCATATGCTTGTTGGTATTTGTATATCTTCGTTTGAGAATTCTCTGTTCATGTCCTTAGCCCACTTTTTGATGGGGTTGTTTGTTTTATTCTTACTGATTCATTTGAGTTCTTTGTAGATTCTGGATATCAGTTGGATGTATAGATTGTGAAGATTTTCTCCCATTCTGTGGGCTGTCTGTTAACTCTGCTAATTATTTCTTTTGTTTTGCAGAAGCTTTTTAGTTTAATTAAGTCCCATCTATTTATCCTTGTTTTTGTTGCATTTGCTTTTGAGTTCTTTGTCATGAAGTCTTTGCCTAAGCCAATGTGTACAAGGGTTTTTCCAATGTTATCTTCCAGAATCTTTATGGTTTCAGGTCTTAGATTTAACTATTTGATTCATTTTGAGTTGATTTTTATATAAAGGGAGAGGTGAAGATTCAGTTTCATTCTTTTACATGAAACTTGCCAATTATCCCGGGATCATTTGTTGAATAGGGCATCCTTTCCCCACTTTATGTTTTTTGTTTGTTTGGTTTGTCGAAGATCCGTTGGCTGTAAGTGTTTAGCTTTATTTCTGGGTTCTCTATTCTGTTCCATTGGTCTATGTGACTATTTTTATACCAGTACCATGTTGTTTTGGTGACTATGGCCTTATGGTATAGTTTGAAGTCTAGTAATGTAATGCCTCCAGATTTGTTCTTTTTACTTAGCCTTGTTTTGGCTATATGGGCTCTTTTTTGGTTCCATATGAATTTTAGGATTGTTTTTTCTAGTTCTGTGAAGAATGATGATGGTATTTTGATGGGAATTGCATTGAATTTGTAGATTGTTTTTGGCAGTATGGTCATTTTCACGATATTGATTCTACCCATTCATGAGCATGGGATGTGTTTCCATTTGTTTGTGTTGTCTATGAATTCTTTCAACAATGTTTTGTAGTTTTCCTTGTAGAGTTCCTAGTTATTTTAAAGTCTGTATTCAGTCTTTCAATATTTAAAGTTTTGTAAGTTTATTACTATTTGTCTTTTTTCTGTTGGTCATAACTCTTAGTGTTTTGTTTCCTTTTGTGCCTTGTTACATATGTGCTGGTCACTGTATTTGAAAATTATGTGTGAAATAATTTCAGGTTTTGGATTATGTATACTCCTCCAGAAAGAATTTCATTTGCTTCTCTGCGTTTCTTAGGAACATTACAAGTCCTTCTTCTCAGTTAATTTTCATAGTATCTTTATAAGATAGGTGCTATTATGACCAGTCACTTAGCAGATGAAAATAATGAGGCTCTGTGAGTCTAAGTCATCAACTTAGAATCGGACAATGGTGAAGCCAGGATTCAAACTCACATCAGTCAGAATCCAGCGCTCTTGACAAGGGGCCAGCACAGTGTTTTTTAAAAAACAAAGGGCTAGATAGTAAATGTCTTAGACTTTGTGGACTGCACAGCCTCTGTTGCAGCTACTCAACCCTGCCTTTGTAGCATGAATGCAGTCATAAACTATACATAAATGAATGAGCTTGGATTTGTTCCAAGGAAACTTTATAAAAACAGGTGGCAGGCTGGATTTGGCCCATGAGAAATGGAGTTTACACAAAAGTTGAGCAAACCAATTTTTTTTCTGATTGTTTTTCCTCTTCTCAGTGTAAGAAGAAGCTTGGGAAGCTACCACCTCAGTATGCCCTGGAGCTCCTAACAGTCTATGCTTGGGAGCAAGGGAGCATGGAAGGAGATTTCAACACAGCCCAGGGATTTCGGACGGTCTTGGAATTAGTCATAAACTACCAGCAACTCTGTGTCTACTGGACAAAGTATTATAACTTTCAACACCCCATTATTGGAGAGTACCTGAGTGGGCAGCTCAGGAAACCCAGGTATGCTATCCCCACATGGCTTAACTCCTCTATGTAAATGAACACCTGGACACAGGTACAGTGCCTTGGAAATGGAGAAGGTGGGAGGGCTCCCCACTTAGTGAGAATCTCCTCTTGCCTGTCATTCATACTGGGCGTTTTACTACTGCCACCTGATTTAAACACCTACCTCAAACCCTGTGAGGCAGGCACTATCATTTTATAGGTGAGTAAACTGAGGTTCTGAGAGGTAAGGAGCTTGTCCAAACCTTAACAGAAAATGAGTAAAATAGCTGGAATTTGAACTGAAATAAGAACAGCAGCAACAACAATGATAGTAATTGCTCCCAGGTATTGAAAGCTTGCTGTAAGACTAGCACATGCTAATATAATAGTAAAAATTATTATCAATATTACTGACATGTATGTTATGTTGTAGTCACTGTGCTGAGCATTTCACATAACTGGGCTTTTTCTATCCTCACACCATAGCCTTTGAGATACGTATGTGGAACTATCTCCATTTTACAGATAAGAATCCTGAGGTTTAGAGAGTTCAAGTGACCTACCCAAGGGCACATCACTGATAAAGGGCAGAGGTGGGATTCAAACCCACATCTGTCAGGCGCAAGTGCAAGGCTCCTTCTCCTCATGCTCACGGCCCCCTGGGGAATAGGGCACTGGGGACATACCCCAGGGAGTCCTTCTTCATGCTCTGAGTCCCAGTCCCTCCCAGGCTGCTATTTTGCTCTCCAAGGAGCATCTGGACTCCCTGGACTGAGCCCCAGCTTCTCACCTGTCCCTCTCTAAATGTTGCTCTGCAGGCCTGTGATTCTGGACCCGGCAGACCCTACAGGAAACCTGGGTGGTGGAGACCGAAAGGGTTGGAGGCAGCTGGCACAAGAGGCTGAGGCCTGGCTGAATTACCCATGCTTTAAGAATTGGGATGGGTCCCCAGTGAGCTCCTGGAATGTGCTGGTGAGACCTCCTGCTTCCTTCCTGCCATTCATGCCTGCCCTTCTCCACACAGCTTGAGACATATAGCTGGAGACCATTCTTTCCAAAGAACTTACCTCTTGCCAAATTCCATTTGATTCATATAGTTACAGGCTGTGCTCCATATTTAACAGTCATTTTGGTCACAATCGAGGGTTTCTAGAATTTTCACATCCCTTGTCCAGAGTTCATTCCCCTAAGAGTAATAATAATAATCTGTAGCACCATTTACTGACTGTCTGCTTCGGGCTCAGGTTCTGTCCTAAGCCCTTTAATACACACTATCTCTTTAAATATTCACAACAATCCCATGAGGCATGTTTTCTTTTTTTTAATTTTTATTATTTTAGATTCAGATGACACATGTGCCATTTGTTACACAGCTATATTGTGTAATGGTGTGATCCTGTCACCCAATTAGTGAACAGAGTACCCAAAAGGAGTTTTTTCAACCCTTGCCCTTCTCCCCCCCCTCCTCCCTTTTGGAGTCTCTAGTGTCTATTGTTCCCATCTTTAGCAGATGTTACATATTTGGTTTTCTGTTTCTGGGTTAATTCACCTAGGATAATGGCCTCCAGTTGCACCCATGATTTCATTTGTTCTTATGGCTGTATAATATTCCATGGTGTAGATATACCACATTTTCTTTATCCAGTCCACACTGATGGGCACTTAAGTTGATTCCATGACTTTGCTATTGTGAATAGTACTGCGATAAACATATGAGTGCAGGTGTCTTTTGATATGATTTCTTTTCCCTTGGGTAGATACTCAGTAGTGGGATTGTTGAGTTGAATGGACATTCTGTTTTTAGTCATTTGAAAAGTCCCATGAGGTATGTTTTCTATCGTTCCCATCTTACAGATGAGACAAAGGCTCAGAGAGGTGAGGTCACTTGCTCAAGGACGTCACTGGTGGTGGAAATGGGATTCAAACTCAGTGGACTCTAAAGCTAGTGCTCATGTCATGGTGCTAAACAGCCAACCTTGTCTCATCCCCACCTCTCATCTGACCAGTGGGAGACTCTGAGCAGCTGAGTGACTTGGGCTTTAGGGGCAAAGGACCCAGTCTTGGATCTTTCCACCCCCAAGCAGGAATCTGTCTGATTCCAGGGGATTGATGATGTTGCAGATGGCTAGGAAACAGACTCCAGGATGGAATTTAGTGTGCAGGATGTTCTGGGGGAGAGCCACTGGAACCAGCACTCAGGGAAAGGAGGGGAAGAAAGGATAGGAAGAAAGAAGGAAAGAGCATAGGGAGAAGTGAACAGGGATGCAAAACAAATGCCAACTTCAGCCAACTTCAAGGACAGCCCTGGAGCTGGAATGGCCTTTAGAGCTGCCCCATGGTGACAGAAGTGGCCAGGCCTCTATACCCCTACATGGACCACTCACTGTGCTTGGGCACCTGGGAAAGGGCATGGCCTTGAGCAAAAGGCTCTCTGCAGCTGAGGCAACCCCTAAATGGGCTGAGGGCTGGAGTCTGTCTGCTGACCGCCATCCCAGCAGCTGGGGTTTGTTAGTCTTTCCTCAAAGGGGGATCCAGATGGCACGTCACAGTGTTCACCGTAAATACTCACTGAATCCAGCTGCAAGGTAGGAAGACTCCCTGATGTGATCATGTGTCTCACCCTTTCAGACTGAAAACGATAGTGAAGACGATGAGTCCTACGATCCCAGGAGGTATCAGCAACATGGTTACATCCAAACATATGAGGGCCCTTATTTCTCTCAGAGCCCCAGCACACTCCAGGCAGCATCCACTCGACAGGCAGAAGAGAACTGGACATGCACCATCCTCTGAATGCCAGTGCATCTTAGGGGAAAGGGCTCCAGTGTTACCTGGACCAGCCCCTGCATTTCCATGTGGGACACTTGATCCAGAGAGGACAAAGGTCCTTAGTGAGCTGGTGTATAATCCAGGACAGAACCCAGGTCTCCTGACTCCTGGCCTTCTATGCCCTCTCTCCTATCATAGATAACATTCCCCACAGCCTCGCCTCATTCCACCTATTCTCTGAAAATATTCCCTGAGAGAGAACAGAGAGATTTAGATAAGAGAATGAAATTCCAGCCTTGAATTTATTCTGTGCACATGACGGGAGGGTTATGTCTAATGTATTATCAATAACAATAAAAATAAAGCAAATACTATTTATTGGGTGTTTATTAACTTCAAGGCACAGAGCTGCCAAGAAGTACAGATGCCTATCTAGGGGTGTGTGTGTGTGTGTGTGTGTGTGTGTGTGTGTGTGTATACATTGATTCAACAAGAAATATTTATTGAGCACTTACTATGTGCCAAACATAGCTCTGGGCACTGGGAACATAGCAATGCACAAAAGCAGACAGAAATCCCTGTCTTCATGACTCTGCAGAGCCAAGGCTTCCAGAATTTTTTAAGTAAAAAAAAAAAATCCCTGTCCTTATGGAGTTGACATTTGTGCAAAACATCTTAATATTAGATGGTTTTCCTATTACTAATAATTCTGAAATAAGCATCTGTGATTTATCCTTTCTCCATATCTCTGAGAAAAATTCTAGAACCTCTCTGTGTGACACAGTAGCCACTAGCCACATGTATCAAGTGCTTAAAACATAGCTAGTCTAAATCTACATGTGCTGTGAGTGCAAGATATGTACTTGGTTACTAAGACTTAGTACAAATGAAAAGAAGGCCAAGTTCTTGCCAACTGATAATTTGTTTAATTGTGTGCTGAAATGACAATTTTTAAATATATTTGAGTTAAATCAAATGAACTTCATCTCTTTCTTTTCCCTTTTTAATTGTGGCTACTAGAAAATGTGAAATCACACATATGGCTTGCATTATATTATGTATTTCTACTGGACAGCTCTGCTCTCCAAGGTAAATCACTGGATGAAAGATTCGACTATACTGACTTACATTGCCACATTATCACACTGTCCTTGGGACCAAGAATCAGCATATCATTAATAAGACTCTAAAATATAAAACTCTCATAAATACTCACAAAAGAACTTGAATGCTCAGATCACCTGAGTTGCTGGTCACATGGGTGGCTGGAAAGCAGTCTTTGATCTGTCCAGATTATATTCTTCCATTTAGTCCCCCAGCATCCCTGTGAGATGGGTTTTGTTGTTATTCTCATAATAGTAAGTGGAATAACTTGAGGTTCTAAGAGGTTGCAGTGCTTGCCCAGGGTCACCCAGCTGGTCAGGGGCAGAGTCTGAACTTGAACCTCTAATCCTTCTCTTTCTAAAGCTCATGTTCTTAATCACTGCAGTATGGTCTCAATGTGTCCTCATTCATTGATTTCCTATGTTTTCCTACTCTGGCGCCATGAGAACCAGAAGCACCAATGTCCAAGGGCAGGGAAAGATGAATGTCCCAGCTCAACCTGAGCACACATTCACCCTTCCACGGTCTTTCTGTCCTATTTGTAGACTGGATTAGATGATGCCAGTCTACTGATTCAAATGTGAATCTCTTTCAGAAACACCCTCACAGATACACTCAGAAATGGTGTTTTACCAGCTATCTGGGCACCCTTAGCCCAGTCAAGTTGTCACATAAAATCAATCATTGCACACTACATGCTGATAGGCAAGTGTGGATATCCCAATGTAATGGCTTCATTGTATTTTACCGTGTGGAAAATGCACTTATGTTGCATTTTGAGAGTGTTTCATTTTATAGCAGTGCCACAACCAACAGTAGGTTAATGGAATCAGTAATCAGTTGTTTGATCGAAGAGCCACATGGCCACATGATCAGCCTTCCATCTACAACAGCACCCAGGAGTGCCCCAGGATTGTTTTTCAAAGGGCATAGACATTTTTGCTGAAAATGACATGGGCTTGCTCCAGAGTCCTGAGGGGTCTGTGTTATAATTCTCTAATTAGATATTGCCATAATCTCTGAATGACATGTTTTCCCATGACCAACACTTTGGACACCATGGGGCCTGTCAGGCTGGTGTGGCCCAAGTAGAGGGGTGACTTGCACTGAAGCCTATACCAGTTGCAGAGCCCTTCAGGATTTAATAAGAGGGTGCTAATTTCTGTACTTCCCTGGCTCTGAGATGTAATAGTGGTTTTGATTTACTATCCTGGCCAGGGAGGTGACATTTTCAAAGGTATCCCCATGACCTTCCTCACTGTGATAGCCCTCACTTAACACTCAGGCCAATGTGGGGTAGTGTCTTTTACCAAGCATGTCCTTTTTGAATATACATTCAGGGGACAGGGAAATGATCACCAGGTCGGTCCATAGACACAGAGGGCATATTACAAGCCTGACTTGGCCAGGGCTCCATTTTTCACTCTTGGCTCCTATATACCCCTACTCTGATGAGGACAGAATCTGATGACGCTTTGGGTTTTCATGCATCGTTATCAATGTTGATCCTCTGCTCAACAGTCTTAGAAATGTTGAGTGATTCCCCTTTTCCAATGTTAACATCCTCTGAATGAATGGCTATAGGTCCTTTGGGGGAAACCATTACTATATATGCTATGGTGTCACAGGGTCTTTTCCTAAGGGGACTCTGCCTCCTGCTTAGGTTGTTTCCACTGGATTATTGTGAATAGTGCTGCAGTAAACATGGGAATGCAAGTTATCTTTTTGATATCCTGATTTCAATTCTTTTCGATAAATACTCAAAAGTGATATTGCTGCAACATATGGTAGTTCAAATTTTTTTGGTTTGTTTCAAGACGGAGTCTCACTCTGTTGCCCAGGCTGGAGTGCAGTGACGCGATCTCGGCTCACTGCAAGCTCCACCTCCCAGGTTCACACCATTCTCCCACCACAGGCTCCTGAGTAGCTGGGACTACAGGCACCCGCCACCACGCCTGGCTAATTTTTTGTATTTTTTAGTAGAGACGGGGTTTCACTGTGTTGGCCAGGATGGTCCCGATCTCCCGAACTCATGATCTGCCCACCTCGGCCTCCCAAAGTGCTGGGATTACAGTTGTGAGTCACTGCGCCCGGCAGTAGTTCTATTTTTAATTTTTTGAGGAACATCCATACTGGTTTTCACAGTGGCTCACCAACAGTGTGCAAGAGTTCCCATCTCTCTACATCCTCACACTTGTTATCTTTTGTTCATTTTTTAAAAAAATGATAGCCATCCTACCAGGTGTAAAGTGATACTGCATTGTGATTTTGATTTGCATTTCTCTGATAATTAGTGACATTGACTATCTTTTCATACACCTGTTATCCACTTGTATGTCTTTTTGGAGAAGGATCTATTCCAATCTTTAGCCCATTTTTAAATCAGGTTATTAATTTTTTTGCTAGTGAGTTGTAGGAGTTCCTTACATATTGTGGAGATTAACCCTTATTAGATGTATGGTTTGTAAATATTATCTTCATTCCATAGATTGTCTTTGCAGCCCATTGATTGTTTCCTTTACTATGCAGAAGCTTTTTAGTCTGATGTAGTCCCAGTTGCCTATTTTTGCTTTTGCTGCCTGTGCTTTGCATACATGGCCACCTGATCTTTGACAAGACTGCCAAGAATACACAATGGGGAAAGGACAGTGTCCTCAACAAATGGTGTCTGGAAAGCTGAATGTCCACATGCAAAAGAATAAAACTGGACCCTTACCTTACACCACATACAAAATCAACTCAAAATGGATTAAAGACTTAAACATGAGACCTGAAACTGAAACTACTAGAAGAAAACATGGGGAAAACTTCATGACATTGGTCTTCCCAGTGATTTCATGGATGTGACACCAAACGCACAGACAACAAAAGGCATTTATGTTCATACGGCATGTGAGGAAGGGGTTCAGTTCCAGTTCTTCCAATGTGGATGCTCAGTTATCCCAGCAGCATTTGTTGAAGGGACCATGCTCTCTCCACTTCTTTGCAAAACCACCTCTTAAATATTCCGAGAGTCCCTCTATGTGGGATTCTGTTTCTGGACTCTGCTTTTTTCCATTGGTCTATTTTTTGTGTCCTTGAGTTAATACAACCTTGTCTTAATTACTGTAGCCTTATAATTCTTAGTATCTTTGGGAGAACTCTGTTCTCTTTTTATCAAGTCTTTGGTTCCTCTTGGCCCTTTTTATTTCTACATTAATTTTATACTCAATTTGTTAAGCTCCTCCCAAAATATGGAGAGGCATTTGATTAGAATTACACAGATTAGCTTGGGAAGAATAACATCTATATTATACATATAGATATATAGATCCATATAGAATTTGATGATTCTGACCCATGAACTTGGAGTTTCTTTTCATTAATTTTAGTGTTTAGTGACAGTGACAATGTTTTATCATTTTCCCTGGAGAGGTCTCTCATGGTTTTTGTCATATGTATTCCTAGGTATTTGTTTCAGTACTATTGTACTTGGCAGGCTTTCTTTAATTTCATTTTGTAATGGTTGGTTCATGGGAGATTTAAACGTTTTCAGTGGTGATATTTGGCTATAGCATTATAGGTGATCTTTATACTTTTCTAAATTTTCTGTGGCCATGGGAAATAACAAAGACACTTTTCTTGCAAAAAAAAAATAGCTTTTGACAAGTATTTCTCTCAGCTAAGCTCTGATAGTTTATGCAAAGTTGGCAGGCACTGGCCACAGAAAGCTCTGGGGTGCTGTTATTTGGAGCTGCTGGTTCAAGGACAAATTCACAAGATTTGGAAACAGAGGAGCAAGTGTGTAAGGACAAGGGAAACTATCATATAAAATTGAAGCACCTGAGCTGGAAATTTCTGAGCCCCCAGAGATAAATTTCCTCAGCTCCTCCCTGATGAGAAAACAAAACTAAGAAGAGTTAACGTTTAGCCAACAGAAATGAGAGTAAAGTTCATGGAAGAAATTAGGACACAGTGGAAATGTTCAAAATGAGGAAACGTTCAATGTCAAGTTTGAGGTCCAGGGTTGATGGGTGAACTCTGCACACTCAGCTTCATGTTAGGTCTCCTAGCTCAATGAGGGGGTGAATTTTGATGTACTGCTGTCTTTGAAGCCCTGTGTGAACTCTCCCAGACCCTCCCCCCTTTCCTCACACAAATCCCCTCCTTGCACAGCCCTCACACCTGTCTGTGAGGTGCCAGGGTCCCCTCTCCCAGCCAGCCACAGACCAGTATTGCCCCTCTCCAAACTTCCCTTCAGGCAGATCAAACCCAGGGCTCTGGAGTCAGACTGCCTGGGCTCAAATCCTGCTTCTGAATCTTACGAGACGTCAAGTCACTTACCTAACTCCTTGGTGAAACAGGCTCTCCTCTGTCAAATGGGAGGGCATGCTTTGGGAGGCCAAGGCAGGAGGATTGCTTGAGCTTAGGAGTTCAAGACCACCCTGGGTAACAGAGTGAGGTCCTGTCTCTATAAAAATAAAAAAAATTAGCCAAGTGTGGTGGCTCATGCCTGTAGTCCTAGCTACTCAGGAGGCTGAGGAGGAAGAATTGCTTAAGCCCATGAGGTCAAGGCTGCAGTCAGCCATGATCAAGCCACTGCACTGCAGCCTGGGCAACGGAACAAGACCCTGTCTCAGAAATAAGTAAATAAATAAATACATAAATAAATCTGGGTGCAATTGTGGCTCTTAGTGTTATAGAGAGGACTGAATGAGCTAATGGATGATGGATTTATGCCAGTACCTCACATATAGCTTATCCTGAAGGAAGTTAGAGCTTATTATGATGATTATTCAAAAAATATTTATCAAAGGTCTGCTGTGGGCCATGTTCTGGCTCAGTGCTGGGGATGCAAAGATGAGCAACAGACTCCTCAGGGACAATTGTCTGATGAGGTAACAGGCACTATTTATGAGTGGTCTAATCAATAGAGTTCTATTTATCTTATAATTATCTAATAAATGATCTAATAATTTATTAGAGGGCTAATAAATCTGATGGCAGGAGCCTGTGGGGGGGCAATGGCCAGTTCTCACTATGGTACCCAGGCTGGTCTTGAACTCCTGGGCTCAAGCAATCCTTCTGCCTCCACCTCCCAGCATTCTACAATTACAGAGGCATGAACAAACTGCACCTGGCCTAAAATTTTATGTTAATAAAAAAATGCATGTGTTTGAGGAGTACGACATGATGCTTGAACATCATACTGTGTCAGGGGAAACCAGCCCCCGATACTTCAAAGTAGATTCTTTTCTATTTTCCCTAAGTGTTGGCTGGTCTGAGAAATAAACAGCAAGAGTACAAAAGGGAGAAATTTTAAAGCTGGGTGTCCAGGGGAGACATCACATGTCAGCAGGTTCTGTGATGCCCCCTGAGCCATAAAACCAGCAAGTTTTTATTAGCGATTTTCAAAGGGGACAGAGTGTACAAATAGGTGTGGGTCACAGAGATCACATGCTTCAAGGGCAACAAAAAGATCATAGGGCAGAAGGTCAGGGTGAGATCACAAGGTCAGGGTGAAACTAGAATTACTAATGAAGTTTCATGTCCCGCTGTGCACGCATTGTCATTGATAAACATCTTAACAGGGTTCAAGAGCAGAAAACTTGTCTGACTAGAATTCGCCAGGCTGGAATTTCCTAATCCTAGCAAGCCTGGGGGCGCTGCAGGAGGCCAGGACGTAGTTCATCCCTTATCTGCAATGGCATAAGGCAGACACTCCCAGAGCACCCATTTTAGAGACCCCACACTGGGAATACATTCTTTTCCCAGGGCTATTAATTATTAATATTCCTTATTGGGGAAAGATTTCAGTGATACTTCTCTTACCCATTTTCAGTAATAAGAGAAATAAGGCTCTGCCCTACCTGGTTCCCAGGCAGTCAGACTAAATGGTTATCTCCCTTGTTCCCTGAACATTGCTGTTATCCTGTTCTTTTTCCAAGGTGCCCAGATTTCATATTGTTCAAACACACATGCTTTATGAACAATTTGTGCAGTTAACGCAATCATCACAGGGTCCTGAGGTGACATACATCCTCAGCTTATGAAGATGACGGGATTAAGAGATTAAAGTAAAGACAGACATAGGAAATTATAAGAGTATTGATTGAGGAAATGATACATGTCCATGAAATCTTCACAATTTATATTCTTCTGTCACGGCTTTAGCAGGTCCCTCTGTTCGGGGTCCCTGACTTCCCACAACATCACTATATACCTGAAATTAGCATCGATTCTAATTCTCTGGTCACACGTCATTCAGAGCATAGGATCTTCAGTAAATTTAAGAAGTGCCTCTCTCCCTACTTTTAGCCATGTGACTCCCAGAATCCTGTGAAAGTAAAGATCTTGTGTTTGGCCATAGGAGACTTCTATTCACCGTCTTTGCTCTCTCCCACAAATGGTGAGGTCTCCACAGTCTCCCACATGACAGCTTTGTACTAAAATCAACCTTACTCTATAGAACATGCATGATTATGGCAGGACTACTGAGATCTTGGTATACCACATGGGACAAAGTTTGATGTATTAGTTAGGATAACATTAGCTGCTGTAACAAACAGTCCCCCAAGCTGTAGCATGGCTCAGATGCAGTATAGGTGTCTTTTTCACTTATATCAAGCAAGAATTATCAGATTTTCTGATTTTTTTTCCGCTGTGTAGGGAGAAGTTGTCAGAGGTCACATCACAGTTCACAGCAACCATCTATGTTTGGGAGCAAGGATGCTGGAAACAGAAGCCAGCATAGTTGTAGCTTGTCCAAAATTACAGACACCTTTGCATTTACTGAACTGAATCCTATGACTTGAAGACCAAAGACTGTATCATGCCTAAAGGGACAGCCTCAGAACTGTGGATGCCTGTCCCTCCTGGTTTGGGTTTGTGCTGACCATAGGCAAATCCACTGAACTCAGGATCACTGTATAAAGTGACATATTGAGCCTAGTGCCAGAATAAATCTGAACAAAATCAGGGTTCATTTTAATAGCAACAGGCTGCTAATGCAGGCATCAACTCCATCAAACTGTGTTCCTTCAAATGTTATGTTCCCCTGGGAGTATCCCACACCCTGACATCACACATTCACTCAGTGAAACCCACATTCATTCGGGGAGCTCTTTCTCTTTCTCTCTTCTCTAACACACACACTCTCCTTGGTTAGCTGGCTGCTGATCGACATTTCTGAATATACTGGTTTTCGGGAAAATAGGATGGTTGGCTTCCAACCCCAGATTTTTCACTGATGGGTTCCATATTTTCACCATCTTGGCCAAAGTCTCTGGGTCACCATTTCCATACATACCCACACACTATAAAGGGATGCTTTTTCTGAGCCTTCTGTTCATGCAGTCTGGAATTGTATTTACTTTTGTTTCGGGGCATCCTGGGTAGCTCATTCCACTAATAAGCATAACCATAACCATTGCAGTCTCCCCTTATTGACATTTACAACTTTCCAGACACATGCTAGGGAACTTACATTCATTATTTCATTTAATTCTCACATCACAACCTCGTGAGGTGGAGGAGCATGATGGAAGGAGGAAGGAGCTAAAAGCAAGGAATCTGGAGTCCAACTGCCTGGGTTCAAATCCTGGCTTTACCAATTACCAACTCTGTGACATGGGGCTAATTTCCTAACCTCTCTATGCTGTTTCCATATCTCTAAAAGGAACCTGACAATAGCATCTACCTCATAGGATTTGTACGAGGATTAAATGAGTTAATATTGGCTGGGCACGGTGGCTCAAGCCTGTAACCCCAGCACTTTGGGAGGCCGAGACGGGTGGATCACGAGGTCAGGAGATCGAGACCATCCTGGCTAACATGGTGAAACCCCATCTCTACTAAAAAATACAAAAAACTAGCCGGGCGAGGTGGCAGTTGCCTGTAGTCCCAGCTACTCGGGAGGCTGAGGCAGGAGAATGGCATAAACCCAGGAGGCGGAGCTTGCAGTGAGCTGAGATCCGGCCACTACACCCAGCCTGGGCGACAGAGCGAGACTCTGTCAAAAAAAAAAAAAAAAAAGAGTTAATATTTATAAAGTGTTTGGAATGATACCTGACATCTGGTAATTGTTTGATAAATAAAATCCATTTTAATGATGAGGAAACAGACTCAGAAGAGGGCACTCATTTGCTCATGTGGTACAGATAGGTTCCAGACTCAAACTCAAGACCATCTGACTCCAAAACATCTAAAACTGTTGCCCTGCATTCTCTTCATTTGACAGATAATAAAACTGAGGCTCAGAGAAGCTAAGTAACTCACCTGGGACTGCACAGCAAAACAACACGAGCAAGACCTAGGGTCTCCTGACTGCCAGAGCGGAGATGCTTCTATAGGCTTTTCTCACTGATGCTCTCTGGGCAGACAGGCTGCTTAATATGAGAGTGAGCACACACTCCTTTTTTCATTTTCAGGTAAACCTGACACCAGTTTGCAGAAGGCACTACACCAATAATTAGTGAACATGTGGTGAATTTGCAGCAGACAAGAGGAGCCTCATTATCCCATATTTTCCAGGTTGCTTGGGGAAGCAGGAATCACAGCAAGGAAAATCTTCAATAATAAACAGACGTCTCATAAAATTAATTGCAACCCAACCTCTCTCTCTACTTAAAATTAGCATCTATTTCCAGCTCTGCTTTCAATGCCCCCATATGCATACATGTGAACTCCCTCCCTCTCTTCCTCGCTCTCTCCTTCTCTCTTTCTCTCTCCCTCATTAAAAAATAAAATTTAAGAAAAAAATACTAGGTAGATTTACACAAATAGTGGGATCTCAGTCTTGAGTTAGCTATGTATGACTGAAAAGGATGCTGTGGTTTAATCTTAATAATCATCATAAAAACAATGACATGGCCAGTCACAGTGGCTCATGCTTATAATCCCAGCACTTTGGGAGGCCGAGGTCAGCAGATCACTTGAGGCCAGGAGTTCGAGACCAGCCTGGCCAACATGGTGAAACCACATATCTACTAAGAATACGAAATTTAGCTGGGCATCATGGCCAGCCCCTGTAATCCCAGCTAATCAGGAGACTGAGGCAGGAGAATCGCTTGAACCTGGGGAGTAGGGGTTGCAGTGAGCTAAGTTTGTACCACTGCACTCCAATCTGGGCAACAGAGCGAGACTCCATCTCAAACAAACAAACAAAAAACACAATAACATAAAAGTAATAAAAACAAAACAACTGCTATTTACTCAGTGCTTATCTGATGCCAGCCACTTTGCTAAACCTATGAATGCATTATTTACCCGTTGCTACAGATGAGAGACTTGAGGTTCAGACAGGTTGAAGTCATTGTGCCCAAAGTCACACAACTGGTGAGTGGCAGAGCTGGTATGCAAACCCTAAACTGCCAGCCTTCAAAGCCTATGCTCTTAATCTCTACCCTGCTGTCTTAGTGCTTCCTTGTCCATTTAATTAAGCTCCATATGCACACATTCCCTGCCCTGCTTTGCTGTACAGTCCCAGGCAAGTCACTTAGCTTCTCTGAGCCTCAGTTTCATAATCTGTTAAATGGAGGTAATGCAGATAATTCCTAGTTGTGATGAAGAATCAACATAGAAATCTGCCATTTCCAGCCTATTATGCAATTCCTCAAGCACTGTGACTCCAAGTGGCATCAGCTCCTGGAAGAACACAGTCTTACTGTCGTTCCCTCCTTTGTCAATGGATCCCCCCTTGAACCTCGCTCTATCCCTGCTCTCAACCCCCATGTACTGCCAGCTGATTAAAGAAAATATTTTTTTAATATCATAAGTGTCATGAGTAAGGTTTCTTAGTGTTGATGTAGAAGAACAAAACAGAATTGTGAAATGAGAATCACTGCAGCTATCATTAAGTCCCACCTACCTGCCCAGCAGTTGCTAGATTGGCCAAGTTTTCCCCGTGAAGGGCAATATAGTAAATATTTTAGGCGTTATGGGCCATCCAACCTCAGTTGGACTCTTCATCTCTGCTGTTGCTATAATGCAAGCAACCATAGACAATATATAAACAAATGGGTGTAGTGGCATTTCAATTAAACTTTATTTATGGACACTGAATTTCATAATTTTCATGTCACAGAATATTCTTCTTTTATTTTTAATATTCTTCTATTGATTTTTTTTTCTTAACCATTTAAACATGTTAAAAAGTACAACAGTCGGGTGCAGTGGCTCACACCTATAATCCCAACACTTTGGGAGGCCAAGGCAGGCAGATCACTTGAGGTCAGGAGTTCGAGATCAGCCTGGCCAAGATGGTGAAACCCCGTCTCTACAAAAAATAGAAAAATTAACCAAGTGTGGTGGCAGGTGCCTGTAATGCCAGCTACTCAGGAGGCTGAGGCAGGAGAATTGCTTGAACCAGTGAGGTGGAGGTTGCAGTGAGCCAAGATCATGCCACTGCACTCCATCCTGGGCTACAGAGCAAGACTCTGTCAAAAAAAAAAAAAGTACAAAAACAAGCAGAGGCTGGACCAGATGCGGCCCATGGGCCATAGTTTGCCAGTTTCTTCCAACATTTCATTAATAAAAATTTCCAAGCAAACAGCCACATTGAAAGAATTTTACAGTGAACACTCATATACTCACCACATAGATTTTACAATGAAAGTTTTACGGCACCTGCTTGATTGCATATCTACAATTTCTTCATCCTTCTATCCATCCACGAATCCAACTTATTCTTTTGAAGCATCAGAAGATTCTTTTTCTGCCGGGCGCAGTGGCTCACTCCTGTAATCCCAACACTTTGGGAAGCCAAGGTGGGTGGATCACCTGAGGTCAGGAGTTCGAGACCACCCTGGCCAACATGGTGAAACCCCGTCTTTATACTAAAAATACAAAAATTAGCCAGACATGGTGGCACACACCTGTAATCCCAGATACTGGGGAGGCTGAGGCAGGAGAATCGCTTCAACCCAGGAGACGGAGGTTGCAGTGAGCCAAGAGCGCACTGCTGCACTGAAGCCTGGGTGACACAGCAAGACTCTGTTGAAAGAAAGAAAAGAAAGAAAGAAAGGAAGGAAGGAAAAAAGGAAGGAAGGAAGGAAGGAAGGAAGGAAAGGAGGAAGGGAAGGAAAGGGAGGAAGGGAAGGAAAGGGAAGGAAGGGAAGGAAGGGAAGGAAGAAAGAAAGAAGGAAAGAATATTCTTTTTCAAAAAGAAACCAGCAGCAATGTCTTCCTGGGACAGTACAAGGTGGTGAGTGAGTTGGCTAAGCAGACAGGCAAAAAGAGAGAGTCGCCTGTAATCCCAGCACTGTGGGAGGCCGAGGCAGGCGGATCACGAGGTCAGGAGATCGCGACCATCCTGGCTAACACGGTGACACCCCGTCTCTACTAAAAATACAAAAAATTAGCTGGGCATGGTGGCGGGCGCCTGTAGTCCCAGCTACTTGGGAGGTTGAGGCAGGAGAATGGCGTGAACCTGGGAGGCGGAGCTTGCAGTGAGCCAAGATCACGCCACTGCACTCCAGCCTGGGCAAAAGAGCGAGATTCCATCTCAGAAAAATAATAATAATAATAATAATAATAGAGAGAGTATCTGTAGGTGGATACTGGCACCTTTTATATATAGGCAACAGGCAATAGTTTTCCAAGGAGAACAGCAGATGATTTGCTACTGTATCAACCAAGAATATGTTTGACAGTAGTAACAGAATGTATAACAGACATTCTTAGACATTTTGTTACACCCACAACTGTGGCTGACCTGTCCAGATATGCCTTCTAATTCCAAGCAAACCAAGAAAAACCCTCTGCTTAAGATTTTATCTAATCATGAATCCAACATTTTTTCACTTATTTGCTTATTAATTTTTTGTCCATCTTCTCTTGTTAGAATATAAATTCCATGAGAGCAGAGGCCTTTTCACTTACTCACCACACATGTTCTGTGCTAGACAAGTGCCTACCATAAAGAAAACACTCAATATTTATTTATTTATTTATTTGTTTGTTTATTTTTGAGCCAGAGTTTCACTCTTGTCGTCCAGAGTAGAGTGCAATGATATGATCTCGGCTCACTGCAACCTCTGCCTCCTGGGTTCTCCTGCCTCAGGCTCCTGAGTAGCTGGGATTACAGGTGCCTGCCACCAGGCCCAGCTAATTTTTGTATTTTTAGTAGAGACAGGGTTTCACCATGTTGGCCAGGGAAGTCTTGAACTCCTGACCTCAGGTGACCCACCTGTCTTGGCTTCCCAAAGTGCTGGGATTACAGGCATGAGCCACCGCACCCAGCCTCAATAAATATTCATAATAAGAAGGAATAGATCTGTTTTCCACATCTCATAAGTTGTCTTTTATATCTTTCTTTTCTATGTCTTGCTTTCCTGTAATCTTGGGTAATTTCCTCCATTCCATCTTCCAGTTTACCAATTTCATCTTCAGGTATATTTATTCAGCCTATCTATGGAGAAGGTTTGGTTTTTCTGTTCATCTTTGGTTTTATTTTACATTATTTTTTCACTTCCAATGTGATGGTCATGGCAGTTGATTTTCATAACTTCTTATTTCACGGATATGATGAATAATTATGAATACAATGAATAATTATAATGGATATAATATCTAATCCCTCTGAGGATGTTAACTAAGACCATCTTAGTGCAATTTGTACTTCTAAAACAAAAAGCCACTAGGTAATTAGCAAAGAACAGAAATTTATTTATCACAGTTCCGGAGGCTGAGAAGTGCAAGATAAAGGCTTCAGCAGGTTAAGGCCTGTTCTCTATGCTTCCAGGATGACACCTTGAAAAATGCTGTGTCTTTTGGAGGGGAGGAACGCTATGTCCTCACATGGCAGAAAAGCAGAAGAGAATGAACCCATTCCTGCAAGCTCTTTTCATAGTGGCCATAATCCATTCATGTGGGCAGAGCCCTCATGACACAAACACCTCCTGTTAGACCCCGCTTCCCAAGTGCTGCACTGGGGAGTAAGTTTCCAACACATGAATTTTGGGGGACAAATTCAGACCATAGAAGACTCCTTCTCCTTTATTGATTATTTTAATGTCCTTACATGTGAGTTTTTATATTCATAGCATTCAATCTCCCAAAATAATCTGGCACCTTTGGATGTGTGGTTTTTGCTCACTGGGGATGTTCTGCTTGTCTCCCTGTGAAGTTGGTACCTTCTTACTGCATCTAGAGGCAGAGGTGAGAAAAGAGGAAGTGCCAGGAACGAGTCTTCTGCATACAGGGCTTCCTGTTCTTTCCGGATGTGGCCAGGTATGCTGGGTACTTCCCTGCCTCTGCCCCACCCTCACCGCTCCCTCCTTAAACAGGCATCTCTGCCGCCTGTTACTCAACACAGAAAGGTTGGCGGGGGAGACCGCATGTCTTTAGAGGCTGTCATTACTATGCCAGCACAATTGACAACCATGACAGTTAACCTAGGGTCTCTTCTCCTTCAATCCACTGCCTAGCGCCTGCAGCCCCTCAGATCCTTTCCACTCTGCATAGGCACCCCCTCCTCTATGCGTTTTGGCTGCAATTTCCTCCTTCATCCAATCCCATATCTCTATCAGGGATCTCAGTTTCCGGTTTATCTAGGGCACCTCTGGTTAGGACCCAGCAACATTATTAAAGTTTTTCCATCTCTTTCCTGCCACTTCTAGAGGCCTGGGATGAACGTTGAAGGCTTGTGTATATGTTCAGTCCACCATCCTGACCCAATATTGACTCTTCTGTGTTCCATCTTCTAAAAATGCCTCAAATGTCCTGTTCCCTTGACTGCACTTTTTCTCAGTTTCCAACCCTGTTGATTTCCATTATGCTTTTAATATATCTTTGCTGCTATTTTAATAGAATTTTGAGCTTGTGTTCAATCCACTATCTTGAATAGAAAGTTTCTAAAGCGGCCTGTGACTCAGGAAGAAGACTGTGATTAATGGACAAGCATGAAAATCATTCCTGAATCCCTTGACTTAAATCCCCGCCACAACACCTGGCCTACAAAATAGTCTCCTGCCCATACTTGAATATTCCAAGTGATGCAGCATTCACTACCCAAAATACTGCATACTACATATGTTGTGGTGTACATACTACAGACCCAGCATCTCTCCCTCTGGTTGACCATGACCTCTGAAATTCACACTCTAATCCTATCTATTTCCTTTCAGTTAACATGCAGACGTCAGGAAGCACTTGTTAAGACTATTACCTGAAAAGTACTCAGAGGCAGAGTAAATGCTGGGTCCCGGCGCAGACAGGAGAGAGGACCTGCGAGTTTGTTAGTAAGATGGGGAGGAGGAGATAGGCTATGGCTTGGACCAGGCCTGGAAGAGAGCTCAGGCGTGCAGTCTCTGGGAACCTGGGTGGAGAAGCAGCCAGAAATAAGCAGAAAAAGGAGGAGACAGGCCATGAAGATAGAAGTGCAATGGTCCTGGATTCAAATCTCCACTCTGCAGCTTATAGCTCACAGTCCGTTTAGCTTTGTGCCTGTTCCAAGAGGATTTCCCTATTGCAGCTTTACAATGTTTTAATATGTAGTGTTATTGTGCAAGGTACCATTCTAAACTGACTGACTTTCCTTCCTCCCTTCTCCTCCAAAATAATTTTTAATTCTTGCAGACAGACTTTAGATCGTGTGTTTGAAGTTTTTAAAAATGGAATTTTTATTGGAACTGCATTACACATATAAATTATTTAGGAAGAGTTGGCTTCTGAAGAAGGCAGCTTTGTGGGCTTGTGCTGGGTTTGAATCCAGCCAGACAACTTTCCAGCCGTGTTACCTTGGGCAGTTACCTAGTTCCTCTGTACCTTGACTTCCTCGTCTGTCAAATGGGTGACGGTAATAGCACCTACACCATGGTCGTTGGGAGGAGTCAGTGAGAGCCTCCAAGTGTGCTTTATTATCATTGGTGCTGGTAGTGGTGTTTAGAACACATTCCTCAGCCAGACGGCAACATAGGAGTTCTCCGTTTATTAAATCCTGAATTATTTTTTTTTCATGTAAAACCTGTACATTTCTGAAATGCTCAGAGTATGTTACTCAATATGTACCCATACGTTCTGTGGACCTGCTTCTGTCAAGATACTTTGTTAGGTTGTGATTAGTTCGTTGCAGCTGATGGTTGCAGGGACGGCTGGAAGCAAAGAGATGAAGGAGAGGAAGTCGTAGCTGGAAAGGGAACCAGGAAGTGGGTGCCAGATCCAAGAGCTGCTAGAAAGAAACGAAACTGAAAGCAGGGAATTTCCCAAGTTTGGGGAGGAGTAGAGAAACCTAAGGAAGACAGAACCTGCAGTGCCGGTCCCCATTTCATGCCACTCTCTAGACCGAGGACCTAGGTCCTGGCGAGCTGGGCGTGGTGCGGAGAGCCGAGCAGGGAAACCAGAAATCTAAAGGCCGCGCCAGAACCCTGCTTCCCCTTGCAGCTGCGCCAGGTGGCCATGGACTTGTACCGCACCCCGGCCAGCGGGCTGGACAGATTCGTGGCCACAAGGCTGCAGCCGCGGAAGGAGTTCACAGAGAAGGCGCGGCGCGCCCTGGGCGCCCTGGCCGCTGTCTTGAGGGAGCGCGGGGGCCGCCCCGGAGCTGCTGCCCCGCGAGTGCTGAAAATCGTCAAGGTGAGGTGCCGCCTCGGGGTCTTTATGTGTCCAAAGGGGACAGTCCTGGGAGGACGCTTAAGCCTCACATAGCGTTACGGTGGGGGTGGCTTTTATCCACTTGTGCACCTCTCATTCATTTCTTTAACAAACACTTCCAATGTGCCAGCCCTGTGCTAAGTCCCCTGAACATACGAGCCAGGTAGGTACTCTTAAGTCTGCTTGACAGATGGAGAAACTGAGGCACAGAGCGGCACAGTGACATGTCCAATCCTGTAAGAGGCCCAGCCAGGATTCAAATCCAAGTAGCCTGATTCCTGCATCTCTGCTCTCAGAGGCTGCCTCTCATCCATTTGCATTCACTCACTCACTCACTCATTCACCCACTCATTCAGACAGGCTGGGGGCCTCACACTATGCCAGACCCTAAGGATACGGAAGTAATAATACTCTATAACAGCCAGAATAGCGCAATTTATTGAGACATTACCAAATAACAATGAAAATTATCTCATTAAATGAGATTCAGTGAGGTAGGTATTATTGTACCTGTGTTATGGATAGGGAAACTGAGGCTAAACGCCAAACTACTGCTCTGAGTCACTTCTTTTTTCTTTTAGACAGGGTCTCACTGTGTCACCCAGGCTGGAGTGCAGTGGCACGATCTTGGCTCACTGCAACCTCTGCCTCCCAGGCTCAAGTTATTCTCATACCTCAGCCTCCCAAGTAGCTGGCACTACAGGCACACACTACCACTCCTGGCTAATTATTCGCTTTTTTTTTTATAGAGATAGAGTTTTGCCGTGTTGCCCAGGCTGGTCTGGAACTCTTGGGCTCAAGTGATCAACTTGCCTTGGCCTCTCAAAGTGCTGGGATTACAGGTGTGAGCCACCATGCCCAGGTAATTTTTGCATGTTTTGTAGAGATGGGATTTCACCGTGTTGCCCAGGCTCCAGGTCACTTTTTGTCACTTAAATACAGCCACACTGCCACTGTGATCCCAGGACACTCGCAGATTCAGGGAGGAGACAAGTCATGAGCTACCTTATCCTCAGGGTAAATTTGGGGGTACCAGGGGTGGATGGACCGAGGGAACCTGGGTGTGCTAAAGCAGATTTGGAGGTTGTCAGGAGAGGGAGTGAAAACACAGAGTAGAAATGGCCTCAGAGCACCTAGTGGTTTCCTGGGGCTGACTCTCAGCTTGGGAGGTGGGGAAGGAGGACAGACTTGTTGCCTAGGAGGTGTGAAGTCCCGTTTCTATCTCGGAGACAGACAGGAGGGATTTCTGTGCAGCAAGAGAAAGCCCTGGCATCCTTAGCTTCCCTGGAAAGGGGTACAGCAGGCGGGGGGTCTTGAGCACAATCTCTGTGTGCTTTCATTTCCTCCTTTATAAAGTGAGCACTGTGCTTTTGCTTCCTCTTTTGTAAATTGGTACCTTACTTCCGGGGCTGTGAGGAAGGTTCAATGAGATGAAAGTGTGTGAAACGTGCAGGAAGTGCCCAGCCTGTAATATACTCTCTTCCCACTTTGTCAGCAGCCCCCACATTGTGGGAGCTGGAAGTAAAAGGACTGGCATAATCATCGGGATAAGTAGGGGGTCCCAGTTTGGGGCAAGACTTGCTCCTGGAGGGCTCCATCCTGGTTCTTGTTGTTTACTGGCTGTGTAACTCATTTCACCGTCTGAGCCTCACTCCCCATATCTGCAACCACATGTAACTACATCACAGTTGTTTTGTGTTGGACGTGAGAGTAGAGACGTCAGATCCCAGACACAGAACAGTGGCTCCGACAATGTTTAGGAGTTTCTTTTCCAAATCCTCAGGTTGGAAGCTTTGCTGAAAGAAACACTGATCACACAGGTCTCAGAAATTGAGTCATACCACAGTTCTGTACAAAGCTTGCGAACAAATGCTATACAAAGCATTCTGAGTAAAGATTGCGAATGTGTGTTCTGCAAAGCAGAATTTGTTTTACCTTCGGTCTTGAGTTTTTAAAAAGTTAGTTGCCAACATTTAAAAATCATGGCTATAGGCCTGGCACGGTGGCTTACTTGGCCTGTAATCCTAGCACTTTGGGAGGTCAAAGAGGGCAGATCGCTTCAGGTCAGAAATTCAAGACCAGCCTGGCCAACATGGTGAAACCCCATCTCTGCTAAAAATACAAAAATTAGCTGGGCGTGGTGGTGCACACCTGTAGTCCCAGCTACTCGAGAGGCTGAGGTGGGAGAATCGCTTGAACTCATGAGATGGAGGTTGCAGTGAGCTGAGATGGTGCCACTGCACTCCAGCCTGGGCAACAGAGCAAGACTTTGTCTCAAAAATAAAAATAAAATAAAAATTATGGATTTAGCCCAGCACAGTAGTGCATGCCTGTAGTCTCAGATACTTGGGAAGCTGAGGCAGGAAGATCACTCGAGCCCAGGAGTTCCAAGCTACAGTGAGCTACAATCGTGTCTGTGAATAACCACTGCATTCCAGCCTGGGCAACATAGCAAGACCCTGTCTCTTTAAAAAAAAAAAAATGTAAAAACTAGCCAGGCATGGTGGCATGTGCCTGTAGTCTCAACTACTTGAGAGGCTGAGGCAGGAGGATCACTCGAGCCCAGGAGTTCAGGGCCGCAGTGAGCACAATTATGTCACTGCATTCCAGCCTGGGTGACAGAACAAGACTCTGTTTCTATGGGAAAAAAAATCATGGATTTACATATTAAAATTGCTTCTCTTGAAATCTCAAGCCTGGCTACCCTGGACCCACATTCCCACGTGGCTTCAACATCTAGAACCATGTGGCCACAGTCTCTCCCCAGCACCCTCACTTCACTTAAGTCGCCTGCCAGGTTGCAAGGCCACTAGAATTGGACAGTATGAAATTCTGAGTTGTTTTTCTTTGCCCAGGGAGGCTCCTCTGGCCGGGGCACAGCTCTCAAGGGTGGCTGTGATTCTGAACTTGTCATCTTCCTCGACTGCTTCAAGAGCTACGTGGACCAGGGGGCCCGCCGTGCAGAGATCCTTAGTGAGATGCGGGCATTGCTGGAATCCTGGTGGCAGAACCCAGTCCCTGGTCTGAGCCTCAACTTCCCTGAGCAGAGCGTGCCTGGGGCCCTGCAGTTCCGCCTGACATCCATAGATCTTGAGGACTGGATGGATGTTAGCCTGGTGCCTGCCTTCGATGTCCTGGGTGAGGGGTTCCTGGACTGTTCCAGGATTGGGGGCAAGATCACTGGGAACAACACAGGACTTCCAATTCTAGCCCAGCCACCGACTTGCTATGTGACCTGGGCCAGCCTCTACCCCTCTCTCAGCCTCAGTCTGGGGACTAAACATATTGGACTTGTGCCAGACAAAGGCAGAGAAAGCCCAGTTCCTCCTGGATCTGTGGTCCTGCTGTCAAGGAGCTTGGCCCTCCCACAGGCATCTGGTAGTTTCCCTCAGCCACTGCCTGGAGCAGTTACTGCTCAGCCCTTCCACAAATATTCCCGAAAGCTAAGCCAAGTGGACACGTGGCTAGCAGTAGGGGCCTGGGGACAAAACCAGAATTCTGCAAAATCTTGTATTTTATCTTGAAAACATTAATGTGATTTTTGCATTCTTCGTAATATACCTGTGCTTGAGTTAAGATAAAAATAATGTCTTTTGTGTCCTCATCCGTAAAATGAGGATAATACCAATGGGGATATTAGTAATCTTATCGAGTTGTCAGAAGAATTAAATGCATTAATATATGTAATCAAGCATAGAAGTGTGCCTAGTGGGCCAGGCGCTGTGGCTCGTGCCTGTAATCCCAGCTTTGGGAGGCCAAGATGAGAGGATCGCTTGAGCCCAGGAGTTCAAGATCAGCCTTGGCAAAACAGCAAGCTCTAGTCTCTACAAATAATAATAATTAAAAAAATAGCCAGGTGTAGTAGTGCATGCCTCCCTGTGGTCCCAGCTGCTGGGGAGGCTGAGGTGGGAGGATTGTTTGAGCCCAGGCAGTGGAGGCTGCAGGGGGCTGTGATTTTGCCACTACAATCTGTCTAAGACTTCTTAAAAAAAAAAAAAAAAAGTCTAGCATGTGATAAGGGTTGTAAGAGTGTTTGCTATTATTATTTCTATTATTGTTGTTGTTTCTATTATTATTGTTATTATTATTATTATTTACCTTGATGATCTGGGGGATAGCTTTATCCTTTGGGCAGGTAGCCACATCCCCTATGCCTGGTACCCCATGCCTAGTGTAGCCACTTACTAGGTACACACACACACACACATTTTTAAGACAGGGTCTTATTCTTACCCAGGTTAGAGTGTAGTGGCATGATCTTGGCTCACTGCAACCTCCATCTTGGGTTCAAGCAATCCTCCCACCTCAGCCTCCCGAGTAGCTGGGACTACAGGCATGCACCACCATGCCTGGCTAATTTTTTTTTTTTTTTTAAGAGATAGGGTTTCACTAAGACCAGCAGTCTGGTCTTGAACTTTTGGGCTCAAATAATCCACCTGCTTCAGCCTCCCAAAGTGCTAGGATTATAGTCATGAGCCACCACACCCGGGCTGGGTACACATATATTAATCATAATGGTTACCACTTATTAAATGCTTAACTATTCCAAGCACTTGACATGTTTTATCTCATCAATTCTTCACAACAAGCCTATGAGGTCTGTACTGTTTCAGCTTCAATTTCACCAATGGGGAAACTGAGGCTCAGAGACATACAGTGACCCACCCAAAGCCACACAGCAAGCAAGTGCTAGCAGCAACCTCAGGGAATTATGGAGAGTGTTTACTTCTCCCAAGTCATGCCCGTGGGAGTGGTGGAGGAAAACGTGCATCCTGTAAAGTCTACCGGCTCTGACTTTTCAAATCCTGACTCCATCGCATGCTGGCGGTATAACCTTAAGCAAAGCATGGAATTTCTCTGTGCCTCAGCTTCCTCAGCTATCAAATGGGATGAAGAACTGTACTTGCCTCATAGGGTTGTGGTGGAGATACATGTAAAGACCTTCTGTCAGTGCCCAGTATGCAGTAAAATATAGATAGATAGATATAGATTTTTTTTTTTTCTGATCTCACTCTGTGCCTCAGGCTGGAGTGCAGTGGCATGATCTCAGCTCACTGCAACCTCAGCCTCTTGAGTTCAAGCGATTCTCATGCTTCAGCCTCTGGAGTAGCTGGGATTACAGGCGAGTGCCACCATGACTGGCTAATTTTTGTATATTTTTAGTAGAGATAGAGGTTCACGATGTTGGCCAGGCTGGTCTTGAACTCCTGACCTCAGGTGAACTGCCCACCTCGGCCTCCCAAAGTGCTGGGATTACAGGTGTGAGCCACAGCCCCAGGCCTGTAGTAAAAAATATCAACAACCACTGCTAAAGGATCAGGGCTTTTTGCCTTTTATTGCTTGAGCATCATTTTCCTCTCCGTGACACCTCTTAATTAAGGGTATGTAGAGTGGTGTTTTGAGGAAGGCTCATGGAAGGAGAGAGTTGCCAGGCTGCAGGTACTGCTGACTCAGCTGGAAGCCTCTTTCCTGTTTAACCATCTTAGAATGCAGCTGCTCTTCTTTGAGCTGTTGCTCCAAGGACTGCCTGGCCGTTTGGGAGGGAGGGACTCTCCCACTGCATTCTGGAGTGCCGCTTTTCTTCCAGACTCCTGAAAAGCTCCGGGCTCTCTTCCCATTCCCCCGACTCCCATGTTGCCAGATTTCTTCCCCTCCAAATTCTTCGCATTCTCTCTCAGTGCCCCAGGCTGAGCTCAGCAACCTCCATCCTGGGTTCAAGCAATCCTTCCACCTCAGCCTGTGGGCTGCCCACCGCCCTCCGTCCTGTGTCCTCAGTGCCCTTCCTAACTCACAGCGCTTCACACCAACAGGTCAGGCCGGCTCTCGCGTCAAACCCAAGCCACAAGTCTACTCTACCCTCCTCAACAGTGGCTTCCAAGGGGGTGAGCATGCGGCCTGCTTCACAGAACTGCGGAGGGACTTTGTAAACATTCGCCCAGCCAAGTTGAAGAACCTGATCTTGCTGGTGAAGCACTGGTACCACCAGGTGAAGCCCCCTTGGGAGGGTTGCTCCAGACATATGACTATTTGCTTTGTACTTCCATAGTTGTGAAACTGTTGTCATACATTTAGTGGCCATTCATGTTCTCTTTCTGGGAATTATCTGTTTATGTACCTTGTGCATTATTTTCTCCTGGGTTAGCTGTCTTGTTATTGATTTGCTGAAGCTCTTTATATGTTGTGGATACTGATCCTTATTTAGTTAATATAATGCATTCTTCCAGTATTCTTCCAGTCTGTGACTTGGGCTTTTGCTTTGTTTAAAGGTTATTTATAGGACAAAATATTTAAATTTTAATGTACTCAGATATATCCTTTGAAAAATGAGTTATTCTTAGTGTATCTTAAGAAGGCTTTCTATCCTGCCAGGTGCAGTGGCTCACGGCTGGAATCCCAGCACTTTGAGTGGCCAAGGCAGGTGGATCACTTGAGGTCAGGAGTTCAAGACCAGCCTGGCCAACATGGTGAAACCCTGTCTCTACTAAAAATAAAAAATGTAGCCAGGTGTGGTGGCATACACCTGTAATTCCAGTTACTTGGAAGGCTGCGGCAAGAGAATCACTTGAACCCAGGAGGCAGAGGTTGCAGTAAGCCAAGATTGCACCACTGCACTCCAGTCTGGGTGACAAAGCCAGATTCCATCTCAAGAAAAAAAAAAAAAGAGGTCTTTCCCTATCCTGACTTTGTAAAATGACTCTTTCATATTTCCTGCCACCGTATTGTTTCCCACTGTATTTCTGTTCATATTCAGGACTTTGGCCTGTCTGGTATGGTATGAGGAAATGTGGAGGTGGTACACCTCCCTCCCCAGCCTCAGGGATGCT
Source organism: Colobus angolensis palliatus (assembly GCF_000951035.1). Taxonomy (NCBI): domain Eukaryota; kingdom Metazoa; phylum Chordata; class Mammalia; order Primates; family Cercopithecidae; genus Colobus; species Colobus angolensis. The sequence continues at coordinate 1,076,828 of NW_012121709.1, forward strand.
CCCTTGCTCTGTTCATGTTTGTTGCCAGACTCTTACGCACTGGGGAAAGTGTGCCAAGTCTATGCCTGGAGATGGGGGAACAGGCTCCCCTAAAATCTTGCAGCACATGGCTTAGTCATTCTGATGGACCAGTCATCATAAGCAGTCTATCTAGGAGATTCTGGATTCCAATTCTGGCTCAGCCATCTTCTTGCTGTGTGACCCTGGACAAGTTCCTAGCCTTCTCTGGGCCTCTGTTTCCTCCACTTGCACATAAATAAATATATGTGTTGGTAAATCTTACGCAGGTTCTTTCCACATAAGATTCTCCAGGGGCAGAAAATGCTAATAGCCTGGTACTTCTTAAAAGGGCAAACTGCTGGATATGGTGGCTCATGCCTGTGGTCCTCTCTACGCAGGAGGCTGAGGCGGGAAGACCACTTGAGCCCAGGAGTTCAAGGCTGCAGTGACCTATGATTGAGCCACTGCACTTCAGCCTGGGCAACAGAGCAATACTCTGTCTATAAATTAAGTAATTAATTAATACAACTATGGAGTCAGCCTGGTTGGGCATTAGAAATTCTATCTTGGTCTGGGTGGTGGGTACACATGTGCACTCAGGTGTGTTTATCACCCCAAAGACAGAGGGTGAGTGGAGGGAGTGTGGAGATGCTGGGTGCTTCTAGTCAGGTGGGTCACCTTCTGGCAAGCTGAAGCATCCCCTCTGGAGTTACTCAGAGGCCTGGGATTCTCCCTGGTACATGGAGATCCCAAGTATATGGTTCACAAATAGAAATCATGCATTTTGGGATGGGGGATAGACAGCTGGAGTGAGGAGGGAAGGACAGAGTCCTGGCCCACTGCCCCACCCCACTCCAGGGGTGAAAGGGCGACAACTTGGTGCCCTTCTCCAACCATCCACGGAACTGGGACCCCAGATCTGCTTCACCTTTATTTGAGGATAGGTAGCAATTTGAGACTACCCTTGGCTTCTCTCTGACTGCTCCTTGCCTCCTTGGGACTTGAAATTTACACCCCTCCCTCCCACCACTCCCCCATGATACGAGCCAACCACTTTGCTGAAGCTACCAGTGAGGGCTGGTGAGAAATGCCACTTGTTCTTGGAACAGGCTTGGAACACAGCATCTTGTCTCAGGCTCAGCCTGGAAGGTCCCCAGTCTGGTTCTGCAGAGAGCTGGCTCTCTTTCCTCTCCTTCATCCTTCTGAGTCCCCTGCCATGCCCTCTCACAGGTGTGCCTACAGGGGTTGTGGGAGGAGACGCTGCCCCCGGTCTATGCTCTGGAATTGCTGACCATCTTTGCCTGGGAGCAGGGCTGTGAGAAGGATGCTTTCAGCCTGGCCGAAGGCCTCCGGACTGTCCTGGACCTGATCCAACAGCATCAGCACCTGTGTGTTTTCTGGACTGTCAACTATGGCTTTGAGGACCCTGCAGTTGGGCAGTTCTTGCAGCGGCAGCTTGAGAGACCCAGGTACCTCCTAATAATACCTGTTCTCCTGTCCTGGGGCCAGGGGGAGATAATTAACAAGGACAAAACCGGTCGCATCTACTGAGTGCTTGGGTGTAGGCCAAAGCTAAATGCTGCATGTACATGTTTTAATTCACTGGATTCAGCCCAGATGCAGCACATTAGAATTACCTGGGGGAGTTTTAAAAAATATACCAGTGCCTGACCCCACATGTTTTATGTGTGAATGTTTTGCTGATGTATAGCAGAAAGTGCATGTTCTGATGAATGTGTGAAGACTGCATACTTTGAAATCATCACCCAGATCATGGTAGAATATTTCCAGCACCTCGCTGGTCCCCTCTCAGTCAGTAACCTTCCAAAATAACCCCACTTACACTTTTAGGATTACAGTTGTGCCTTTTCTTAAATCTTATTTAAATGGAATCATGCCACATGTACTTTTGTGTCTGGCTTCTTGTTCTGTTCTCAAGATTAAGTCTTTGAGATTCAGCTATATAGTTGTGGATCATTCTTTTTTGTTGCTGTATAGTATTCCATTGTGTGAATTTATCAAAATATGTTGTCCATTCTACTGATGATGGACATTTGAGTTCTTTCAACTTGGAGCTATTACAAATAGGGCCATTATAAACATTTTTGGACTTTTTTTTGGTGCATATGCGTATCTGTTGGAAATATACCTAGGAATGAAATTGCTGAATTGTAGGATGTAACTCAAGAGCCCTTGAGAGTGGATCCTGGTGTCTTGTGATTCCAACGTGCAGCCAGGGTTGACAATGATAAGCAGGCAATGTTGTTATCCTCATTTTGCAGACGAGGAAATTGAGGCTCAGAGAAGGTAAATCATTTGTCCCAGGTCACACAGCTGGAAAGTAGCAGAGATGCAATTGGAACCAGGTCTGTTTCCCTCTAGAGCCCTCTTGCTAACCAGAACCTTCTTGTCTCTCTGAAATTGCAGGCCTGTGATCCTGGACCCAGCCGACCCCACATGGGACCTGGGGAATGGGGCAGCCTGGCACTGGGATTTGCTAGCCCAGGAGGCAGCATCCTGCTGTGACCACCCATGCTTTCTGAAGGGGATGGGGGATCCAGTGCAGCCTTGGCAGGGGCCAGTAAGTGAGGGGGTCCCAGGACCCTTGGGTTTTGCACTTTGTTTATGTGTCCAATGTTTCCTGAGCATCTACTATGTGCCATATGGTGTGGAACAGGCTTTAAAAAGCAGGGGTGGCTGGGCGTGGTGGCTCACGCCTGTAATCTCAACACATTGGGAGGCTGAGGCGGGCAGATTACCTGAGGTCAGGAGTTCGAGACCAGCCTGGACAACATGGTGAAACCTCGTCTCTACAAAAAATCCAAAAATTAGCCAGGCGTGGTGGTGGACGCTTGTAATCCCAGCTACTCAAGAGGTTGAGGCAGGAGAATTGCTTGAACCAGGGAGGCAGAGGTTGCAATGAGCCGTGATCACTCCTTTGCACTCCAGGCTGGGTGACAGAGCAAGACTCCATCTCAAAAAATACATAAATAAATAATAATAAAAATTCACAGGGCAGCAGGCATGTAAAACGGTCTTATCACCAAGCTCAAGCTGAAACTGCCCGGGGGAAGGAGCCCTTTGTTTTTCTGCACCTATGGTCTGCTTACCAGGCCTTTCTGCCCATAACAAGGGCACCCATTTTGCTGTTTTTCCCTTCAGAAAGGCACCTGTTTCAACTCTGCCCAAAGATGCCAGGTGGGTTAGCTGTGGCCCTCCCACTTCGCCTCTCTAAGCCTCAGTCACCCTGACTGTACGAAGGGCGGGAGCTGGGGAGAGAAGGCGCTGGGTTGATGCAGAAACCTCTGCACCTGGCTGAGGCAGCTCCTTCAACGACCTTCCAGGGCCTTCCACGTGCCAGATGCCCAGGTTTGGGCCATCCCATCCAGCTAAACCCTAACCAGAAGACCCCTGAAAACAGCAAGAGCCTCAGTGCTGTGTCCCCAAGAGCAGGGAGCAAAGCACCTTCATGCCCAGCTCCTGGCCCCGCTGGGGCAGCCAGCGTCGCCCCCTCTGTGCCGGGAATGGCCTTGGACCTGTCTCAGATCCCCACCAAGGAGCTGGACCGCTTCATCCAGGACCACCTGAAGCCAAGCCCCCAGTTCCAGGAGCAGGTGAAAAAGGCCATCGATATCATCTTGCGCCGCCTCCGTGAGAACTGTGTTCACAAGGCCTCAAGAGTCAGCAAAGTGAGTTGGGCCAGTGGAGACACGGGGGGACCCTCTCGAGGGGTCAGCGTGGGAAAGGGAAGGAGATACAGCAATGGAGCTGAGGTTGGGCTGGGGAACTGCACGGCCCGGGAAGGATGATTTGCTGGCTTAAATAAAATATATTTAAGTGCCAGCTTAGATTTTCTTTTTTTAATGATAAAATTTTTAAAACACTATTCGAGAATCAGATCACTCGTCTCCTCAGCTCAAAATTCTCCATGGTTTCACAGGGTGCAGAGGCCTCAAGCCCTGTAGGGTGGGCCCTGGTCTCCCTCTGGCCTTGACTTACTCCACACTGGCCTCCTGGCTGCTCTGAGCTTACCAGGTTCACAGGCCCATTCAAGGCCTCTGTAGTGGCTGTTTTCTCTTCCTAGAAGAGAATGAGAATTCTCTTCCCCATCCATTTGTCTCTCTCTCTCTCTCTCTCTCTCTCTTTCTCCTCTTCAAGGTTCTTGATCCGATGTCCTCTTCCACTGAGGCCTGACCACGCAATTTAAAATTGCAGTCTTGCCCGGGCACGGTGGGTCACGCCTGTAATCCTAGCATTTTGTCAGGTCAAGGTGGGTGGATCACCTGAGGTCAGGAGTTCGAGACCACCCTGGCCAACATAGTGAAACCCTGTCTCTACTAAAAATACAAAAATTAGCCAGGCATGGTGACAGGCCCCTGTAATCCCAGCTACTCGGGAGGCTGAGGCAGGAAAATCGCTTGAACCTGGGAGGCAGAGGTTGCAGTGAGCTGAGACTGTGTCACTGCACTCCAGCCTGGGTGACAAGAGTGAAACTCCATCTTAAAAATAAAAATAAATAAATAAAAATAAAATTGCAGTCTTGCACTACCAGCCCCCTTTCTGCTCTGCACAGTGCTTAGCATTTTCCTTTTCTCCCCCAGCCAGCATGTAAGTTCCAGGAGAACAGAAATTTTGTATCCTCTCCTGTTCTTTCCTTCCTGCAACAAACATTTAGTGAGCACTGACATGTACCGGGATATGTGTGATATCCCGTGTGATATCACATTACATGTAAGTGCTCACTAAATGTTTGTTGGAGGAAGGAAAGAAGAAAAGAGGGAGGGAGGGAGGGAATTGATGGAAACAGGGCAACAGAGCGCAACTGCAGGCCCTATTTGGCCTTGGGACCTTAATTTGCAACTGTTGGCCCAGATGTGCAGTCAGTAGGCGCCGCAGAGAGTAGGCTAAAATGTCTGGTCGCTGCCCCTACTCAGCTCCGCCTCCATTATCTGTTGCTGCAGATTGGCCTGACTTAGCTCAGGTTTCATGGATCAGAGGGCAGATGCAGGCAGTTACAACTTGACTCTCTGTCACAATTCTAAGAGGTCACAGGACCCATGCAGTCAGCCTCTGTCATAGAGCCCAGACCTGACATCAGTGAGAGGGCAGGTTCCAGGCTGTAGATGGGCGCAGGTGATGGGATCGTAGTCTGACTCCCAGGCTCCTAGGAGTTCCCTGGTCTGAGCTGTGCTTCCCTCCCCAGGGGGGCTCATTTGGCCGGGGCACAGACCTAAGGGATGGCTGTGATGTTGAACTCGTCATCTTCCTCAACTGCTTCACGGACTACAAGGACCAGGGTCCCCGCCGCGCAGAGATCCTCGATGAGATGCGAGCGCAGCTAGAATCCTGGTGGCAGGGCCAGGTCCCTGGCCTGAGCCTTCAGTTTCCTGAGCAGAATGTGCCTGAGGCTCTGCAGTTCCAGTTGGTGTCCACGGCCCTGAAGAGATGGACAGATGTTAGCCTGCTGCCTGCCTTTGATGCTCTGGGTGAGGGCGCCCAGCATGCCACTTGGAGAATGATAGGGACCTCAGGTGCCCATCTAACTGGGGTGCCTGCCTCCTCTTTGTGATCTTAATTCTCCTACTTGACCAAGCATTGAAAACGACTTTGAGATATTGAAAGTAATCATCACCATCAAATCTTACAACTATTTAGTGCTTTAACTTTACAAAGATTTTAATTATGAAACGTTTCAAGCATACAGAAAACTACAGACATCACACACCCATGTACCCCAATTCAGATTTTAAAAATGCTGACAGTAGGCATATCTGCTTGGTAATTTCTTTAAAGAAATTTCTCATGTTATAATTTTCTTCCTTATTTTAAAGGGTTTACTTTATGGTTCAATTTTTTTTTTTTTTAACTTTTGGAGGTGAATCTTAGCTTAGTAATTGTCAGTTTTAGTCAACTCAATTAAAGCTACCGATTTCCCTTTCAGTACCACTTTAGCTACAGGGTAAATCTTTGGTTTGACATGTATAATTTTTATCCTCATTCCGGTCTAAATATTTTGTACTTTTAATTATGACATCATTGTTTGTTGTTTCATCCATGAATATTTGGAAGTAGCTTTCCAAATGAATGTTTTGGGGTTTTGTTTGCTTTTGACATTTACTTATTATCTTTTTTAAAACTGTAGTCAGAAAACATACTTTATGTGATATCAATTATTTGGAATTTGTTGGCATTTCTTAGGTTGCCCATGGTTGAAAAGAATGCATGCTTTCTAGCCAGGCATGGTGGATCACACCTGTAATCCCAGCACTTTGGGAGGCCAAGGCGGGTGGGTCACTTGAGTTCAGGAGTTTGAGACCAGCCTGGCCATAGTGAAACCCTGTCTCCACTAAAAATACAAAAATTAGCCAGGCGTGGTGGCATGCACCTGTAATCCCAGCTACTCGGGAGACTGAGGCAGGAAAATTACTTGAACCTGGGAGGTGGAGGTTGCAGTGAGCTGAGATTGCACCACTGCACTCCAGCCTGAGAGACAGAGTGAGACTCCATCTCAAAAAAAAAAAAAAGATCGCATGCTTTCATTGCTGAATGTAGACTTCTATGTAGGTCCTTTAGATCTAGTTTATGACCTTTTGCTCAGATAATTTTTTGTTTAGTCTCTCAATTTCTGAACGAGATATCTTAAAATCTCCTACTCAGAATGGAGACTTATCCATTGTTCCTTGCAATTCTGTGAAGTTTTGCTTCTAATATTTTGAGGCTATGTTATTGAGAACATATACGCACATAATTATTATACTTTATTGGATTGTACTTTTTATTATTAAGTAATAATCTTCATTACTTCTAAACGTTATCTTTGTCTTAAAGCCTTTTGTCTGATATTAACAGAGCCGCAGTCCTCTTTTGTTGGCATTTTCCTGATGTACACTCTCCACTCTTTATTTCCTAGTATGTGTTATTAAATTGTACCCTTTATAGGCAGCACAAAGCTAAAAGACAAAAATGAAACAAGCAACAATGATATAATAATTTACACGGGTTTAATAGTATCTTGGAACTAAACTACCAGACACTAATAATAGGGGAGACTGTTTCTTTTGTTTTTGTTTTCACAGTCTGTGCAAATTAAAACCTATTAATATAATTAACAAATTTTTTCACCATTGCTACTTGATTTCCAGTTCTTCCTTCTGGATTCATTTTCCTTCTTACAGAAATACATCTTTAGTACTTTTTCAGAAAGGGTTTATGAGTGACAAATTTTTCTCAGACTTTGTCTAAAGTCCTTTCTGTTTCACCTCCATGCTTGAATGGGATGCTTGACACTTGTTTTCCTTAGTTCTGCTGTCTTGTTACCTGTTGTTGCTGATGAGAAGTCTCTGTCAGTTCTTCATTTTTTGTTAACGATCTTTTTGTTTGTGTGCGTGGTTTTTTGTTTGTTCATTTTGTTTTCATTTCCCTTTTGTTGGCTTTTAAGACTTTCTCTTGGTTCATAGTATTCTTCAGCTTCTCTTTGATGTATCTGTGTGTGGATTTCTTTTTAATGCGTCCTCTTTGAAATGTGCTGTCCCTCCTGAATCTGAGAGCTCAATTCTTCCTTTAGTTTTAGGGAGATGTCTTCCAATAGCTCTTCGAATACTGCCTCTCCCCTATTTTCTCTATTCTCTACTTCTGGAACTCCTGTTAGATAGTTTCTTATCTCATCCTCCATGGCTTTTCATCTCTCTCTCTCTCTTTTTTTTTTTTTTTTGAGGTGGAGTCTCGCTCTGTGGCCCAGGCTGGAGTTCAG